>NC_044561.1:11849030-12149030 GCF_007565055.1 Rhinopithecus roxellana
CACGGCACCAGTTTTCCTCCTTGGATTAAGCATTGTGCATTTGCATATAAAATTAAAGGTAAATTCTGTGAATTAAGGTATCATTTTTCTATAGCTATCCTCTGTGCTAGTCTTTGGGGCTTTGGTCTATGGCTCAATCGCTGTACCACCTTCTGGATTTTTATCGTTGTCCAGAGAATAACAGATCTGTGTGAAGCGCACAGCACAATCTGATTCTCATATTGTTTTCTTTTATATAGTTGCAGATAAGAGCGTGGAGCGACAACGGTATGTACCATGAAATAACTCACTTCCTGAGGGAAAAACTTGCTAGCATCAGTGTATAGGAACCTGATTCTGGGTTCCTGCTGGGAAACGGGATTGGGGTTTTCGCAAAGTGATTTTGCCAGTGTAGAACTCTGGCCCGAGAAACTGTAGGGAGGTTTTTCCACCCAGAAGAAAGATTAGGGGATCATGTATGAAGCAGTGTGGGGTGGGAGAATAGCCCATCATTCAGCTTCAGCTAAAGTAGGAGGAGTGGGTGAGTCACTCTGTCTAATGACTTATCCTGGTGTTTTTCTTTCTAAAGACTTGACGCTGGAGAGTATTAGTGATGAGGAGACTCATCCAGGTAGGGAGCTGTGTGCCAGGAAAAATCCAATGGGAAAAGTTTCCCAGGAGCCTCCAGGTTATCCCTGCTGATTGGGAGGAGGGGCTGAAGGAGGGGGTATGAAATCAGAAAGAAAATGGAAATACGTGTGAGGTCTGGCTTGTTGTTTTCAGAGTTTCTTGGCATCATGGTAAGAACTGTCTCTATGGGCTTTGGGGGTGCTGCGTTCATGAGAGATTCTCTTTGCAGTCCACCTGCTCTTTTCTGCTTGTGGAACATTAGAACCTTTGGTTTGGATTAGTCAGCACTCCTTGGGATTGTGCACAAGGGTGTAGGCTTAAGCACTGGGTGTCATCTGTGATGAAGGGAATCTGGGGGACACAGCTCTCTCACAGGCATTTCCTGGAACCTAGAGAAACAGTTCTTCTGCTATGTGCCAAGGGGAAATCGAGAATCACCCTCTGACCTTTCAGGACTTGTTAGTGCACGTTCATGTTTCTGTCCTCACTGTGCGCACCTGGTTCAAAAGGATCTCCTGGGGTGGATGGGGGGGTGAATATTCATGCTGGGCTCACTGGTAAAACTCCAGTCTCCTTTGAAGGGAGGAGGAATGTTTGACCTTGAGCACATTTCCAGCCTCCAGTTCCCAACCCAATCACAGATTCTGAGATGAGGTTTCTTTCTCCCTAGTTCTCTAATTTTTGGGGAAACCAAGAGTTCCTTCCCACAAAAGATAGTATCACGCTATTTGCTGCCTTCAAAATTTTGGCTTTGGTTTTGGCTTTTGAGATGATATTCATCACTCAAGTTCTAGACCTTATATTTTTTGAGCCGGAGTCTCGCTCTGTCGCCCAGGCTGGAGTGCAGTGGCGCGATCTCAGCTCACTGCAAGCTCCGCCTCCCAGGATCACACCAGTCTCCTGCCTCAGCCTCCCAAGCAGTTGGGACTACAGGCATCCACCAACATGCCTGGCCAATTTTTTATATTTTTGGTAGAGACAGGGTTTCACCATGTTGGCCAGGCTGGTCATGAACTTCTGACCTCAGGCAATCTGCCTGCCTTGGCCTCCCAAAGTGCTCAGATTATAGGCATGAGCCACCGTGCCTGGCCAGGGTTATTTTTAATATAATTGTGGCTGTCTCAAGTAATGGTGCTTTGAGTATTTTTGTCAGTGGTTTTGGAATAACGCAAGCACTCACTTCTGCCGAGTACACTGTTAGAAGGGGGCATGTCTTTCATTGTCATAGATAATGCAAAACTTTTTCCAAAATGATGACACCAATTCATGCTCCTCTCACAGCAGACGTGGGTAGCCATTTCTCCAAATCTTTGTCGACTCTTCGTTTTATCTCTTTCTAAAAACCATCACTTTGTTTAGTCTTTCATTTGTATAACATATTGCTTAAAGTGTTTACCAAAAAGAAATGTTGTTTGACTCTAATGATGCAGCGCAGTAGGTTTCTTTACACCGCCTCACCACAGACACTTAAGTAATGCATTGCTCCAACATTCCAACAGCTATGACTTTACTAGGCAAAAGGAAATTTTTGGCTTTGTTATAATCTTACGGGACCACTGTCATACATGTGGTATGTCATTGACCAAAATGTCATTGTGCCACATATGGCTGTAGTTAATAAGCAGGTGCTCAAGTTATAAGAATGCAAATCATAACAGATATAAATTGAGTATCAGATATTATACGGACACTTCTCTGTCTTGCCTCCTTGAAGTGTCACAATCACTTTGAGACAGAATTAGTTTTGTTATAGTCATTATACAGATGAGGAATGTGAGTCTCAGCTAAGTAAATTACTCATGAGACACACCATGAGTTGGATCTCTGCAACACCAAAGGCTAGTCTATGAACTAACATGCTACACTGCCTGTAGTGGCAAAGTAGACTTACCATAAAATGAAATGTGCTTCCACAGCTGGGCATGTGAGCTTAGTAGCGCTGGTGTTACCCATTGCTCCATGGCTCAGAAATTGGTCTTGCTTAAACTCAGATGGAGAGGCTCTTGGTTCAGGGACTGAAAAGTTACAGGTTATATGAGTGCAATTGAAGGATTATGCTTCCATAGAGCATGTGGTTGTTCTCATGGAATGAGAACAGACAGAATCAAAGAGAATCACCCAGAGCAATACTCTTTGTCTCAAAAAAAAAAAAATTGCCCATCTAATAGGTTAAAAATTAGATACAGTCAACCACACTGGTCTAAAATGTGCTTTTAGACAGTGATAGGAAAGAAGAAAAAAATTAAAATAGTTGATGTGTTCTATATGGGAGTCTGAGATAAACTGCTGTTAAATAGAATTTTATATGAAGTTCTTTAGGCAGTAAGTAAAAATGGAAGGGAAACCTGATGGCAGAGAGCAGCCAGGACCACAGTTGCCTGTGGATGCAGAGACTGGTGGAGCCTGGAACACACCAAAGACCACGAGTCCCCGTGGGCAGTCAGTTCAGTGACAGCACCGCTCATTTTCTGATCGGCAGGCACCCCAGTAGCACATGGAGAGAACAGGGAGGCCTAAGATGAGTCCGGGCCATGGAAGGTCTCCAATGAGGGGATCTTGGAAGATGTGAAAAGCATCCTGGAGGGGGAGGTAGCCCTGCAGCTCTCGGTCCAGTTTCCCTCACTGATCTGACTTGGTATGGCATAGAGGGGCTCACACAGCAGCCCCCAGTGTCCTCCCACTTCCCTAAAGGCTTAAACACACCATGACGTGGATCAGTTTCTTAAAGAGCACAAGAGCACATTACTGAACAACCGGAATTGCAGAGAAGTGGCCTCGTTTCCTGGAAGTGTTTCAGGGAGGGGGAGGTGGTGAGGCTTCACTGGGGAAATGCTCATGACCGAAGAAAGATGAAGTCTAAGGATTGGCGGTTGGGCTCAGCCACATGGAGACCACGTGGTGCCCTACTAGAGCAATCTGGTGGTGTGGTACTGGGGAGGGGAGAGGGCCAGGACCACAGAGCCTGTGCAGGGATTCAGAACCAGAGGGCTCCTCAGAACAGGCACAGGAGATGGTCTGTAAGGACTTGTCCCACTCCAGTGAGGGCATGAGGGGCAGAGAGGGAGGAAAGCAGCCCCACATAGGAGGATACCTAGGGTGGGGAAGCAGGTCTCAGAAGAGCTAGGTTTCAGTCTAAGAAAGGAAAGAATGTTCCAGGGAGAGGGTGAGGCCCTGGGGCCTCCAGAGGGCTTGGAAAAAAGGTTTCAGCAGACGGGATCAGAAAAGGAGTATTCAGGGCCTTGAGGGGGAGGTGAGCTGAGCATCTTGTAGACCCTGATGCAAACAGGGATGAAGGACATAATGAGATTAGTCCTGATTCTGAGGCAGAGAGTGGTCAGGAGGCTGTGAGTTTGGGAAAGTGAAGGAAGGGCCTGGCTGGGAGAAGTTGGTGCTCTGGGCCCTCTACAGTCCTTCCAGGGAAGGTCAGAGCCCAGAGAGGCCCAGGGCTCCCTCCTGACACCTGCACAAACAGATGTGCCTCTGGTCGGGGGTGCTCTATAGACTGCTGTGGGGTGAGGGAGCAGCTTTTCCTGGGCATAGGACCACAGAAACCTGCAGGATGCAGGACTCCAGGCCCCCTCAGATGCCTGCTGGTGTGTCTCCTCTGAGGGACTGTAAATTAGCTTCTTGGGTACCCACAATGTACAAAGCACTTGTTTTCAGTATGATGTACCTGGCACTGCCAAAATCATACCCATTTATGATAGGCACAACTACTATCCCCACTTTAGAGCTAGGAAAACTGAGGCACTGAGCAGTTAATCAACTTGCCCCAGGCTCCATAGATAAACAGTCGGTGTAGAGCTGGGGTCTCAACACAGCAGGCTCCCTCCATAGTGTGGGCTTATAGCCACTGGCTGTCCCACTGCCCTTGTCCAGCCTTGGCTGTCTGGGGTGGCAGTTTGTGCCTTTGGGCTACAGTTGAACTACCAGTTGCCTCTTCCAGGCTGGCTCCCATACCTCTCCCAGCAGCAGCTTCTTAAATCCCAGAAGCTGAAATGGTGTGGTAAATGGGCCTTGGAGTATGGAGGCAAGAGTGTGGTGCTCAGGACTTCTAGGACCCAACATAGGCTGTGTTCCTGGCCCTCCCCTTGTAACAGAGACACCTCTGTCCCTGGCTAATGAGTTCCCGCATCTCTAATTTCTCCTCAGCCTGGACTGTAGAGGTGGGAGCCCAGGAGATGCTGGCGTGGAGGCTGCTTAGTGGGATGACGTCACAGTGCACAAAGCTGGGAGCCTGCACTCACTGAAAAGGGGTTGTCTCTTCTTCATCCAGGGTGAAGCCCTTCAACCAGGGTGCTGACTCAAAGGGAAGGCCAGTGCGTGCTGCAGGGACATCTGAGGGAGGCTCAAACTCCGCAGTCAGCCATTTTGCCTGGCTTGGCGTAAAGAAGTGATGGAGACTTTCCTGTGATTCCTAGGCTCCCCTCCTGGACAGCACCAGGAATGGGCCTTCGAGGTGGCTGGGCTTCAGGTCAGCCTGGCGGCGTGCTTGGGTGACTTGGGAGAATGTAGCTGTTTGCTGGGAAGATCTTAAGGAGGAAACCAGAACCTCTCCCTGTCCCAAGCTCTCATCCCTGGGGGAGCCTGTTAGGACAGAGTTCATCCTCAGTCAAAAGAAAGTGCATCCGGTTTCACATTTTACCTTCCTTCCTGCCACCCAGAGTGGGAGCAGGCAAACCTGGCTGAGGAGAGCCACACCCAGCCACACCCCATGGGTCAATCACTGGAGCTTCTGAAACCTGGGTGGTGCCTGGTACAGCTGGGTTCCTTCCTTCCCCCAGCCCACGTTCCTGCCCCCAGCTTTGTCCCTGGAGGTCTCAATCCTGCTCTCTACATTCTGAGGGGAACTCTTGGCCCCAGCAGAGAGCAAAACTCCAAGTGCACCTCCCATACACCTCCCAGCACTGGGTTAGGCCTGTACCATCCGGGACCTGGTACTTCTGGGCCTGGAATTTTGCCTTTGGCAAGAGAGTGAGAAGAGACGTGACTGCTCCAGGAACGGAAAGTGCCATTCCGACTTGAAATAAAGAGACTGAGCGCATTGATTCAGGTGCAGAGGTGGCTGATCAGATCTGACCCGAGGGGCTCAGGGTTTCCACTCAATGACATCGCTGGTGATCTGGGTCACCTGCCGTAAGGCCTCACCCTCGTAAGCCTTGCTGTCAGAGTCCTCCAGGACACAGAAGGTGTGCGTGTGGGCCTGCAGGACCTTCCAGCCCTCGGGGGCCTCTGGCAGTGAGGTGAAGGCCTTGGTGACTTTCAGGCACACCCTGCCCATGGGTGAGTGTAGCGCCTTCAGGAGCAGGCTGATGGCTTGTGTGTCCAGGGACACATACTTCTCAGCAGGCCACCAACACAGGGCATTCCTAACAGGCTGAAGGGGTCTCTTCTCACCCCCTCACACCCTAGCCCTCTTTTGACCCTTGTGCCTGCAGTCTCAGGGGAGGTGCCACCCCGTCCCCCTGCTGCAGGGATTCCCCGATGCATTCACGCAGCAAGACGCTGAGGCAAAGAGCTGGGTTTCCCACCTCAGCACTCTTTTGAGCCATGTAATTCTCAACTTGGGGCCCAAGTTCCCCTGCTGTGACCTTTGGGGATGACACAGAAAATGACGGGAAGGATGGTGGTCACAGTGGACACAGGAGGATTAGGGGAGGCTGGGAGGCCGCAGTTTGAGAGAGCAAGCTCTCTCCTGGAAAGCCACTCTCCTGATCGCACAGAAAGGGACCTCTGTGCAAACCTAAAAATGATGGGGCTGGGACGGGGCCTGGGAACATGCATTTCCACAGACCACCCGGGGTCTGGTTCAGGGGCCACACTTGGAGAAATACCCGAGCCTCTAATGAGACTCAGAAGAAAGAGAAGCCAGGACCTAGGGAAGGCAAGAGGGCCCCCCAGCAAGGGGACATGACCACAGCCACTGCAGGGACTCTGGGGGTCGGTGACCGGCCCATCCTCACAATGAGGGGCCCAGTGTGGGAACACCCCCCAACCACCACAAGCTCTGAGGTCTTTGTGCTCCCCCAGTTTTGAGGCCAGGATGTAGACTATGATCCCGTGTGACCTGGGGTGAGAGACAAGACACTGCGCCTCCGTTTCCTCACCTGTAAAGGCAGACATCGCCTCCCTGGAGGGTTGTCTAAATGTGAGGTTTGGAGACAATGCCTGGCACACAGGAGGCTCTCAGTGACTGCTGGGTGTCAGGATCGTCATCAATGCTTCTCCTGTTCTCGCCTTCCTCATGGGGAGGAGGTGCCAGACCCTCTCCTGCATGCTCCTGCAGGCAGAGGCCAGGATGAGCTCCTGGAGCTGCTCCTCTGCAGCTTCTACACCAGTGAGCAGATCAGACCCTTGCTGATGACACCGCGGGCTGCTGCACGACAGGAAAGGGCACTGAGGGTGGACCAGCCACACCCCCTCCCATGCTGGTTGTCCTCAGGGCTCAGGAAGGATTTTGCAGAGCAACTGGGTGGGTTTGAAAAGAGAACTTGCAAGTTCCCCGTCACCCCCCAAAGCTGCCTGGCCAGGGACCTGAGAAGCCAGCAGGAGGCTGTGGGTGAAGCCATGTCAGGGGCTGAGAGGGCAGATGCAGAGGACCCAGGAAGTGCCAGCCTTTGGTTGCTGGCATCTCAGGGGACGTCTGCCATAGCAGGGCACAGTGGCCTGAGAGGTAGCAGCCACCCCTGGGAGGTCCGGCAGTTCACTGTTGCGGGGCCCAGGCACATGAGGGGACCCTCCACTCTTCCCTACCACCGCCCCAGAGTAGGGGAGCCAATAAAGCCCCCCCGTTCCCACACAAAATATTTCAAAGGAGTTGGAGACTCACGCCTGGTCAGACCAGCCCTTAAGAAGAGCTTGGGTTCGACTCTGAGATGGAAGACCTAGAGTGTAAGCCGGTGTCTCACACACCAAAAAGAGCTGTGCCCCAACTAAAGGCGACGGGAAGCCATAGGCTCTGGCCAAGGGGTCTTGAAGGGACCTGGGGCTCTGTGGGAACGGGGGCTCCACATGGCACAGCTGGGGTACAGGTACTGGGAGACATACAATGAGGCAAGGCTCCCCCATAAACAGGCCCCACTTGGCTCCTCCCAGCTGGAGCTGGAAGCCTGGGAGGGAAGTGGTCTCTCCCTCGAGGCCTCGAGAGCCTGTGGGGCAGGTAAGGGGTGGGAGATTTTACGGGACGTGGAGGCCTGTGGAGGAGACAAGCCAGAGGGGTGAGGAGGAACATCAGTCCCTAGAGGGGCCTGGACAGACACTAGCTTTCACTAAAGTTACTTTTTTTTCCATCATGAACTTTTTTTTTTTTGGTGGGGTCTCACTCTTGTCACCCAGGCTGGAGTGTAGTGCCATGAACTCAGCTAACTGCAACCTCCACCTCCCAAGTTCAAGTGATTCTCCTACCCCAGCCTCCCAAGTAGCTGGAATTACAGGTGCACACCACAATGCCCAGCTAATTTTCTTATTTGTAGAGATGGCATTTCGCCATGTTGGCCAGGTTGATCTCGAACTCCTGACCTCAAGTGATCCACCTGCCTCGGCCTCCCAAAGTGCTGGGATTACAGGCATGAGTGCATAATTAGCCTGTGCCTGGCCTAATTTTTGTTTTTAAATGTCATATTCAAATATCATTTATCTTGATTCCTGGGATTTCTGGCCCCTCTTAAATTTGGCACCAAGGCCAGCATCTCACTGACCTCTCCCCAGTCCTCTGGGTATGGCAGGAATGGAGGCAGGGGCCACAGAGGATGGCGGCTGCTGTCTCCACAGGGCACCCAGGCTGCTCCTTTCTCCCTATCCCCCTCCCCACCCCACCGCCTATGTGCCGCCTCCACGCCCTTTCCCCCACTGGGCGGGGGCCGCCTCCGCGAGCTCCAGGTGGTGGGCTCCAGCTGATGTTGCGGGGGCCTTCCCTGGGGTCCCTGGGTCACTGGACCTCAGCCAGGGTCACCTCCTAGGACTGATCCCTAGGAAACCCAAGCCCACACAGGGTGCAGGTGCCTCTGAGGGAAAGGCCCTGGGGAGGGCTTGTGGGGGGACACAGTGCAGCCCCTCTCCCTGTGTGACCCCAGTCCTTTCTCTCTCTGTGTGGGGGGAAGTCCCCAGATAAGGCACTGAGCATCTGGGTTCATTTACAACCTTCTGGGTCACAATGGCCTGTTCATCACTGGTGAACTTTATACACCACATAATAATCATTTCAGGGACGGCACCTCCATCTCAGTGGTCTCATAGGCAGGTCCTGCTGTGATCCCCATTGTACAAATGGGGATAGAGGCCAGAGAGGTGAGGCCACCCGCCCAAGTCACTCAGCTCATATCGCAGAGCTGGCAGAGTTCCTGAGTACTTTGCACAACTGCACCAAATGCGATGGATTGGGATAACTAGATCAAGATGTAATTTCACAGAAATAAAGGGAAGCCTTGTACTTTATTCCAAATACCAACTCTGAAAGGAACCGGACAATAAAGAATAGTGTCAGCTCAGCAGCACTAGTGATTGAGAAAGTCACAGGGCTTTAGTTAGGCCAACCAAAGCTCTTCCCTGTCCCTGTCCCCTGAGCTGATGGAGCTGACATGTGCACTTCTGCGGCCTCAGTTTCCCCTTCTGCAAAGTGAGAGTTCCTGATTGGTGAGGGCCTTGCATCCTGATGCCCACCCCTGCAGTGGCCGTGGTGAGGGCTTCCACGAGGAAAGCTGACCCTGTGCAACTCCAGCAGTGCCCCCATCGAGGGAGGGTTAAGACTAGTGGGTGCCAGGCTGGGACCGGGGTCTGAGAGTCCTGCAGGTACTTCCAGGCAAGGAGTCCCCATCGGGGTCAGGCTTTGTGCCAGGGCTGAGATCCTGGAGGAACCAGACTTACCCCAACTCAAGTCCACAAAGGGAGGGTGTCATGTGAGCTGACAGCCACATGCAGTGTGATGCCTGCAGGAGAGTGACTGGGACAGGGAAAGCCCAAAGGGTCTACGCAGAGGATGAGTGACAGGTGTAGGGGACACCTGGAAGGGGACTCCCAGGCATAGAGTCTCAAGAAGCTCCAGGTGGCCCACAGGGCTGGAGCAAATGAGTCCTGGGGCCAAGGTGGTCTGAGAGCAGGCTAGACAGGTACCAGGCCCAGACCCAGAGAACTCATCCCTGGGGGACAGACTCATCTGGGGAGTCCTGGAGGTTGTTTGCAGGGAATCGATGAGACCAGTCTTGGATGGGTGGGCAGGGGTGTGAATCCAGAACTAGGGACACCCCAGGGAGGGTGTTGTGGTGACCCAGGCAGTTTGACTGATATAAGGACAGACTCAGGAGAAGGGGGGACAGCAGAGGGAAGTGCAAGGACAACCCTGGGTTTTTTTGATAAACAGTGAAGAGAACACTGTATGTCAGCACATCCTGTGTTTTAAACAAAATGCCCAAGGGAAGTGGTGGTCTGCAAAGCATCCCAAGAAGGCAGCAAGGGCTTGGCTTGGTCTCCCTCAAGGCCATCCACTCACTGACTTGCTCATAAAGGCTTACTGGGGGCCAGGTTGGGGGACACAGGGAGGGTAGACCAAACGGAGGGGGACTGTCCAGTCAGGAGGACAGATCATGGCCCATTTTTGGAGCAATAAAAGGGGAGGGGGTCCCCCCTCTGCAGTGGAGGGATGCCAATACTGGTCTCACAGATCGAGCAGCACTGGCTGGTGATGGGTGCCCCTCAAAGTCAGCAGTGCTAGTGGAGAGGAGACCAAGGGCTGTGGAGGGGAGCTCCTGGGGGACACGAAGGGAGAGGCTGACAGACCACACGGTCCTTGTGGCTCGCCTTTATCCTCAGATCCAGGAGGAGTCTTTGGAGAGATTTGGGTAGGAGACTGATCATCAGATTTGTGTGGTTCTGGTGAGAGGCTGGTGTAGACCAGATTAGAGAAGGGAGGCCCAGGGCGGAGAGTGGGGGTAGCCAGGTCTGGGGTTGGTGAACAGCCTGGAGGAGGCACAAGTTTAAGCCACCCAGGGGCCCAGATTGCTGTGAAATGGGTGGGTGAAGCTGAATTGGGGGCACCAGAGGCTGATGGGGAGTAGCAGGCATTCTCGGGCCTGCCCGAGGGAGACTGGATTTCAGAAACATGTATGATAAATCATAAAAATGTACATTCCTTTTAATCAAGTCATTCCATTTCTAGAAATCTGTCTTGGAGAGACAGAATTTCAGCTAAAAATTCTTAACGTGTGGGAGGCTGAGGTAGGAGAATCGCTTGAACCTGTTAGGCGGAGGTTGTAGTGAGCCAAGATTGTGCCACTGCACTCCAGCCTGGGTAACAGAGCGAGACTATCTCAAAAAAAAAAAAAAAAGTAAATATGTTCATGGAGGGTAAAGTGGAAACAGCCTAAATGTCGAACATTAGGGGGAGGTAAAATAAACTCTGTTACATCCATGGGAGGGACATTAAACATTGAAGATAAGTATGTTTTTGACAACTGTAATGACATAATAAACATTTTAAAACATTTAAATATTTGAAACATTTCCATTTTAATTTGCTGTAAACTTTACTCTTTTTGGTGTAGTTAATAAAACCTAGTATAATTTTTTAAAAATCATTGACTCATATAACCATCACTGATTGAAATACAGAGTATTTCCACCACCACCCCCAAATTTCTCTAAGCACCCCTTCTTTAGAGACACAGTCTCACTCTGTCACCCAGGCTGGTGTGCAGAGGTGCAATCTCGGCTCACTGCAACCTCCGCCTCCTGGGTTCAGACGATTCTCTTGCCCCAAACCCTTGAGTAGTTGGAATTATAGGTGTGTCACCACACACGGATAATTTTTGTTATTTTTAGTAGAGACAGGGTTTCGCCATGTTGGCCAGGCTGGTCTCAAATTCCTGGCCCCAAGTGACCCACCTGCCTCAGCCTCCCACAGTGCTGGGATTACAGGGGGGAGCCGCTGCTCTCAGCCCTTTTGTGCCTCTTGTAGTCAAACCCTTTCTGTACCCCAATCATGGCAACCACTGATCTCTTTCTGACCCTATACTTTTGCTTTTTACAGAATATCATAGAAGTGCAAACGTAAAGGATGTGACTGTTTTTTAAATTAAACTTTTTATTTTGAGATAACTGTAGCTTCTCATGTAGTTGTGAGGAATAATACAGAGGGATCCTCGGTACTCCGGGCCAGTTCCCTCAAAGGTAGCATCTTGCAGCTACAGTAACGGATCACAGCCAGGATATTGACACTGATACAGTGACAACCGAAGTTTCCCTCCCAAACATCCCTCATGCTGCCCTTTCACAGAAACACCCACTTCCCATTGTCCCAAACCCCTCCTTAGCCCCTGGCAACCACTAATTTGGTCTCCCCTTGTATAATTTTGTTATTTCAAGAATGTTCTGCACATGGAATCATACAGTATGTGACTTCTAGGGACTGGCTTTCTCCCACTCAGCATAGTTTTCTAGGTGTTCCTCCAGGTGGCTCGGTTGCAACATAGTTTGTTCCTTTTTAATGCTGAGTAGAAGTCTAAGTATGTAACCTTCTGAGTCTGGCTTCCTGAGGTCAGTGTAACAATGTTGCAATTCATCCCAGTTCCCTTATGGATCAATAGTTTGTTCCCTATTATTGCTGAGTCTGATTCTATTTATGAAGGTGTCACAATGCATTCACCAGTTGAATGACAATTGGGTTGTTTCCACTTGTGTCTGTGTGGTGTGTGTGTGTGTGTGTGTGTGTGTGGTGTGTGGCGTGTGTGGTGTGTAGTTGGGGGGATGTGTGGGGTGTGTGTGGTGTGTGCGGGTGTGTGTGGTGTGTGGTTGTGTGTGATGTGTGCTGTGTGCGGTGCGTGTGGTTTGTGGGTGTGTGGTGTGTGTGTGGTTGTGTGCTGTGTGTGGTGTGTGGTGTGTGTGTGGTAGGGGCGTGTGGTGTGGTGTGTGTGTGGTGTGTGTGTGTGGTGTGTGTGTGTGTGGTGTGTGTGGTGTGCGTGTATGTGTGTCGTGGGTCAAACCAAATGTTTCTGCTTCTTGCTAATGGTGAATAAAACCAGTATAAATATTTTCAAACAAATTTTTGTTTAAACATAAGTTTTCATTCCACTTGGATAAAAACCTAGGACTAGGGTTTGCTTGATATGCATAAGCATATGTTTATTAGAAATTGCTGGCCGAGTGCAGTGGCTCACGCCTGTAATCCCAGCACATTGGGAGGCCAAGGCGGGTGAATCACAAGGTCAGGAGATCGAGACCATCCTGGCTAACAATGAAATCCCATCTCTACTAAAAATACAAAAAATTACCCGGTAGTGGTGGTGGGCACTTGTAGTCCCAGCTACTTGGGAGGTTGAAACAGCAGAATGGCATGAACCCAGGAGGCAGAGCTTGCAGTGAGCTGAGATCATGCCACTGCACTCCAGCCTGGGCCACAGAGCGAGACTCCATCTCAAAAAAAAAAAAAAAAAAAAAAAAAAAAAAAAAAAACAAACAAAATTGACAAATGGTTTTTAGAAGGGAAGTTGGTTGCGGTGGGGACATAGGGGTAGGGGAGGGTTCGGTTAATGAAGCCTACCCTAGCACAGCTGGAAAATGGGCCTGTATCCCAGCACCGAGGTGCCCAAGCCCAGTGCCCAGACCTAAACTAGACAGGGTGTCAAGATCACAGTCAAGGATCAGAAGTGACATCTGCTGCTCCAGAACCTTCTTTTCATGCAGCCCCTGCCTCCTCCTCAGGGATCACCAAGAACTTTTCAGAATGCTGGGTGCAGAGCTATGGCCAACTGTAGGGCACCGCCAGACACTCGGAGCTCAGAGGGACCCAGGGGTGGGCAGGATTGGCAGAAGCTGGAAGTGGGTCCTTACAGAACATACCCCACCTGCTGCCTCCAGACCTTGGACATTTCAGGGGGGCTGGGCCAGTTACAGGAAGTGAAAGGGAAATGGGGACCCTTCCGATTACTGCCCTAGGACCCTAAGATCTTGTGTAGTGACTAGGAACCTGGAAGCACAGCTGTCCCCAAGAGGCCTTCCTGGGTCCCTCCTCCATGGACAGGACTTCAGACTGGACAGTTACTCATCCGTTTTTCCATCAGTCTGTCCATCCATGTATCTGTCCATGCACACCCCCATCCTTCCACAAGCCCCCCGAGGTATCCTGGGGCCCGACCTATACAGACCGTCAGCTCCTGATGTCCCAGGCAAGGCAGGCTCGGCCTCGCCCAGCCCCGGTGAGACCCGAAGTATGCCTGCTCATGCACCGTGGGAGAAGGGGGCTGTGGCACTGGGGTCCCCTGGGAGTACTTGTCCCTGCCCAGCCCAGAGCTCAGGCTGCAGGTGAGACCCTCTGTGAAGAAGACAAGGGGCAGTGGATACTGGGGATTCCACATCGGCAAAGGTGGCCTGGTGGCAGTGGCAACCTCAAGCAGGCCTGGGAGCTGGAACCAGGGCTGGAGGGCAGAGGGAGGAAGTCATGCTGGAAGATGGGTGTGAGCAAAGGCACAGGAGTGACCTTAGCGCTCCTTCTCTCAACAGGGATATGGCAGGTGCACACAGGCCCCCCACAAAAGCACCCTGAAGGATCATCTCAGAGACCCTAGAACCTGTCTGCCATGCCACCTGCCCTGCCACTCTAGTCACCACCCAGAAATTCCTTCTGTTCTGCCACATGGCTGGGCCCTGCACTGGGCCAGGTCATTGGGACAGGGGACAAGGGAGGGAGAGGGTCTGGGCCCTGAATGGGACACAGGCAGTGACCCCTAGTAGAGAAGACTGAATGAGCAGAGGATGCGGGGAGGCAGGTCCAGGGCAGGGCCCTGCATGGTGCACAGTTCTCTGGGGTGGATGGTAGACAAGGGCTGTGAAAACGCACGCTGGGCTGGGCCAGCAGGCTGACGTGTCCTAAGCCCCAGAGTCCTGTAGAGGGGCAGGAACAGGGACCAGAGGGAGCAAGGCTGAGAATGAAGGCCCTGAACGCCTCAGATCTGGCCAGATTTGCAACTCCTAAAGGCAGCTGTGTCCTGTGTTGAAACGCTATTGAGTGGCCTTATTTTCCCTGAACATTTATAAAACATGGGACGTGTTATCCAGCTGAGCCACTCAGGGATTCTGTGGGGACCACGGCCGGGATCATGGTCCCATTTCACAGGTAGGATAACTGAGGCCCAGAGCAGTTAAATCCCAATGAGTGAAGCAGAGCCAGCTCAGGGGTGCCCTGACTTTCAGCCCAGGGCCTCCCGTCTGAGAAATGGGGAGATCAGGAGAGGAAGGGGCCTGCCCAAGCTCACATCGGAGCACACCTGTATGGAGCACACCTGTAGGGAACATACTTGTATGGAGGGCACCTGTATGGAGCACTGCCCTCTGCCAGGCACCAGATATGCTCAGGCGGGGTGACCTCCCTTTACCATTCCCCAGCTCTGACCCCATTTCAGGGATGCAGAAAAGAGGCCTCAGAGCAGAATCAGGCAGAGTCAGGGCTACGGAGCCTGATGGCCACTCCTCCCCTGAATGGCTAGGAGGATGAAGGGCAGCTGGCAAAGGCATGCAGGAGCCCAGAGCGTGTTCCTCCAAGTGGAGCCTCTGATGTGGGAGCCCCAACCCCAGGGTCAGACAGAAAGTGTCCTGCCCAAGCTCAGCCCTCAGCAGCCCTTGACCTTGGGCAATTTGATTACCTTCAATGGGCCTCAGTTTCCTCATCTGTACGGGGGGGGGTGATAACAACATTCTCTCCCCACAGGTGGTTTTGGGGATTAACTGAGAATGCCTAGGGAGCACCAGGCCCATGGGGACCCTCACCTAACCCCAGCCATTGCTGTTATCTCCTGGGTTCTTGCCCAGACCTGTGGCTGACACACTGTGTGATCCTGGGCAAGTGCCTTTCCTCCCTGGGCCCAGCCTTCCCTCTGGTCAAGGAGAAGCTGGGTCAGGGATCCTGAGGGCCAGCCATTCAGGAAACCACCTTAAACCAACATGGTGAAACCTCGTCTCTACTAAAAATACAAAAGAAATTAGCCAGGTGTGGTGGCACACGCCTGTGGTCCCAGCTACTCAGGGAGGCTGAGGCAGGAGAATCACTTGAACCCAGGAGGCAGAGGTTCCAGTGATTACACCACTGCACTCCAACCTGGGTGACAGTGGGAGACTCCGCCTCAAAAAAAAAGCATCATCCTGCTTTGATAAGAGATGGAAGTCTGTTCTTCAGGATTTCTAAGAGTGAGAATCTTATTGTCTTGTGTAAAACTCCACTGGGGCAAGCGTCAGAACCGAGGAGTGACCTTCTTGAACCCCTGGACTCTTTTTGACTATGTGAACCCCCCCAGTGACAGTTTCCTCACAACTGAATTCTAATCTTGAGCGCTGCACTTCCCAGAATGTTCTGGACAAGGCCTGGTACCGTCCCTGCTGCAGTTCCTGGAGGGAGAGCAGGGTGTCTCCTTGGGGCTGATGTGGAGTCTTTGGGGCACGAGGGAGGCTCCTGTGGGGAGGGTGACAGATCTGTTCACTTGTGGACTGGACACAATTCCGTACTGTAGGCTGCCCTCTGGATGTGAATTCTAGATCCACAGATAATTAACAGCAGACATTCCTCTAAGATTATGTCTGTCTATGGTTATGTTGGTTTGAAAAGTGTTTTGGTCATTTGAGTCTTCATACTTGGTAAGCAAACAAAAATACACTGGAAAAAATTCTGAATTTGTAAAGCGGTATCAACGGTGTACATACATTCTAACAACAAAGTAAGAGAGGGGCCAGCATCTGGGGGGCCAGCAGGTTTTGTCCCACTTCCCTGCCTGCCTGTGTCACTGTGAGAAGCATCACTGGTCCAGGCATACAGTAACAGCCTTGTCCTCAAGCTGGGGCCCAGAGATGTGAAGAATCCCTGCGTTTTCAGGGGCATCTTTGGTTCCAAAGAGGCAGCTGGGGATGCTGGAGCCCTGGTGCTTATTTGAATGTGAGTGCTAGCTCAGGAGATGCTGGGGAGGGCTCCCTGGCTTCTGCCATCTCCAGCGTGTCCCACGGTCACCAACACTGAAGCCACTGCTCAGGGTGCAGGGGAGTCTGGCAGATGCTCCCGGGGTTGCAGAGAGGGAGGGCAGCTGAGTCAGCACAGGCTGGAGAGGGAACCTGCAGACACAGTCAGTCACTGGGCTGGGTCAAGGACCAGGGTAAAGATTCTCAGGGCCAGACCCAGAAGAGATGAAAGCAGACTGGGGGCTGCCCTGGGTCTCTGAGGCCTGTCCTTACCTGTGCAGAGAGAGAGGGACATAAGGAGGAGAGGAATCCAGGCCGTGGTGGACACAGCCCCTGACACTCACAATGGGGCTGGGCTGTCCCAGGCTTGTCTGGCTTGTCTAATTTCCCTCCTGCCCCCAGGGAAAAGAAGGGGCTGTTCATGCAAATTCACTTCCCCCACGCCTGGATCCCTCAGACCCTGCCTGATCACTGATTCAGGAGTCTGAGAGGGGACCTCAGGACAGAGGAGGCTGAGGGAGGGGCTGCTTTGAGTGCAGGCCCAGCAGCATTGTGCAGGGAGCAGCTGTTGGGAACACACACAGGACCCTGCCAAGCCTTGAGAACACCAGGCCATTGGGTCACATTCTGAGCACAGGGGAAAGCTCTGACTCTGCCAGTTGGAAGCCAGTGGGGCGCACCCAGTTGTGAGCAATCCCCAGACAGGGCCTGGGACAGGGCACGGCACTCCTTACTAGTCACAGGTCCAACTTCAGTGTACTCAGGGTCTGGGTACTTAATGCCCCAGGACTTGGCACCATCATTCAACACACAGTCTCCCAGGTCTCTGTGTGAGCAGTATCCTCAGGTTTCACTTCACAAACATGGATGCACTCTCTGTGATTTCAGAGGCTTGCAACACAGAGGGAGAACTTCTCACTCCACAGACAATCCTGTGAATATTAGGGGCTCAACAAAACACAAAACAGTGGGGCTCTCTGGCCTGGTGCGGTGGCTCCCAACACTTTGGGAGGCCAAGGTGGGTGGATCACCTGAGGTCAGGAGTTCGAGACCACCCTGACATACATGGGGAAACCCATCTCTATTAAATACAAAAAAAAAAAAAAAAAAAAAAATTAGCCGGGCATGGTGGCGGATGCCTATAATCCCAGCTACTAGGGAGGCTGAGGCAGGAGAATGACTGAACCCGGGAGCTGGAGGTTGCAGTGAGCTGAGACTGCGCCATTGCACTCCAGCCTGGGCAACGAGAGCAAAACTCCATCTGAAAACAAACAAATAAATGTATTAAAAAAAAAAAAAAAAAAAAAAAGCAGGGCTCTGACAACACTCAGACATTTTGAGAACTAATCAGAGGAGGCGTCCTTGAAATAAAGTTGTAAGAGACAAGTGAGGATGTGCTACTCCTGGTGAAATAACAGAACACAGAAAACAATGAGCTTGCTTTCTTCTTTTTTTTTGAGACAGAGTCTCGCCCTGTCGCCCAGGCTGGAGTGCAGGGGCATGATCTCGGCTCACTGCAAGCTTCACTTTCCAGGTTCACTCCATTCTCCTGCCTCAGGCTCCCCAGTAGCTGGGACTACAGGCGCCTGCCACCACGCCTGGCTAATTTTTTGTATTTTTTAGTAGAGACAGGGTTTCACTGTGTTTAGCCAGGATGGTCTCTATCTCCTGATCTCATGATCTGTCCGCCTCGGCCTCCCGAACTGCTGGGATTACAGGCATGAGCCATCGTGCCTGGCTATATGTTCATTTTTACACAACTTTTGCCGTAGACATGAATGTGAAAATCACAAATGCACCCTGATGTTCCTGGTCAGGTTGGAGATTCCAGGAGTTGCCAGGGGCCATGCAGAAAATATGGCCCACACCTGAAGCCCAGAACATACAAAATTGTTGACATATTTTCGCATATTTGTTAATATCATCACCGCAAACCCAGAAATGCTCAAATCCTGTGAGCTAAAACCCCCAGGGATAGTTACAAATAAGAACTCGGAGTATTGGCCAGGCACGGTGGCTCACACCTGTAATCCCAGCATTTTGGGAGGTTGAGGTGGGTGGATCACCTGAGGTCAGGAGTTAAGAGACCAGCCTGAACAACATGGTGAAACCACGTCTCTACTAAAATAGCAAAATTATCCAGGTGTGGTGCCAGGCACCTGTAATCTCAGCTACTCGGGCGGCTGAGACAAGAATTGCTTGAACCCAGGAGGCAGAGGTTGCAGTGAGCAGAGATCACGCCATTGCACTCCAGCCTGGGCAACAAGAGCGAAACTCCCTCTCAAAAACAAACAAACAAAAAAGGAACTTGGCTGGGCGTGGTGGCTCACGCCTGCAGTTCCAGCACTTTGGGAGGCCAAGGTGGGTGGATCACAAGGTCAGGAGTTCAAGACCAGCCTGACCAACGTGGTGAAACCCTTTTTCTACTAAAAATACAAAAATTATCTGGGCATGGTGGTGTACACCTGTAATCCCAGCTACTCAGTAGACTGAGGCAGGAGAATCTCTTGATCTCTTGATCCTGGGAGGCTGAGGTTGCAGTGAGCCGAAATCGCACCATTGCACTCCAGCCTGGGCAATAGAGCGACACTCTGTTTCAAATAAAAAAAAAAAAAAAAAAAAGGAACTCAAAGTATCACTTGAGTACTAGTCTGGTTTCCTTCATCTGTTGCAACTTGCTTGTGCACCTGGTTCAAGACCCTCTGCACTCGCCTGGCCTCTCCTCCATCATCAACAGTCTCACTGCTCACTGGCATGTGTGGCCTGCACAGCCACCAACCCAGTGGACACACACAGCACAGAAAATGAGGACTGGAAGGAACACAGCATATGATTAGTGGTTGTTTTCATTGATAGGATAACTTTTCTCCAATCTTCTATAAATGATTATATTTTGACATAAGAATACTAAACAGAATAGAATGCTTTTCCTAGAACTGATTCCTGTTCTTTCAATAAAAGTTGGCTTTCCATCAAGTACGAATCCTCTACAGCATATGGACAGAGCAGCGGCATATGTGGACCCACGGATTTGGAAGATGTAAAGAAGATAGTGTCAATTTAGCTGGACTTCAAACATGGCAGAAAGACTGAGGGAATGCTATGATTGTATCACAGTATAGAGATAGGGCCATATGTACACTATTTCATGTGACATTAGGTGGCCTTTAGGTACAAGGCCAAGAACTCTGTTTCTCATTCATGTCCTGCTTTTTCTTTCCTTTTTTCCTTTTTTTCTTTCCCAGAAGAAGTCCCTTCTTCTGCCAAAAAGGATAGAACAGCAGCAGCTCTCTTCCTGCTTGACAACCAACACCGCCATTCACTCCAGCCACTGCCCAAGTCAAGCAAACTCTGCGAGTAATTCATGTGCAGCACCACCAATGTCCTGAGAGTGACTCTGTGTCCTCCTAACTCCCCAAGGCCTGTTGCAGAAGTCTTCTGACAAATTAGAAGAGGAGAACCCAGATTTTGCCAATAGGAGGTTGCTTGTCTTCTCTTACTTGGAAATGTGGCTAAAGAAGTTGATATCCTAGGTTATCAACAATGCTCTGCAGGCTCTGGAAGCAGATGCATTCCCTCTAGGTGGTGGGGGCTTGTGTGTATGGGTCTTGGAGGGTGTCTGGGTATGAATGTAAGTGGGAGAACTGTGCTCTCTGCCAAAGCTCCAGTGTCCTGGGACAGGAGAGATAAGCACGGCCTTGAGCGCATTTCAAGCCTCCTTGCCTTACCCCAATCATGGATTCTGGGATGAGGCTTCTTCCCTAGTTCTCTAAGTAAGCATAACTTTGAAAGCAAAGTCCAGTGAAAAAAATGTCAAGAAGGAAAAGTCTATTTGATTCATAAACACTTGTATAACTTTTTTTTTTTTTAAGACAAAGTCTCACTCTGTCGCTCAGGCTGGAGTGCAGTGGCTCGATCTTGGCTAACTGCAACCTCTGCCTCCCAGGTTCAAGTGATTCTTGTGCTTCAGCCTCCCGAATAGCTGCGATTACAGGGGCCTGCCACCACCCCCGGCTAAGTTTTGTATTTTTAGTAGAGGCGGGGTTTCACCATGTCTCAAACTCCTGACTTCAGGTGATCCAATCGCCTTGTCCTCCCAAAGTGCTGGGATTACAGGCATGAGCCACTGCACCCGGCCTAGAGATGAATAACTCTTAAACAAAACATGAATTAACCAAATCCAGGGACACAGAAAGCAAAAAAAAAAAAAAAAAAAAAAAAAAAAAAAAAAAAAAAAATTAATCACCACCAATTTTGGTGTGTTCCAGGAATGCAAGATTGACTGAACATTAGAAAATCAAGGCTCACATCTGTAATCCCAGCACTTTTGGAGGCTGAAGCCTGTGGAACCCTTGAACCCAGGAGTTCGAGACAAGCCAGGCCAACATGGCAAAACTTTGTCTCTACCAGAAAATGCAAAAATTAGCTGGGCATAGTGGCACACACCTGTAGTCCCAGCTATTCAGGAGGCTGAGGTGGGCGGATCACTTGAGCCTAGGAGGTGGAGGCTGCAGTGAGCCAAGATCACGCCACTGCCCCACAGCCTGGATGACAGGGCCAGACCCTGTCACAAAACAAAGAAAAGAAAAAAGAAAATCAAGCAACACAATTCACCACACTCACAGAAAAAAGAAGAAAAGTCACTCACCATCTCAGTAGATGCAGAGAAGCATTTGATAGAATTCGCCAACATTCAGTTACAATAAAAATTTTCAGCAACTGGGAATGAAAGGAAACTTCCTTAATCTGATAAACTGCGGCTACAAAAACCTACGGTGTCATGCTTAAAGGCACAACATAAAAAGCCTCCCTTTTGAGATGGAAACCAAGCTAAGAATTATTTCATTATTTCCTTTCAGTAGTATAGGGGAAGTCTTAGCCAATGTAATAAGGTGAGAAAAACAAAACCCATAAAGATTGGAAAGGAGGACATGAAACTTTCATTGACAGAGCAGGAACATCACCATCTTGGACAAGCACCATCATTTTAAAGTCACCTTGATCAAAAACTGCCTAAATCCAAAGGACATCAGCCTAATGGCTAAGGTCAGCATGACCATAAACCGCAAATAATCTCTCCGACCAGAAACATTCTAAACCTCTCCCTGACTGGAGACATGCCAGCCCCGAGATAACCTCCCCTCTGGCCAGAGAGACATTAGCCCCAAGTTAACCTCCCCTGGGACCAGACACATTCCAACCCCACCATAAACTTCTCCCCCATACAGAAACATTCCAAGCTAGTGATAAGCCCTCTCACCCTATTATCCATACACATAGAGTCACTGTTCTGAGTTCCTCATGTATATTAATCTGTTTTATCCTCTCAACTCTGACAAGAAGGTACTTTTCTGCAGATGGAAAAGCTGAAACATGCAGAGGATTCACCACCTGCTCCAGGTCACCATTTTGTAAGTGGCTGAAGCAGGATGTGACCCCAGGTGGTCTGGCTCCAGAGTCCACGCACTGAGCTAGATCAAAGATAGAAAAGAGGGCACATTCAGCTTGCTTGACTTTCCTTTTCATACTCACTACGTCTCTCATGAAGAGGGTCACCTTTTCTTATCCTGTCTTTGGACTTGAAACTCAATGATTTTGGCCTTTGTAATCTGGTACTTGAGAAACACAAAGGATTCTCAAATCTTGGACCTCAGACTGGGAGCTGTGGTAAAAGTTTCCATTTTTGTGAGGCTTTTGGACATATAAAAGCCCCATGGCTAGTTCCCCTGGGAGCCACGCTACTGCTTTCTCATTCTCCAGCTTGCAGATGACCTGCTGTGGACTTTGCCTTGCAATTAGGTGAGCAGTTGGGTAAATTCCCATTTACATCACACACACACACACACACACACACACACACACACACACACACACACACACACATATACACACACAAGAAGACTTACCCCGAATACATATGCGCCCAACAGTGGAGCAACCAGATTCGTAGCTACTTTGAAGGTTGAGATGGGAGGATCACTTGGGTCCTGGAGGTTGAGGCTGCTGTGAACCGTGATTGCACCACTGCACTTCATCCTGGGCGACAAAGTGAGACCCTGTCCCGGGGGAAAACAAGCCTCACAGGGGGAGGTTCATATGCATAGGTTGGGGAGTTCCTGCTCTCTGGTGTCCCACAAGGCACCCTTCTACCCTACCTAGACTGGCCTGGGGTGATGCTGCCCTGAGGCTGGTCATCCCGCACTGTGACTGGCAGGGGACGCTAAAACAGCCTTTTCTGCCCCACATGGTGCGCATGCGTGTTCTCACCGCCGACACTGCATGGAGTGCGCGGCGTCCGGAATGAGTAGGAAAGCGGCTCCGGTTCCTTCAGGACGCGCTTCAGGGGGCACCGCGGCGGTTTGGGGACGACTTGGAGCCCTGTCCTAGGGAGAAAACAGCTCCTGTCTGTGGCCCTGACTGGTTAGGTGGGAGCTGCGTGCAACTCAGCTTCTCCGGGGCATTGTTTTCTACACGGTGAGTACAGAAGGTTGGTTCCTCCAACCTTCTCTTTATTCTCATTTTCTCCACAGCTTTTCTCTTTTCTAGTATTTTAGTATTTATTTTACCATTAGTTTTGTTCCCTGAGGGCTTTTGAGGGTGCAAGTGTAGCAGACTGTGTTATTTTTAGGGTTTGAGGACTTTTTCTGAGGGAACCTGTCCCATATAGATGCGGGGAGAGGAAAGCCCCAGGAGGAAGGGGAAGCCCGGCCCAGGTGGGAGTTGGGACCAGGCCTGGGTGTTGGCTGCCTCCTGTCCAGGCCTCAGACGGAGGAAAAAAGATCCCAGCTGCCTCCAGGATTTGATGGATTTTTAAATTTGCCTTCGCGCCATCGGGACACATCGGGACTCTTTCATCCCCCACCCCTGGCCTTCAGGGAAGCCTGTGTCCCCTTCTGTCCCTCTGGTCACGACCACCGGGGCGGGGAGGTACATCCGGGTGCGAGCCTGACGGGGACTTGTCCCTGGTGACGGGGAAGCTGAGCACCTGGTTCTCTCCATGCTGCTCAGTGTTATGTCCCCTGTGCAGAAATGTCTGCTGGGTCCCTGCCCACTTCAGGGTTGATGATCTTGTAGTTGTTATTGCTGTTGAGCACTGTGAAGGTATTGCGTGCTTTTTATAACAATCCCTTAGGAGATTCATGCTTCCCCCAAACTTTCTCCCCATTTGTAGGATTCCTTTTCATTTGGTTCATTATTTTCTGTACCCAAGTTTTCCAGTTGGATGGAGCCCCATGTGGTTGTTTTTGCTTTTGTTACCTGTGATTCGCTTTTCCAATTTAAAAGATATATTCAGAAGCCATTCCATTCTCGATGAGGTTTTACCCTCTGCTTTTTTTTTTTCGTTTTTTCTTTTTGCGTTTCCAGCCTGTGAGCCTAGATGCAAGTTGCTCCAAAGCTTAAGTGCTCCACCATCCCCTACACCCTTTTTTCTTACAGACGTTTGATGATCTATAATTTCAGGTCTTGTGTTTAGGTCTTCAATCCATTTCGAGTTGATTTTTATGTATTGTATACCAGAAGGGTCCTATTTCATTCTTTTTCATATAAACATCAGTTTTCTCAAAACCATTTAATGAGTAAACTCTCCTATTCCCCATTGAGGCTTTATGATCTCTGATACTGTTTTCATTTGCTTTGGGAGATATACCCAGTAGTGGAATTGCTAGATCGTATGGTAGTTGCATTTTCAATTTTTTGAGGGATTTACAACTTTTTTTTTTTTTTTTTTTTTGAGAGGGAGTCTCGCTCTGTTGCCCAGAGTGAGTGCAGTGGTGTGATCTCAGCTCGCTGCAGTGTTTGCCTCCCGGGTTCAAGTGATTTTCCTGCCTCAGCCTCCTGAGTAGCTGGGACTATAGGCATATGCCCACCACGCCCGGCTAATTTTTTGTATTTTGAGTAGAGACGGGGTTTCTCTGTGTTATCACGATGGGCTTAATCTGACCTGGTGATCTGCCTGCCTTGGCCTCCCAAAGTGCTGGAATTACAGGCCTGCGCCACCGCACCTAGTCTACAACTTTTTTCCATAGTGTATATCCTCATTTATCTTTACACCAACAATGCATAAGATTTTCCCTGTATCCAAATCCACACCAGCATTCTTTTACATTTTTAAGATATTTTCAGTAACATTCCAGTAGGTGTGGGATGGTACCTGGATGTGGTTATGGAGTACATCTTTTCTAATGAATAGTAATGTTGAGGACCTTTTCTCTTACATGTTTGTGCGTTTTATGTCATTTTTGCAGCGATGTCAATTCAGGTTTTCTGCCTGATTTCAGTTTGGATGTGTATTTTTTATGCTATTTGGTATTTTTTTTTTCTGTGTACATGTTTGATAACAACCAGTTATCACTTCTATGATTCCCTCCTATTTTCTCATAATCTTTTTCTTTTTTGAGACAGGTCACTCTCACCCAAGCTGGAGCACCATGGTGCATCACAGGACCAGGTATATTGGAATATTGGCTACCTACAGCTTTGCAGCGCTATTTGATATCAGGAATTGTGAGTCCTCCAACTTAGTTTGTATTTCTCAGGGTTCCTTAGATGTTCAGGACTCTTTGTGGTTCCATGTTAATATTAGCATTGTGTATTTAAACTCTTTTTTTTTTTTTTTTTTGACGGACTCTTGCTCTTTTGCCAGGCTGGAGTGCATGTGATCTCGGCTCACTGCAACCTCCACCTCCTGGGTTCAAGTGATTCCCCTGCCTCAGCCTCCTGAGTAGCTGGAACTATAGGCGTGTGCCACCATGCCCAGCTGATTTTTTTTTTTTTTCTTTTGTATTTTAGTAGAGACAGGGTTTTATCATGTTGGCCAGGATGGTCTCTATCTCTAGACCCTGTGATCCAGCTGCCTTGGCCTCCCAAAGTGCTGGTATTATAGGTGTGAGCCACCGAGTCCGCCCCCCACATCCCCCCACCCCCCCCCCTTTTTTTTTTTAAGATGAAGTCTCACTCTGTCAAGAGGCTAGAGCACAATGGCATGACTTCGGCTCACTGCAACCTCGGCCTCCTCGGTTCAAGTGAGCCTCCTGCCTCAGCCTCCCAAGTAGCTAAGACTACAGGCGTGCGCCACCATGCCCAGCTAATTTTTGTATTTTTAGTAGAGACGGGTTTCACCATGTTGGCCAGGATGGTCTCAATCTCCTGACCTCCTGACCTGCCTGCCTTGGCCCCCCAAAGTGCTAGGATTAAGGCGTGAGCCACTGCACCTGGACTTATACTTCTTAAATGTTTTGTCTATAATAAGGCACATAAACAGAGGGTATCCTGGGACTTTTTTTTTTCTCATCTGAGACTCTTGTTTTTGTTTCTGTTTGGAGACAGTCCTGCTCTGTTGCCCAGGCTGGAGTGCAGCGGCATGATCTTGGCTTACTGCAACCTTTGGCTTCCGGGTTCAAGTGATTTTTGTGCCTCAGGCATCCTAGTAGCTAGAATTGCAAGTGTGTGCCACCATGCCCAGCTAATTTTTGTATTTTTTAGTGGAGACGGGGTTTTGCCGTGTTGGCCAGGCTGGTCTCAAACTTCTGGCCTCAAGCAATCCGACCACCTCAATCTCCCAAGGTGCTGGGATTACACACATGAGTCACCTTGCCCAGCCTCATCTGGGACATTTTGATACATGTGTATTTTTGGTGATGATCAAATCAGGGTGCTTAGCATAACTATTCCCTCCTACAGGTGTTATTTCTTTGTGGTGAGAACACTCAAATTTGTTCCCTTCTAGCTTTTTTTTTTTTAAAAATACAATATTGTAACCAGAGTCACCCAGCTGTGGAACAGGACACTAGAATGTGTTCCTCCCAACTAACTGTAACTTTGTTTCCATAACCAGTCCCTCTTATCCTCCCCTGCTTCCCCAGCCTCAGGAAACCACTCCTGTACTTTCTGCTTCTTGAAGGTTAAGTTTTTGGATTCAACATAAGTGAGGTCATGCAGTGTCTGTCTTTCTGTGCTTGGCTTATTTAACAGATTGTTTTCTAGGTTCCTTGGTGTTGCCCTAAATGACAATTGCATTTTTTTTTTCTTATGGCCGAAGGGTATATCATTGTATATATGTACTACATTTTCTTTATCCTTTCATCTGTGGGTGAACAGGTAGGTGGCTTCCATCATCCTAGCTATTGTGAATAGTGATGTAATAGACATGGAAAGGCAGATGTCTCTTCAAAATACCGATTTGCTTTGACTGTATAGCTAGTAGTAGGATGAATAGATCATATAGTATTGGACTTTGAGATTTTTGAGGAATCTGCAACTGCTTTCCATAGTGTATATAGTAATTGACCCTCCCATGAACACTTCTTTTTTCCTGGAAATTCACACCAGCTTTTGTGTTTGTATTTTTATTTCTCATATTCATTTCAAATAAGAGATGCTTTGTATGGTTTTGATTTCCACTTTTTGCAGGAGTAGTTAATGTTAACCACGTTTCTGTAAAGATAGTCAGTCTTATGTCTTCTTTGCTGAAAAATCTATTCAGGCTGTTTGCCCAATTTTGGTTCGGTTACTAGTTCTCTTTCGTTTAGGTTTTTTGCTAGTTACTAGTGTTAGCAGCCTGTGCCTTTTGTAAAACAAGGCCTTATCAGCTGTATGTTTCCCCAAACTTCTCATCTTTGTGATGCTGGTTTTGTTTTTGTTTTTTCTCTGCCCCCTCCCCACCGATGGAGTCTTGCTCTGTCACCCAGGCTGGAGTGCAGTGGTACAATCTCAGCTGACTGCAACTTCCACCTCCCAGGTTCAAGCAATTCTGTGCCCTCAGCCTCCTGAGTAGCTGGGATTACAGGCGCGCACCACCATGCCTGGTCTAGGATGCCTTCTCTTTGGGTTCATTTTTTCCTCCTGCGCAGAGGCTCTAATGTTGTACTTAGTCTCTCATGTTTACGTTTGCATTTGTTAGCAGTGATTTCAGTGTCCCATCCAAAAAAAGAGATTGTTAAGCCATTTTATTTGTCCATTCAGTTGTCTTTCTCTGTTTATGCCAGTCCATGATTGCCTGGATAACTGTAGGTTTTATCTATCATCCACCTATCTGTCTGTAATATATCCTAATCCTATTATTTATTTACTTTTTAAAGACAGGTTATTGCTCTGTCACTCAGGCTGCAGTGCAGTGGTGCGATCTTGGCTCATTGCAGCCTTGAACCTCCCATGCTTAAGTGATCCTCCCTCCTTAACCTCCCAAGTAGCTGGGACTACAGGTGTGCACCACCATGCCCCACTAATTTTTTGTATTTTCTGTAGAGGTAGGGTTTTGCCATATTGCCCGGACTTCTCTCAAACTCCTGGTCTCAAGTGATCTGCCTGCCTCAGCCTCCCAAAGTGCTGTGATTATAGGGAGGAGCCTCTGTGCCCGGGGCAACCCTGTTTCTTTCCTTTTCTTTTATTTGGATTAAATTGCAGGTTAGTTACATGTGAACCTTTGACATTGACGCTTGTGGTCACTGACCGCATCACCCAAGCAGTGAGCAAAGTGGCAGTCAGGTGGTTCTTCCACCCGCACCCCCTTTCTGCCTCCTTTTTTCATCTGATAGTCCCCAGTGTCTATTGTTTGCATCTTTATGTTCAAATGTATTCACTGTTTAGCTCCCACTCATAGTGAGAACATGCAGTGTTTGGTTTTCTGTTCTTGCCTTGGTTTGCTAAACATAATAACCCCCAGGTCTATCCATGCTGCTTAGGACAGGATTGTGTGTTCTTATGGCTGCATAGTGTTTTGTGGTGTGTATGTACCACATTAAAAAAAAAAATCAAATCCACTGTTGCTGGTCACCTAGGGTGCTTCCAAGTCTTTGTTCTTGTGAATGGCATGGCCATGAATGCAGGAGAGCATGTGTCTTTTTGATGGAAGGATTTATTGTCCTTTGGGTAGATACCAAGTAATGGAATTGCTGGGTCTGATGGTAGTTCTGTTTTAAGTTCTTTGAGAATCTACACTGCTTTCCACAGTGTGAACCTTTTTCACATTCCCCAAGAGTGTAGCAGTGTTCCCTTTCCTCTGCTGCCTCACCAGCATGGTTTAATTTTGGAAAAATGGCCATCTGACCCGTGTGGGATGGTATCTCATTGTGTTTCCGAGTTGCATTTCACTGATTAGTGAGGTTGTGCCTTTTTTCATGTCAGTTGGGCACTTGAATGTCTTTTTCTATTTTTGAGACAGTATCTCATTCTTGCCCAGGCTGGAGTGCAGTGGTGCGATCTTGGCTCACTACAACCTCCGCCTCCCAGGTTCAAGAGATTCTTCTGCGTCAGCCTCCTGAGTAACTGGGATTACAGGTGCCTGCCACTGTGCCCAGCTAATTTTTGTATATTTTAGTAGAGATGGGGTTTCACTACGTTGGCCAGGCTGGTCTCGAACTCCTGACTTTGTGATTCACCTGTCTCAGCCTCTCAAAGTGCTGGGATTAAATGCATGAGCCACCATGCCTGGCCAGTGTTTTTGTAGTTTTAGTAGAGATGGAGTCTCACCATGTTGGCCAGACTGGTCTCGAACTCCTGACCTCAGGTGATCCACTGCCTCAGCTTCCCAGAGTGCTGGTATTATAGACGTAAGCCATGGTGCCCAGCCCCTTGACAACTGTTTCTAAGGACCAATTGCTAAAGGATAATTGCTGGATCAAGACTACTCTTCCAAAAGAGGATAATAAACATTTCCTCTTTTGTTAATAACTTAGATTATTCCTCTGAACAGCCATTATTGCACATTGCTGAAATGTTTGCCTCTGCACTGGCTGGCCCCAGAATGTTAATCATTTTGAGATTTGTGTTTTTTTTTCCTCCTATTTTTTGCCTTCCTCTATTAGCCATGCCCAACGTGAAGGCCATCCTTCCCTTTTTAATGTACTATTTTTCTTCTAATGTGGATCTACAAAAACAGAGTTTGGGCAGAGTCTAATAACAGGGACAAGAGAAGAAACAGATCCAAAGAGAGAGGGGTTTGGGCACAACCGAGGGGTTCTGGGGTCAGTTCTCAGTGGTGAAGGCTGACTGTGCATCTCTCTCCCCAGCTCCACTTGCAGCTGTGTCATATTGATAGCTTGAAATCTGCCACAGTGGGAGCATTTACACCATGGAAATTGGCAAATGCTGCAAATCAAGAGTGTTAATTTTTGTTTTGTTTTTTGAGAGTTGGCCATTAACTTACCAGTATACTATTGGCTTTAGTGCATGGCATCTATATATTGGTATTTGTTGCGGGCCGTTATTTAGACTGCCTTCTTATTTCTTAACTGTGTTCCAGGTGGTTAAAGGCAGCATAGCACTGAGTTCTGGATAACTGAGGGGACTGTGCACTTCGATTCGCTGTGCTAAGGTTTGGGTGGGGCTACTACATCTTGCCGGGTTGGGCAAGAGTGAACCCCAGGGGTCAACGTGAGTAGCCAGGATCCTGCCATAGGAAGCTTGGAGTGGAACTGACCTGCCCCCTTTCTCTCTGTCTCCATGGCAGCTGGGTGGACTATGAACAGGCCAACTGCAAGGGTGAGCAGTTTGTGTTTGAGAAGGGCGAGTACCCCCGCTGGGACTCGTGGACCAGCAGCCGGAGGACAGACTCCCTCAGCTCCCTGAGGCCCATCAAAGTGGTGAGCCCCCTGCCATCATCCTACTTCCTCTCTCTGCCCATCATCCTACTTTCTGTCTCTGCCACCTTGGAGCCGGAGGTCCCAGGACCAGGAAGGAGCCTGCCCCTCTAGCATTGTGCCCCTTATGATTGGTGAGGAACCTCCTCACTGGGTGGGTGACCTTGCAAAAGTCATTTTACTTCCCTGAGCCTCAGTTTCTTCATCTGTAAAATGGGCATATTGGTATCTACTGTCTTGAGATATCAATGTGCTTATTAGCTTGAGGGTTGTCACGCTGCGCAACTCCAGGGGGCTCCAATCACAAGATTATGAAATGCTCCAGAGGGCAGCATTCACATTCTATTTTATGTGGTTGGTGCCCCTCACCCCGCAGGGTTGGGCAACTGTCGTCACAGAGTAATTGCTCAATAACCGGTAGCCATCAGAAATACAAGAAAGTCTGAGTTCAGGACTGGAGGAGAAGGTGGTTTAGCTCTTCTTCAAGACTCGTGCCAGTGTGAGTTTTCAGTGCTTCTGAGATCCTGATTCTTATTAGTGTGTGTGTGAACTGTCAGGGAGGGTACAGGGCACATCACCGCTCAGTTACACTCCCAAACCCTCCAAGCCCGTTCTGGTTCCTCCCAGGACCTACTGGAAGGTTGGAGAACACTGGACTTTGCACCCCACAGACGTGGGTTCCCATATTGGCTGTGCTGCTCCCAGCTGTGTGGCCTTCAGCACGTCATTTGACCTCTGTGCCTCACTTTTTTCATCTGCCAAATAGCATAAAAGGATTTTATGTCTAAGGGATAAGGGTTTTATGTTTAAAGGATTAGATGAGATAGCTAAGGAAAATGTCATAGGAACAGGAGGATGGGAAGAGATGTAGAAATGAAGAAAAATCAAAATATCTCAGGTGCCTATTAGAGGCACAGTTAACCTGTGCATGTGTGTACGTGTGGGTGTGCATGTGTGGGTGTGTGCATGTGGGTGTGTGCATGTGTGTGTGTGCACGTGTGAGTGGGTGGGTAGATTATAGCTGCCATTTATAAAAGAGAAACTTGAGGCATAGGAAAAATGACATTTCAGAATCAAATATTCCCCAAAGTGTAGCATCTCAGAGTGTCTGTTACATGAAAATGGCCCAGTAGAAACTTAACAAATGGCTGCGATCCAACAGCAGTTGTCATAGACACGTGGTAGGTGCACTGGGCAGAGAGTGATGTGTGGGACATGTAGGATCCCAACTCTGGGGCATGAGCATTGGGGTGGGAAGGCCAACCCTGGGCCCCGTCACCCATACTCACTTCCCCACATCCTCTGCCAATAGGACAGCCAAGAGCACAAGATCATCCTCTATGAAAACTCCAACTTCACCAGGAAGAAGATGGAAATCATAGATGACGACGTACCCAGCTTCCACGCCCACGGCTACCAGGAGAAGGTGTCATCTGTGCGGGTGCAGAGTGGCACGTAAGTGCATTGCCAGCCCTGGCTCACCCTGCCCCAGGAACTGAGACTCCGGGGTCCTAAGTCCTGCTCTGCCCTGTATACACTGGTGATATTGCACACATCAGTGTTCTCTGCTGACCTCTGGCTTCCCACTGGAAAGTAAATGGGAATTCTCTGCCCACAGGTGACTTACAGCCCCTGAATTTCTCCCTAGAGCTGCCTTTGGGGAAATGGCCTTTGGAGTGGAGAAACCTTGGCCTTTACCTCAGCCCCAGTGAGCAAGACACGTATGTCAGAGGGGCAAGTTGAGGCAGGGGGAGGATTAGGTTGAGGCAGGAGGGAAGGAATGAGTTGAGTAGTCTGAAACCTGTGAGAAGCAGGAGGACCAGCCCATGCTGCCTTTGACCGCATGTGTCCCTAAGTTTGGGAACAGGAGGTGTCATTTCCCTCTGAATTGAAGTTCCTGGGCACATCGACCATGGCCATCAGCAATGAGGGATTTCTCATGGTAAAAAATTTGGATTCCATGGGGATCCACAGATGAGCTTTGGGCAGCGGTGTGCTGAACAGCTTATACCAGCTTGTAAGAACTTTTTTTTTTTTTTAAGTTGAAATGGAGTCTTGCACTGTTGCCCGGGCTGGAGTGCAACAGAACAATCTTCGCTCACTGCAGCCTCCGCCTCCCAGGTTCAAGCAATTCTCCTGCCTCAGCCTCCCAAGTAGCTTGGATTACAGGTGCCCACTACCAAGCTCAGCTAATGTTTTGCATTTTTAGTAGAGACGGGGTTTCACTGTGTTGGCCAGGTTAGTCTCAAACTCTTGACGTCAAGATCTGCCCGCCTTGGCCTCCCAAAGTGCTGGAATTACAGGCGTGAGCCACCGCACCCAGCCTGGAACCGACTCTTACATTTTCAGAATTTGTGTGAACTGGTTGACTAATCATTGGTAGCTTGAAACCAGCCACAGTGGGTGCATTTACAGCATAGAAATCAGCAAGTGCTACGAATTAAGGCTCTTTCCCCCCAACAGAACCAGTTTAGCCAAACATACTGGCTTCTTGGGGTTTGTCAAACTCCTAAAGTGGTATGCAAAGTTCTCTGCTCCTGTTCCCCTTCATTCCCTCTTTCCCTTCATTCATTCATTGATTGATTCATTCAGTTTGTCAGTGCTGCCGTATGCCAGGCATTGTGTTAGGTGCCGAGGGTGAAGGAGATGAAAGAGGTTTGGCTTCTGCCCTGTGTAGCCAACAGTCTAGAAGGGGCAACTGTTAAGAATCCACATGCATCTAAGCTACTTCCTTGGAGAAAAGATTCTTGAGCTGAGATCTCAAGGAACAGTTAGGAATTGTGGGGGTAAAGAGGCCAAGGAAGGGCATCCCAGGCAACAAGAGCAGCATGTGCAAAGGCCCTGTGGTGTGTGTTGGGGGAGCCTGGTAGGTCTGAGAAACTCTACAAAGGTCACCGGCTGGAATGCAGAGATGTGGGAGCATAAGAATGCGAAGGTAGTGCTGGAGATGTCCACAGAGACTGGCCAGGCAGGTCCTTGCAGGCCAGGCCTGTGTGACATTTTCTGGAGAGAAGACCAGCACTTTCATTAAGTAGCCCCTGGAACCTCTTTCATCAGAAGGCCCCTGGAACCTCCCCCAACATTTTGGCCTTGCAGCTGGGCTTGGAGGTGGGATAGGGAGTGGATGGAGATGGTTCAAAGGCCTGGCTTATTCTAAACTTCAGTGAGCTTAAGATACCACCCCCTTGCTCTGACCCCAGTATCAGGCCTTCAGTCAAAATTTGCTTCAGGAGGCAGTGAGCTCCCTGTCAAGAGAAGGAAGAAAGCAGAGGCTCAGTGCTAGAAGGGTGGGGTGGAAAGGGTGTCCTGCTTACCCCTGGGAAGTGGCAGTGGTTGGGAGGCTTCACCCTTCCTAGTAGTTTATGAATGCTCTCTCTCCCCTCGCTTCTCTCGTTTCTCTTCCTGTTCCCCCAGTTCACCCTCCCCTCACCTCTAGTCCTGCAGGTGGGTTGGCTACCAGTACCCCGGCTACCGCAGGCTGCAATAACCTGCTGGAGAAGGGAGACTACAAGGACAGCAGTGACTTTGGGGCATGTCACCCCCAGGTACAGTCCATGTGCCACATCCGCGATATGCAGTGGTACCAATGTTGGCGCCTTCCACTCCTCCAACTGGTGCCCTCCCCACCACGCCTCCTTCCCAGGACCTAGGCCTGCTGCCCAGGAACCCTCTACACCTCCCAGAGAGTAAGTAAAGTATGACTTACAACTTGTCTGCTGTGGGTCTTTGATCTCCCCTGGCAGCTGGGGTATATGTGCGTGCGCACGCGCGTGTGTGTGTGTGATAGAAATAAGAATCGGCAAGTATCTGGGCTAGGAGTAGGGGAACAGAACCCTTAGGGAGTCTTACGGTTCTGCAGCTGCTTAGCTCTTAGCTGTGTGACCTTGGATACAGTGCCCAACCTCTCTGAGCCTTTGTTTCTTCACCAGACTTGCAATTCCGTTCCCTCTTGAGTGACTGGCTGGTCTCGGGATCCCTGAATATTTGTGATCTGCCTGCCTCAGCCCCCCAAAGTACTGGGATTACAGGTGTGAGCCACTGTGCCCGGCCAACATTGAGGAAATTATTTCTAATCCCCAGTCACAAAGAAATTCTCTAATACATTTATTTCTCTAAACTTTTTAAACATTTGCTCTTTACATTTGCATTCTTAATCCTTCTGGAGCTGATTCTTGTATATGGTGTATGGTAGAGATTCAGTTTTGTTTTTTTTTTCTCTTTGGAAGTCCAGTGTCAATTCATGAAGGAGTCCATTTGCTGCACTGCGGCACAGTCACCTTGCTGTTCTATCCCCTTCCCCACAGGTGGGGTGATTTTATGGGCTGTCTTTTTTGTTCCTGTAGTCAGTGTATCCCTGCACTCTTGCCACATTGTTAACGACTATTGCTTTGTAGTCAGTGTTGAGGTCCCTAAAACAGGGGCCCTCAAACCCTTGGGCCTCCCATGGCCTGAAATGGGGGTTGCACAATAGGAGGTGGGCATTACAGCCTGAGCTCCGCCTGCTGTCAGACCAGCGGCGGCATTAGATTCTCATAGGAGTGCAAACCCTATTGTGAACTGCACGTGCAGTTCACAGGAACAAAACCAAACACCGCATGTTCTCACTCATAAGTGGGAGTTGAAAAACGAGAACACATGGACACAGGGAGGGGAACATCACACACCCAGGCCTGTCGGGTTGGGGGACAAGGAGAGAGCATTAGGACAAATACCAAATGCATGCAGGGCTTAAAACCTAGACGATGGGTTGATGGGTGCAGCAAACCACCATGGTACATTTATACCTATGTAAGAAACCTGCACGTTCTGCACATGTATCCCAGAACTTAGAAAAAAACAGTTAAGTGCTCAATAAATTTCTGTCATCTATTTCTTCATTCATTCTTCAACCAGTACCTACTGAGTGCCTATTTGGATACTTGGCTTAGTACCTGGGTAATGAAATACTCTACAACAAACCCCCATGACACGAATTTATAACAAATTTGCACATGTACCCCCGAACTTAAAAGTTAAAAAAACAGAATCCACACAAGTCTGAGCTACTTCCCTTCAGGAAAAGACTCCAGCTGAGATCTCAAGGAAGAGTAGAGGTTGCAAGGCTAAAGAGGCTAAAGAAGAGCGTCCCAGATGAGAGCGGCATGTGAAGGGCCTTGTGGTGGGAGGAGCCTGGTAGCTCTGAGAAACTCCACAAAGGCACGGTGGTGGCTGGAATGCTCAGAGATGGGGGGGCACGTGGAAAACCTTGTTAAAGTGGTTAAAATGATTATCATAAAGGTGGAAACTAATAAATGGTAAATAAATGTTACTCTCATCCATTTCTTCATTGATTCTTCACCCGATACTTAGTGCCTATTTCACTCCTGGAACTGGGCAGAGTAGGGATACAAAGTAATAGATTCTACCCCTAGAAGCTCTCACTTGTGGGGGTGGGGGTGGATTGTAATCGTTTTTGAGAGTAGAGCGATGGTGATTATTATGGATTGAATGAGAACCCCCCCAAATTCATATGCTGAAATCCTAATCCTTAGTACCTTAGAGAATGTGACCTTATTTGTAAACTGGGTCATTGCAAGTGCAATTGTTTTGAAGTGCTACGGTCTCTGCTGTCCAGGCTGGAGTGTGGTGGCACAATCATAGCTCACTGCAGCCTCCAACTCGTGGGCTTTCAAGTGATCCTGTTGCCTCAGGCTCTGGAGAAGCCGAGACCACAGACGTGCGTGACCACACCTTTCTAATATTTTATGTAGAGATTGAGGGGGTTGGGGGCGGACTCACTGGGTTGCCCAGGCTGGTCTCCTGGTCTTAAGCAATCATCCCATCTCCGCCTCCCAAAGTGCTGTGACTGCAGGTGTGAGCTACCATGCCTGGCCAAATGTAATTAGTTATATTAAGAGTGGATCATACTGGAGTAGGGTGGGCCCCTAGTGGAATGTGACTGGTGTCTATGAAAACGGGAAACTTGGAGAAAGCCACGCACACAGGGAGAATGTCATGTGAAGATGATGCTGGGTTGATGTTTCTGCAAGGCAAGAAGTGCCGCAGATTGCCTGCCACCCACCAGAAGCTAGGGGAGAAACGAGTGTCACTTGCAGCCTCCAAAGGGACCCAACCCTGCCAATGCCTTAACCTTCGACTTCCAGCCTTCCTGGGGACTTCCTAGAGAGTATACTGCCCGTCCCCACTCTTCCTCCCCCTCTTTCTCGCGTGAAGAGTGTTCTGTGTGTGTCCCTACTCACCTCCCCTGTGGGCCTACGGTTCCCTCCGGTCTCTGCAGGACCCGGCAGAGCCTTTCTTCCAGTCCTCAAGGCTCCACTGCCTCCTGCAGCCACTAGGTGTCAGCAAAGGGTCATCTTCGGAGTTCCCGGCTGGGTGACCCGAGCTGCGCAGGCTCTGATTGGAGGCCAGCGCCGTCAGTCACAGGCGGGCAGCCCAAGCTTGGCGGGGCCGCCGCACCTCCTCACTCTCAGTAGGGAAACTCAGGCTCAAGAGAGCCCGGAGCCCGAACAGTGTGGCCCCTGGGACAGTGACAGTGCTGGGGCAGGCCTCCAGAGTCCCGTGTCTTTGCTTTCCAAAACTCGGGAGGGGGAGGAAAAAAAATCCAGCAACCGTTCTTTGCCTTAGGAAGGTGATTCCAAGATTCCGAGGCCCTTTCTCACCCATGATGTCACTGGAAGCCACGGAGCAAAACCCCAGTCCCACCATTTGGGCATCTGACAGACCAACCGCTCTGTGTTTCAGTTTCCTTTAAAATAGGAGCAATAATGCCGCTCAGAGGATTGCGGTGAAGAGTCCAGAAGATGACGCTTATGAAGTTTAGAGCAGAGCCAGTCACACAGCAAGGTCCTGGGTAAAAGCACAGTGTGAGAAGTGGCTGTGGGGGGTGGGAGGGTGGGCAAGGAAGGCTCCCGGGAGGAGGAGTCTTGGGTTTTGTAGGAGGAATAGGAGTTTGCCAGATGGCCTGGATGGAAACACCTTCCATATGTTCATTTACCAGTTCACTCATTCATTCCTGTCACAAAATTACAACAAATTTAATTTAAAGGCCTTAATTGACTTTTTTTTTTTTTTTTTTTTTTTTGGAAATCTCACTGTCGCACAGGCTGGAGTACAGTGGCATGATCTCAGCTCACTGCAACCTCCACCTCCCGGGTTCAAGCAATTCTCCTGTCTCAGCCTCTGGAGTAAGTGGGACTACAGGCACATGCCACCATGCCCGGCTATTTTTATTTTTGTGTTTTTAGTACAAAGGGGGTTTTGCCATATTGGTCAGGCTGGTCTTGAACCCCTGAACTCAGGTGATCCACCCGCCTTGGCCTCCCAAAGTGCTGGGATTACTGGCGTGAGCCACCGCACACAGCGTTTAATTGACTTCTATTTGCCATTCTAGAATTGAACAACAACATCTCATTCTGTAAAATAGAATATGTGTCCAGATGAGTTGAACAGAAGAGATTTACAGACAGCAACAGGCAGAAGGAAGAAGATACAGGGAACAAAAAAGCAGAATGGTCGTTTCAAAGTTACTTTCCCTGTAAAGGTTAAATCCTAGGGAACTTCGTTCTCCTGCCGGCTGAAATTGGAAGGCTGGGCAAACACCTTGGTTTGGGCTTACTGGTGTGGCACGTCAGCACGAGTCATTCCGTTTTGGTTTGGTCAGTGGGGCCTAGGGCAGGAGCTCAGTCCAAACCAATGGCCTCCTATAAACTTGAGCTCTCCCATCTTCTTCTGCCGCCCTTGCTCTGCTTCCCTCCTCTTCACCCTTTTCCTGTTCTTCCTCCTGGTCCTCTGGTTTGTCCTGCTCTGCACCCCCACTTTTCTTCAACCTCCAACTTCTCTCCTTCCTCTCCTCTCATGTCCCCAGATGCAGCCACTCAGCCAGGCCCCAACCTCACCCCTAGCGTGATGGGGTGTAGGGACGGGCAGCTGGAGCAGGTGGGCTTATGAAGGTGGACAGACCACTGTCTCTAAGCAGCCTGCGGAGGGCCTGCCTGATCATTTGTAGGAGACTTGGGTTTCAGGGGAACTAGTTCTTGGTGTTGGAGAGCTGGACTCAGCAGCCAGACTAGTCCCTGGGAAGTGGGCTGGAGCCTGGCAGAAATGGGGAGGAAGCCACAGGGCAGCCCTAAGAGAGGCAGTGGAAACAGCCCCAAGTCAGGCAGTGGAGCCAGAGGCCCCTGAAGGCAGGCAGGGCTAGAGTCAAGTCCCAGATCTCCTACTCATTGACCCTGTGATGGCAGGCAAATGACCTTACCTCTCTGAGACTCTGTTTCCTCATCTAACCAAGGGCCATACAGGGGTTTTTATTGCATCGGTAATTCTCAGATACTTGGTCATGGATCTGACACAAAGTAGTTGCTCAATAAATGACAGCCTAGTTGCCTTTTCGCTCTTCATTCATTCATTGAATAGTGACTGGGGACTCTCTCCTGTGCTGCCCGCTGCTCCATGTACCAGAGACACAAAGCAAAGGAGCCTGCCTGTCAAGCCTGCCTTGTCACTTGTTACCAGGAACTCCTGCTCCCTCCTAGGGCAGCCCCTGGTTAATGGAGCTGAGAGAATGCAAGATGCTGAGCCGTGGGGTGTGCACGAGAACCAGGAAGGAGGCTTTATGAAAATCAGGGTCCAGGTGCAGCCCCAGGCCAGGTCAGCTCACGGGGCAGGCAGGTGAAACTGGAGGAAATTGGAGATACAGCGGGAGGGAGGGAGAAAAGGTAAAACCTCTCGCCACCTCCTCAGTGCCTAAAAAGGTCTGAAGCTTGCTCAAAGCTAAGAATTTTAAATCCAAACTCAGACATCAGCCAATAGTAAATGTTTGCAAGGCTTGGAGAACAAAAACTCTAAAGTGCTTCTGCAGTGATGTAAACTGGTGCCATCACTTTGCAAAAATTAGAATTTGACAGACTCTAGTAATGTTGAAGATGCGGAAATCTGGAGGCCCAGCTATTTCTTCACTGGGTGTTTACCCTGGAAAATCTCTCCCACATCTGTACCAGGAGATAGGTTCAGGATGCTCAGAGCAGTGTTGTCTGCACTGGCAAAAAACTGGAAATAACTTACATGTCCGTGAGAAGGAGAATGACTAAATAATCAGCATGCAATAATATTATCATGCAACAGACCAAAGGGATACACAAGACCTTATGTATTCAACATGGGCATAACTCAGAAACATTGCCAGAGGTAAAAAACAAAAAACAGACAAGTTACAGAACAATATCTGATATTTATAAGAATGTTTTTAAAACACACATTATCTGTAGTGAGGGATCAGTTTTTGTATTTTACTATTTTTGATCCCTTATGGACTGAAAAGTTAGTAGAATATAATAAAAATGAATGACCAGAAATGCAAAATGAAAAATACAACAAACATTCCCAATTTAAAATTTTTATATTAACAATTAGACTGTCAAATTATTAAAAGTCGTCGTCTTTTTTTTTTAAGAGACGGGTTAGCGGGGAGGTCTCACTATGTTGCCCAGGCTGGTCTTGAACCCCTGGCCTCAAGAGGTCTTCCTGCCTCAGCCTCCCAAAGTGCTGGGATTACAGGGGTGAGTCCACCACACTTAGCCAAAAGTTTCTAATCTTACTCAATTTCTGTGTTTCTGTGTTTATTTCATCGCAGATTGATAACAATTTCCACTGACCAGACTTTGAGTAGGTGTTGGCAAACTTTTTCTGTAAAGAACTAGGTAGTAAATAGTTCACGTTTTGGGAGACAATATGGTCTCTGGCAACTACTCAACCCTGCTGGCATCACATAGAAGCAGCCGTAGGTAAATGAATGGGTGAGGCTGTACCTCTGTGAAACTTTATGTCCACTGAAATTTGAATTTCATTGTCATGTATTACACAAATATTTTTGTTACCTTTTTACGTTTTAAAATTTATTTATTGATATTTTGGGGGTAGATGTGATATTTTGATACACATACACAATGTATAATGATCAAGTCAGGGTAATCAGGATACCCATCCCCTCAAACATTTATCTTTTATCTTTTCTTTGTGTTGGGAACGTTACCCAGTGCAATTTTTCTCTTCTGGATATTTTGAAATCTGTAAGACATTGTTGTTAACTATAATTTCCTTGCTGTACTGTTGAAAAAAAGAACTTTTTTTCTTTTCTGTTTTTGAGGCAGGGTCTCATTGTGTCGCCCAGGCTGGAGTGCAGTAGCGTAATCTTAGCTCACTGCAACCTCCGCCCCCCGGGCCTAAGCAATTCTCCCACCTCATCCTCCTCAGTAGCTGGGATTACAGGCACATGCCACCATGCCTTGCTAATTTTTGTATTTTTTTGTAGAGACAGCGTTTTGCCATGTTGCCCAGGCTGATCTCAAACTCCTGAGCTCAAGTGATCCACCTGCCTCTGCCTCCCAAAGTGCTGAGATTACAGGCATGAGCCACCGTGCCCTGGCCTGAATACAGAACTTATTTCTTCTATCTAACTGTATTTCTGTACCATTATCCAACTTCTCTTTCATTCTTCTCTCCCCACCTTCTCTTCCTAGCCTCTGGTAATCACCAATCTACTCTCTACCTCCATGAGATCCACTTTTTAAGCTCCCACGTATGAGTGAGAACACGCCTATTTCTTCCTTTGATTTTTCCCCCCAACTATTTAAATATGTAAAAACTATTTGTAGCTTGTGGGTTGTATAAAATGGAGTATTGGCCAGGTTTGTCCTACAAGCCACGGCTTGCTGACCTTTCCTTCAGCTTATCCAGCAATAGACATAAATCAACGTAATGTTTGTTTCTTTTTTCAGGAAGATTTAACATAGCTGCTGTCCAATTTTCTTTTTTAAACAAAATGCTAATGATTTTGATATATGAGTTACATAATTTTTTAAAAGTATGCACATAGAAAAAAGACTGGAAAACATGCCAGATTATTAAAAAATGTTGAATTTATAGTATGGGCCGTTTAGGCAATTGTTACCATTTGCTTTGTGCTTTTCTGTATTATTATTTTTTTAATTGCCAGGAAGTTTCTCTTTTCATCATCGTGAGTCCTGGAAGGGTGCTGTGTTCTGTCCATCTCACTCCTGACTGGCAATGACTCTAAAAAATCCCCCACCCGTGAGGAGGCCTTGGAAAGTAGAAGTGGGGATGTGGTCACTGCTCTCAGGAGAGGCTGAAAGCACAGTCATCAGCCCTGGGAGAGGGGTTGTCTGCACTTCCTTGGCCATCTCTGATCTCTGGGGTGTTTCAAGTTTTTTTGGCAAGCAGGATCATTCTGTGGAGTGAGTGTCAGGACCTTGGGATGGGGGAACAAAACTTTTCTTGCTTTTTTGGTGCACCCTGGACTGAAATAAAAAAACCACTAGGGGTGAGTCTTCAAAGCAGAGACAACCCAGGTGAGCAGAGTGGTGGGGAGGGTTTAAAAAAAAAGGTGGAGAGGAGCACTTTCTCTCTCTGATAAGATCTCATCCAGTGGGGAGAACCAGGCCTGCTCAGGACGGGATGCCTGCCTCAGAATCCCCTGGGATGTGGATTCCACCTCACCCATCTTCTGCTACAGCCACGGAATTGGTTTCTATCAAGGTGGGACCGAGGTGCTGGGCAGGTTGACCATCACCTCCCAAGTGATGAAGCAGCTGGCTGGAGATGTGGATGGGAAGGAGCTCACAGGCTGCCCCAAGCTCCTCCCAGCACAAAGCTGAAAACCAGACCCTTCTGCCCCTAAGATTAGGCTCTCGAGTGCTTCCTGGCTCCTCTTGTGAGAAAAGAGACTCAGTGAAGCAGGGTTCATATTAGTGAGTCCCCAGAGGTATTCCCAGCTGCTCTGAAGCTGTAGTTCTCAGCGTGTAAGCCACAAATCAGCATCACTGGCATCACCTGGGATCTTGCTGGAAATGTAAGTTCTGATCAGGAGCCGTGGCTCAGGCCTATAATCCCAACACTTTGGGAAACTGAGGTGGGAGGATCGCCTGAGGCCGGGAATTCGAGACCAACCTGGACAACATGGTAAGACCCCATCTCCATAAAAAAAAGTAAAAACTTAGCTGGGCGTGGTGGTGCACACCTGTAGTCCTAGCTACTCAAGAGGCAGAGGTGGGAGGATAACTTGAGCCTAGGAGTTCAATGCTGCAATGAGCTATGATCTCGCCATTGACCTCCAGCCTGGGCAAAAGAGTGAGAACGTGTCTCAATACATAAATAAAAAGAAATGCAAGTTCTCCGTCCTACCCAAACCTACTGAATCACAATTTGGGAGGGAGGGGTGTCCAGAGATCTTTCTTTAACAAGTCCCTCCCAACTGTAAACCCAAGTTTGAGAACCATTGCTTTGCCAAGATAGGGTCTTGCTATGTTGCCCAGGCTGATCTTGAACTCCTGGGCTCAAGTGATCCTTCTTCCTCAGGCTCCCAGAGTGCTGGGATTATAGGTGTGAGCCATTGCACCCGGCTACCATTGCCTTTGGGTTTTGTATTTCTTTAAATTGTTCACCTGTCTGCATCTTTCTTTCATTAAAATAAGTGGGTGATATGTTCATTTTCCAAGACCAGTTTATAGTTAATGCTGCTGCTTCATAAAGTTATTCTTTTTTTCACTAAAGAAGGCAACATTGAGCGGATTGGGCATACATTTTCTTTCTCTCCATTAATCCAGGAATTAGGAAACATCAACCAGGTGCCATTTCCTGAGATAGCAGTTTCTGTCCAAAAGATTGGTCCACATATTGGTCAAATCCTCCTTTTCTTCCAGGCATACTTTATATTCATCATTATTATATATTCAGGAGGCAAACTGTATTCTTCTTTCTAGAGATAGGTTCTCATTCTTGCCCAGGCTGGAGTGCAGTGGTGCCATCACAGCTCACTGAGCCCTGATCTCCTGAGCTCAACTGATCCTCCTGGCTGAGCCTCCCATGTAGCTGGGACTACAGGTGTGCACCATCATGCCCTGATAATGTTTTATTTTTATTTTTTGTAGAGGTGGGGTCTCGTGCTGTTGCCCAGGCTGGTCTCAAACTCCTGGGCTCAGCTCAAGCAATCTTCCCGCCTTGGTCTCCCAAAGCGCTGGGATTACAGGTGTGAGCCACGGGACCCAGGCTTCAATTTTTCTTTAATGTTGGTTTCTCTGTTAGAATGAAAGCTCAGTGAAGCACATCTTGTTCGCCATTGCGTCACCGCCACCGCGTACCATGACAGGCTGACAGGAGGCATTTATTAAGTGATTGCTGGCTGATTTCCTCACGCTCCAACCTATCACCACCTGTGGCTTACTCCCATTTTCTACGGGAGTCCCTGAGGCTCAGAAAGGGTGAGATGATTTGCTCAAGGCCATGCTGGTGGAAAATGAAAAAGCTGGGTTTGAACCCAGGGCTCTATCCCACCCAGGGTGGTCAGCCTCTCTGGCTTTCCTTGTACCATGGTACTCCAAAACCCGCTCCAACAATGCTGGAGGCCTCTCTCCTGGCTGCCCATGGTCACTGCACAGCCCTGTGCACAGAGCCTGTCTCTGGTGCTGGGCTGGCGGGAGGTAAAGTTTTTGAAGCTTCCAGTACTGGAAATGTTGGTGGGCAGGGCACCCTGACCCCGGCTTTAAAAATAGGAAGCCTGAAATAGCTCTTTCTGGGCCTCCCCCTTACTGTGGCCTTTGATGCTGCCTGGGTATTCTGGGCTGAGAGTCCCAGCGTCCTGTGGCTGCCCTGGACAGGCTCTGCGGGGAATCCAGGCTGGAAACTAGGCCCAGGTTGGAGCCACAGTCCACCACAATAGTGACCCTAAAACCAAATCTTTGCTCCTCATCTCAAGTGGGGGAGTTAATTGGTGGTGGACACACATCTGGGAGCCTTGGCAGGGCAGCCCTGAAGGAGATCCCAAAAGAATGGTGTATGATTTCTTCATGCAGCTCTCCTGAACTTCCAACACCCATTTGAGCTCATGAATTTCTGTTAAATTCACACACTTCTCACCAATCCCCTGATCCAGGCCTGCATTCTCTCTTGTTCACACAACCCCAGCAGCCTTCTCACAGGTCTGTCTGCACTCCCTCTGTTCCCCTACAAATCCCACGCAGAAGTCAGAGGGATCGCAAAATGCAAATCTGATTGTGAGACCCTCCTGCTTAAACCTGCCATTGCTCCCCTTCACCCTCTGGATACAAATTCTAATTACTCACAAGACCTGTGTGAGCTAGTCCTTGCCTTGTCTCTTCAGCTTCCTACCATGTAAATAAACTTTTTTTTTTTTTTTTTCTGTCCTGTGTACCCTTGATGAGTCCTCCAGCCACAGGACTCTGGCACATGCTGTTTTCCTGAAACACATTTTTCCCCCAGCTTACCTAATTATCCCCATTATTATTACTAGAGACAGAGTCTCGCTCTGTCATCCAGGCTGGAGTGCAGTGGCGTGATCTCGGCTCACTGCAACCTCCACCTCCCAGGTTCAAGTGATTCTCTTGTCTCAGCCTCCTGACTAGCTGGGATTACAGGTGCACACCACCATGCCTGGCTAATCTTTGTATTTTTTAGTAGAAGCAGGGTTTCACCATGTTGGCCAGGCTGGTCTGAAACTCCTGACAGATCAAGTGATCTGCCTACCTCAGCCTCCCAAAGTGCTGGAATTACAGGTGTGAGCCACACCTGACCTAATTATCCCCCTTACGCAGGCTTCAAATCTCAACCCAGTGTCCTCTCTGGCTTCAATGGCCAGGCCAATCCTCTGATGTGCAATTTTCTGCTTTGCTCACTTCTCTTTGCAAGCCCTAATCGCACATGTTGCTTTATATGTATTTGTTTAGTTCTTTGATTTCATTTCCATCTCTCTTCCTAGGTTCTATGAGGGCAAGGGCCAGGCCTAATTTTTCATTCAGTATATCCACAGAGCACAGTATGTAGTTGAGGCTTGATAGGTATTTATTGAATGAATGATCTAATGAATAAATGAGTGGTCAAACCCAGAGACTAGGACTTGACTAACAGGAAAGCCTCCTTAGAATTAGTCATGTCCAAGCACGAGGCCATGGAGACACCTGTTATGCTAATGAAAATCAAGCACTCAGATAAAAAGCTTGTCTTGTTCTCTCCACATGTGCTGATTTCTTCAGCTGAAAACAACTCACGGTTCAGGCACAAATGCTTCCCCCTCCTTGAGTTAGTGACCGCCCCCCTTCCTCCCTTCCAGAGCACAGACTCCAGAATCTGTTACAATAACTCTTCAGAACTGCATGTCTTAAACAACCTCGTCTCAACATTCTCATCTGGAAACAGGGTGCATGTAGCTTGCTTGGCAGGAGATGTGGCCTGCAAAGTGAGGAATCCATAGCCTGGTGCCCAGGTGCTGCGTCAAAACATATTTTCTCCATTTTTAAACTTGTAATGCTTTCTTCTACCGTGGATGGTACCAGAACGCTCCAATCATCTCAGTCTAGAGAGTGTAAAGAAAAGTATCCAATAAATGCCTTCATTCTAGGCAGGGCTACTCATTCTCAACTTCACCACTTATTTATTTATTTATTTATTTAAGACAGTCTCTCATCACCCAGGCTGGGGGTACAGTGGCACCATCAGTGTTCACTGCAGCCTCAGCCTCTCTGGGCTCAGGTGATCCTCCTGTCTCAGCCTCCTGAGTCTCTGAGACCACAGATGCACCACCACGGCTGGCTTTTTTATTTTTTGTAGAGATGGGGTTTCGCCATGTTGTCCAGGCTCATCTCGAATTCCTGAGCTCAAGCGATCTGCCCACCTCGGCCTCCCAATCAACTTCACCACTCTTGATGTGTGGTGGGGGCTGCCCTGTGCACTGTAGGGTATTAACTGCATCCCTGGCCTCTACCAGCCAGTTGGCCAGTAGCAACCCCCAACACGTGATGACCAAAAATGTTTCCAAACATTGCCAAGTATCTCCTGGGAGCAAAATCACCCCAGGTTAAAAACTGTAGGGAATTAGGGATATTCATACTAGGGATAAGTACATTTCCAAAGAGGATAGTGGATGGGGTCGCTAGTGGGATTTCCAGCAGGATTGCAGACACGGAGGTGAAAATTTAGGACAAATTATGCAAAAAAGCAGGTGTTTGCCTCCACCTTCTATATGTGACAGACTCAGATAAACTGTCAGGGATGAAGGGGATCAAGTCTCCCATTTTATAAATGGGGAAGTAGAGGTCCACAGGGAAAGGTTTTGTTATTGGGCAAGCAGTGAGACCTGGGTGCCTAAAACACACCCATACAAACGCATATGCATGTAATATGTACATATGTATTAGATAAATATTTGACATGTATTATATGTAGCAACTCTATTAGAAATGTAGAACTCTTGAGGCCAAGACTTCGAGACCAGCCTGGCTAATGTTGTGAAACCCTGGCTGTACAAAAAACACAAAAATTAGCTGGGCATGGTGGTGTGCACCTGTAGTCCCAGCTACTTGGGAGGCTAAGGCACAAAAATCTCTTGAACCTGGGAGGCAGAGGTTGCAGTGAGCCGAGATCACACCACTGTACTCCAGCCTGGGTGACAGAGCGAGATCCTGTCTAAAAAAAAAAAGGATATGGGGTCACAAATAGGAAAGGAATTTTTTAAGATTTTTTTTTCTGTGTACCCATGTGTGAGCACCCATGTACTGACACACACGCATGCACACACAGACACAGGTGTATCCTAACCTTCTTGCTTCCTTTTGTTCAGGGAGGAGAAAGTGGGGGGAATTTGGGGTGCATTTACTACCCGCAGTCTTTTGGCTTTGTGAACTCAGGAGGAGGAGGAGGCAGGACAGAAAGAGCAGATGGAACAGGTACCCTTTTGGTTAGCCAGAGGGGACATTTTTGGACTTAGTGGGAAGAAAAGTGTCATTTTGTCCTTTTGTCTTACGAAGCTATTTTCATGACATTCATTTGGTATTGAATGAAAGAAGCTGAATTTTACCACTGATTGTACATGTGAGTTGTTAGTGAACAACAACAACCACAACAAGTCTGGGAACTCCGGGAAAGTGTGATGGGGCCGTGGGAAATGGTCTGCTCTTCCTTCATCCAGAGGTGGCTGATGCCAATCTCCTGGCATGGCCTGTCGGACTTCTCCTAGGATGCACTGTGCATGGTGGTGAGGACTCCAGGCATCTGACCGACAAGGCTGGCGGGGGGTGAGGGCCTTTTCCAGAACAGGTGGTCACACATGCAAAATTATCAAGGTGAGAAAAACTACTGGGCGAGAGGGAATGGAGGTGGCTCTGCAGGCATTCAGATGGCTGCAGGGTGTGGCTTCTGCAGGGTGTGGGAACAAGAACGGTGGCAGGTGAGGCTGGCAAGGCAGCAGGGCCCAGGTTGTGGAGGTAAATGTTGACCCTGGAAAGGAGTGTGGGCTTGCTTCTGAGGGCACTGAGGAGCCATGGGAGAATTCTGAGGAAGGGAGTTGCCTGGCACAGTTGGCCCTGGGGAATATTCCCTCTGGCTAGTGTGAGGAGTTGGGGAAAGAGGGAGAAGGCTAGAAGCTGCTGCCTTTGGTGAGTGAGAGACGCCAATCACCAGCGCTATCCAGGTGGGGGCATGCCGAGGACGGGGCAGAATTTCCCTGGTGCCCCCATCCCTTGTCAGGGGGACCTGGGATCACAGCAGTCTCAGTGTGCAATGTGGTCCCGTCTTTTGCATCTTTCTTTTGATACAGAGTCATGCTCTGTCACCCAGGCCGGAGTGCAGTGGTGTGATCTCAGCTCACTGCAGCCTCTACCTCCTGGATTCAAGCAATTCTCATGCCTCAGCCTCCTGAGTGCTGGCTTTACAGGTGTGCGCCACCCTGCCTGGCTAATTTTTTGTATTTTTAGTGGAGAAGCGGTTTTGCCATGTTATTAATGGCTGGTATCGAACTCCTGGCCTCAAGCAGTCTGCCCACCTCGGCCTCCCAAAGTGCTGGGATCACAGGTGTAAGCCATAGGGCCCAGCCTGTACTTTTCAAAGCACATTTGTCTATTTCTTCTTTCAGACATTCTTTTGATGAGAAACAAAATGTTACATATACAGTGGAAGCCTGCTGGGTACTTCCCTGACACCACTCTCTTTTCTCCTCCTACTTTAATTTTTGTATCTTTTTTTTCACTTTAACTACATGTGCTTAACCACAAACAATATATAGTATTGTTTCCACATTTTCCATAAGTGTTCAACTCTATGTATCATTTAGCAAATTGCAATTTTCCCTTCAACATTATGTTTCCAAGGCCGGGCCAGGTGGCTCACACCTGTAATTCCAGCACTTTGGGAGGCTGAGGTGGGCAGATCACTTGAGGTCAGGAGTTCGAGACCACCCTGGCCAAAATGGTGAAACCTCATCTCTACTAAAAATACAAAAATTAGTCAGGCGTGGTAGCAGGCACCTGTAATCCCAGCTACTCAGGAGGCTGAGGCAGGAGAATCTCTTGAACCCAGGAGGTGGAAGTTGCAGTGAGCTGAGATCATGCCACTGTACTCCAGCCTGGGCAACAGAGTGAGACTCTGTCTCAAAAATCAAAAACATTTTGTTTCCAAAACTTATTTACAGTTGACTCTTCAACAATGAGGGAGGGAGGGGCACTGACTCCTTCATGCAGTCAAAAATCCCCCTGTAACTTTTGACTCCCCCCAAAACTTCACTTCCATTGAACAGAAGACTTGCCAACACCATGAACAGTGGAACAACACATATTTTGTATGTTGTAGGTATTCTATATTGTAGGTATTCTTGCAATAAAGTAAGCTGGAGAAAAGCAAACGTTATTAAGAAAATCTGAAGGAGGAGAATATGTATTTACTATTCGTTAAGTGGAAGTGGATCATCATCAAGCTCTTCCTTCTAGTCATCTCTATATTGAGTAGGCAGAGGAGGAAAAGAGGAGGCTTTTGTGTTGCTGTTTCAGGAGAGGCAGAGATGGAAGAAAATCCAGGAATAAGTGGACCCACACAGTTCAAACCCATGTTTGAAGGGTCAACTGTATGTTGCCACATATAGTAGATGCAGATCATTCATCTTAGCTGGTGTGCAGTGTCTCACGCATAGGTATAATGCAAGTTATTAATCCGGTCTCTGTTGTTGTTGTTGTTTTGAGATGGAGTCTCGTTCTGTTGCCCAGGCTATAGTGGCGTGATCTCAGCTCCCTGTAACCTCCGCCCCCCAGGTTCAAGTGATTCTTCTGCCTCAGACTCCTGAGTAGCTGGGATTACAGGTGCCCCCCACCACACCCGGCTAATTTTTGTCTTTTCGGTAGAGACAGGTTTCACCATCTTGGCCAGGCTGGTCTTGAACTCCTGACCTTGTGATCCACCCGCCCACAGGCCCGTTTTGATGGACACTTGTGTTGCTTCCAGTCGCTGCTGCTGTGCACCATGCTGCTGTGAATAGCCCACATGCATCCAGAGCTATGTTACTTCACCTCTCCTCGAGGGAGCTGTGACCCTGCCGAGAGCAAGAACTCTGCAACTGGGCTGACTGGGTTCGGATCCCAAATCTGTAATTTATGGGCTGGGCAACTGAGCAAGTTACTTAAGGGCGCTCTTTTTTCATCCAGAAAAGTGGAGATACTAGCAGTACTTCCTTTAGAGGTTGTTGTGAAGATAAACCTGTTAACGTCAGTGAAGCACTTGGTACTATAAGGTGTTTAACATAATTATTATGCGGTTAAAACTTGAGCATGGGCCTGTTCTCACTTATTTGTGGGAGCTAAAAATTAAAACAATTGAATTTATGGAGATAGACAGTAGAAGGATGGTTACCAGCGACTAGGAAGGGTAGGTGGCAGGGTGGGGTTAGGAGAGAAAGACAGGATGGTTAATGGGTACAAAAAAATAGAGAATGAATAAGATCTAGTATTTGATAGCACAATAGGGTGGCTATAATCAACAATAATTTAATTGTACATTTAAAAATAACTAAAATAATATAATTTGATTTTTTGAAACACAAAGGATAATTGCTTGAGGGATGGATACCCAATTTGCCCTGATGTGATTATTATGCATTGCATGCCTCTATCAAAATAGCTCATATGCCCCATAAATGTATACACCTACCGTGCATCCACAAAAAATTAAAAATGGAAAAACATTGAGCATAGGAGAAGGTGTGAGTGGAGCAGTCCCAGCCTCGTCTCTCAGGCTGTGTGACTTTGAACAGGTCGCTGCACTGCTCTGGGTCTCACCTTCTACATCCATGAAACAGCAGTGTCATAAGAATAACATGAGATGATGTGTAGTCTGTAACAGACACTCAACCAAGGTTCATTTTTCTTTTCCCACTTCTTTTCCTCACCCTTGTGAGGTCGTTCAGGCACATGTCATTCAGGCACCTTCTTTGGCAGATAAGGATACTGTGGCTCAGAGAGGTGGAGAGACTTTCTGCAGGTCACCCAGCGTGTCAGAGGTGAATAGACTCTTGAGGCAATGTCCCTGGGGTGGGTCCCAGTGGTTGTGGTTGCCACACCCTAGAGCCAACCCATCCCCTCCTGCAGACCCCATTACACAGCCCTCATCCTTGACCTCCAATCCTACCCTCCTCACTTAGCCTCCAAGCTTGGCCACCCGCTGCGTTCTTGTGATGAGGTGGAACAGACACAGTCATCCACGTGGCCTCTTAGAAACAGCTACCAAATGCTTCCGTATCATAGCAACCTCAGAATCAAAACAAGCTCTTAATGAAAGACCAAAAAGGCAGGGAGCTGGAAAGCCCACTCCCCGAATCAGCCGGCCCTCTGAAAATTCCTGCTGCTGGGGTTTCAGTTCAGGGAGCTTATTTGATTTGCATCTTCAAATTTAAAGGAGTCCCCTCCCCGCTGCACATTGTTAACTTCTAGCAGACTGTGGCTGGGAGCCAGCAAGCGGGTTTTAAATACACAAAAGGAAACAGAGCATGGCGAGGTCTGGAGGAGAGAAGCCATCAGAGAGTGGGTGTTCCGGGGGTGGCAGATCGCAGAGGCATTGCACCATGCCTGGAGCCAGGGAATGACTTTGCCTTGGCCCTTGAAGTTTCTGGAGGCTGAACTTAAGCGCTGCAGCCCCTTGTACTCACTGCCCAGCCTTTAGTTGGCTCCTTGCAATGAAATCCCAAAAGGGAAAGCCAGGAGGCCTTAAAGATCTCTTGATCCAATGGTTTCCAAACTTTTTTTTTTTTTTTGAGATGGAGTTTATCTCTTGTTGCCCAGGCTGGAGTGCAATGGCATAATCTTGCTTCACCACAACCTCTACCTCCCAGCTTCAATCAATTCTCCTGTCTTAGCCTCCCAAGTAGCTAGGATTACAGGCATGAGCCACCATGCCCTGCTAATTTTGTATTTTTAGTAGAGACAGGGTTTCACCATGTTGGTCAAGCTGATCTCGAACTCCTGACCTCAGGTGATCTGCCCGTATCGGCCTCCCAAAGTGCCAGGATTACAGTCATGAGCCACCGCGCCTGGCCCCAAACTTTTTTTTTTTAAGCAAAGAAAGTGTTTCCTGGATAACCTCACATAAACCATCCCAGTATGTAAAGCAGATAACAGTGTCGGAAGTGAGGAACCCGGAATTCGGTCCATGGGGACTCTTCCCCTCGTCCTCCCAGACACATAAACCCTTCAGCTTATGCTTCCAGCGTCAGCGTCCAGAGAAACTTCAGACAAATCCAGCCCCTTCATTCACAGAAGGAGACATTATTGTTAGTCTTAGTAAATATTAGCTAACTACCAGTATTTACACTTTAAACATGCCTGGCCTAGGAGAATGATTTTATGTGTCTGATAGGATCAAATCCCCACAACTACCTGAGAAGCTAAGTATTCTAATGACCCCCATTTTGCAGGTGGGTAAACAGAAGTCTGGAGAGGTACAATCACTTCCCAAAGTCAGCCAGCTGTTAGGTGGTGAAGGCAGAATTCAGAGCCCAATGTGGCTGACTCTATAGCCTGTGCCATTCATCCCTATATGGGTTGCCCACGGAGGTTAGAGACTGTCCCACAGTCTCATAGGAGCTGAGCCGGGACAATGAGGTGGCCCAGTGTGGAGGGAAGCTCACAGGTGTGTGGGGCTGGATCTCTGGGTCCAAGATGTTTATCAGGCACCTGTCCTGGCTGTTTGGTAAGAGACTGAGGGTGAGGTCAATGAGCATGAGAGGACGAAGGGAGCCTTGGGAGACCACACTGGGGAACCTGGAACTAGGGAGCTATAGCAGGTGTCTGAGCTAGAGAATTAAATCATACCCTTGGTTGTACATCAATATTGGGACAATAGGCCCAGATGTGTCATTCCTAATAATCACAATGGTGCAGGATGGTGCTCAAAGCACTTTACCGGCATGATCCTAATCATCGAAAAGCCTCTATGAGAGAGGTGATGCCATGATACCCATTTTACAGATGAAGTCACTGCGGGCTCAGGGAAGTGAAGTGCTTTGTCCAGGGTCACATGGCTGATGAGTGAGGGAGCTGACACTTGAAGCCAGGACTGGCTGACTTTCAAGGCCATGTGCCTCTGTCAGTTAAGTGTGGTGACGGTAATGCTGTGTAACAAGCCCCCACATCTCAGTGCTGCAGGACAGTAAGTGTTGATTTAGCTCACATGTCTAATGTGGGTTGGCTGAGCCAGGCTGAACTCAGCTGGGCAGCTGTGTGCTCATCCGTGTGTCTCTCATCCTCTCCTGGGATCAGTGGACTCGCCTTGGCATATTCCCGTCCTGCTCGTGGCAGGAGTGCAAGGGAATGAGCAGAAACACACAGAGTCTCTTGAGGCCTAGACTCAGGACCACACAGAGTCACTCCTGCCTCATTCTATTGACCCCAGCAAGTCACAGGGCCAAACCCAGTGTCAGTAGGTGGGAAATAGTACTCTGTTCCTTTAATAGGAGGAACTGCAAAGTCACTTGGTAAGGGTGAGAATACAAAAAAGGGTAAAGAATTGGAGGCAAGTTTTGCATTATACCATATCGTCTGTGCTGGTTTAAAATATGTCCACACAGTCTTTGATAATCTCTTCAAAAGATGGAGCCTAATTCTACATCTCTTGAGTGTGGGCTAGCCTTACTGATTCCCCTTTAATGAATAGAGCAAGGTGGAAGTGATGGTGTGCAACTTTCAAGGCAAGGTCATAGAAGACATTGTGGCTCCCTCCTCTCTCTCTTGAGGAGCACCCACTCTAGGGATGCCAGCTGCCATGTTGTGGGGATACTCAAGCAGCCCAACGGAGAGACCCATGTGGTGAGGACCTGTGGTCTCCAGCCAGCAGCTGTGTGAGTGACCCATCTTGGAACCGAGCTCCTTCAGCCCCAGTTCAGTCTTCAGATGAGACTGCAGCTGCAGCTGACATCCGGATTGCAACCTGATGAGAGACCCAGAGTCAGAACTGCTCAGACTAAAGTTGCTCCTGAATTCCTGACCCACAGGAACTGTGAGACAACAACTGTTTATTGTTTTAAGTTGCCAAGTTCTGGGGTAAATCTGCTTGCAGCAATAGATATGAATGCTGTGTCTAAATATTCTGCCAACTCACTGCTGCCATAGCGAGGCCCATCATAACAAGCGAGGCTTGGATGGAAGCAGCTTTGTCTTCTCCCCAGAGAACCAGCAAAATCCTAACAATTTACCAAGATTAGAGAACCAAAAATACTCATGGTAAACTATAGTTGTTAAGAAACATCTGTTTTTGAGCTGCCTAAATTGGGTAGTTCTCAAAAGGAATAAAAATGTATCAGAGGATGGGGACAGCTGGGTGGGGACCGATGCCAACTGCCTGGCAGGCTCAGCTGGTCACTCGGGTTCCTTCTCAGAGCGGAGGCAGGGAGAAAGATCCAAACAAAGATCTGATGGGGCAAATTAGAGTTGCCTGTAGCAAGGCATTGAGGGCTGTGTCCAGCTGCAGGGGCAGTACTTATGCTTACTGCATTCCTACTATGTGCCAGATGCATGGTGGGCACCTGCATGTGAGGACCAGGGGTTGGGGTGTTGGAAGATTTTGGCTTTAGGCCAGGACTAAAGGGTGAGAGGCAGTATGGAGAAGGAATTAAGGACCTGTGGAGAGGCCTGGGCTTGAATCCTCGCATTGATGCTTACCAGCTGTGAGGCTTGTACGTGGCCAATCACTAAAATACTCTGGGCCAGTTTCCTCACCTGTAAAATGGGCACAGTCACAGTGCCTACTTGACCCATCCTTGTGGTCCTCTCAGGCTTGCTTTGTAGAACTCCTCCTGGACTCTTCAGGTTTTATCAGTCCTGGTGCCCTTCCACTGTAGCATGTCCCTGGATCACAGTGTGGGTTCAGGAATAGACACATAACCCAAGGGAGGCCAGTCAGGAGAATATAGGGAGATATTCTTTCCTTCTTAAGGTGACTACATTTAGGACATGAGCCAGGGCTGCTAGTGTCACTCATCACGTGTACCATATGAAGAGCTCTTGTCTGAGACCTGGCAAGAGATGATGGAGCCTAATGACATTGTTAAAGATCCTGGATCGGCCGGATGCGGTGGCTTACGCCTGTAATCCCAGCACTTTGGGAGGCCGAGGTGGGCGGATCACGAGGTCAGGAGATCGAGACCATCCTGGTGAACACGGTGAAATTCCCGTCTCTACTAAAAATACAAAAAAAAATTAGCCGGTCATGGTGGCAGGCGCCTGTAGTCCCAGCTTCTCAGGAGGCTGAGGCAGGAGAATGGCGTGAACCCGGGAGGCGACGGAGCTTGCAGTGAGCGGAGATCGCACCACTGCACTCCAGCCTGGGAGACAGAGCGAGACTCTGTCTCAAAAAAAAAAAAAAAAAAAAAATCCTGGATCCAGCCATACCTGAAGCGTATCCAGAATTCCTGCTGAGTATCTGTACTAGTCGATATTCTCCAAATGATATACACAGGCATAACACAGAAATATTGTAGGTTTGGTTGCCGGCCACCTCAATAAAACAAATATTGTAATAAAGTGAGTCATAGGAATTTTTGATTTCCCAGTGCATATAAAAGTTACACTATACTGTAGTATATTAAGTGTGCAATACCATTATGTCTAAAAACCACTGTACATACCTTAATTAAAAATACTTTATTGCCAGCAATCATCTGAGCCTGCTGCAAATTATAATCGTTTTGCTGGTGGAGGGTCACGCCTCGATGTTGATAGCTGCTGACTGATCAGGTTGGTGGTTGCTGAAGGTTGGGGTAGCTGTTGCGGTTTTTTAAAATATGACAACAATGAAGTTGGCCACGTTGATGGACTGATTTCACTGAAGCATATGATACTGTTTAATAGCACTTTACCCACAGTAGAACTTCTTTCAAAATTGGAGTTAATCCTCTCCAACCCTGCTGCTGCTTTAGTTATTAAGTGTATGCAATATTCTAAATGTGGCCAGGTGCAGTGGCTCATGCCTGTAATCCCAGCACTTTGGGAGGCCCAGGTGGGTGGATCACCTGAGGTCAAGAGTTCAAGACCAGTCTAACCAATATGGTGAAACCTCATCTCTACTAAAAATACAAAAATTAGTTGGGTGTGGCGGTGGGCATCTGTAGTTGCAGCTATTGGGAGGCTGAGGCTGGAGAATCACTTGAGCCCGGGAAGCAGAGGTTGTAGTGAGTTGAGATTGCACCACTGTACTCCAGTCTGGGCGACAGAGTGAGACTCCATCTCAAAAAAAAAAATATATATATATATATATATATTTTTTTTTAAATGTTTGTTGTCATATCAACAATGTTCACAGCATCTTCACCAGGCGTAGATTCCACCTCAAAAACCACTTTGTTTGTTCACCTATAAAAAGCAGTTTCCCATTCATTTAAGTTGTTTTTTTTCAAAGAGTTAGAATCTCACTTTGGCACCCAGACTGGAGTGCAGTGGTGTGATCATAGCTCACTTCAGCCTCAAATTCCTGGGCTCAAGTGATCCTCCTGCCTCAGCCTTCCCAGTAGCTTAGGACTACAGGTGTGCACCACCACACCCAGATTAAAGTTGTATTATGAGATTGCAGCAGTTCAAGAATCAGCAGCCTGGATACTCAAGAAAAGCTCGTGTTTTTGTTTGATTTGGAAAACAGGAGAAGATCGGTGTCCCAGCTCAATGACAGTAGTCAGGAAAATTTCTCTCTAACTTGCAGGAGTATGAGCCTTTTGTTCTATCCAGGCCTTTAACGGATTCGGTGAGGGCCACCCATATCAGGGAAGATAATTTACTCATTCTACCAATTAATGTGTTCATCTTATCCAAAAACACCCTCACAGACACACCCAAAATAATGTTTGACCAAATATCTGGGCACCCTCTGGCTCAGTCAAGTTGACACACAAAATTAACCATCACAGTGTCCAAGTTATGTGGTCTAATACCTTCCCCTATTTGTTTTTTTGTTGTTGTTGTTGTTTTGTTTTGTTTTGTTTTTTAGACTCCATCTAAGACTCCATACAGAGTCTTGCTCTGTCACCAGGCTGGAGTGCAGTGGCACAATCTCTTTTCACCACAACCTGTGCCTCCTGGGTTCAAGTGATTCTCCTGTCTCGGCCTCTCAAGCAGCTGGGACTACAGGTGCGCACCACTACGCCCACCTAATTTTTGTACTTTTTTAGTAGAGACAGGGTTTCACCATGTTGACCAGGATGGTCTCGATCTCTTGACTTCATGATCCACCCGTCTCGGCCTTCCAAAGTGCTGGGATTACAGGCATGAACCACTGCACCGGGCTACCTTCCCCTATTTGTTTTAAACACATTTTGGTTGATAGAACTTGCTCACAACCAGCAGTTTGAATGATAGAAATGCTTATTTCATAGGGATAGTGAAACAACAAATGATCTCTCTCATAACACAATGCCTGAGGGAGACAGTGAGTGCTCCAAAATAATGATCACTGATGCATGTTATAGAGAAATATCATGGGAACAGGATTTCCCCATTTTGCTCCCACTTCTCCCCACAATGCTGACACGTAAAATTAACTATCAGTGTCCAGGTTATGTGTTCTAATATCTTCCCCTATTTGTTTTAAACACATTTAAAAACACATTTAAACATAAATAATAATCATTGATACATGTTATAGAGAAGTATCATGGGAGAAGTCAGAAAACAGGCAGACATTTCTTCTACTTCCACTATATCATGTCCTCTCTTTATCAGCGGTATCCAATGGTTTTAGGCAGATGGGACAGACCCTGCAGTCCACAGACAGACTCTGTGTTCTAAGATGTTTGGCACAATTATTCATAAGCTCAAAGATGAGGAACCTGTAGAATTCTTCCTTAAGGCTATCATCTGGTACATAATCTAATTTTGATGTCTAAAACTTAACATCACCTCGTCTTTCTCTTTGTATTTTCTGTAATAAATTCTAATCTCACCCAGACTAATGGATGCCGAGGGTGGTGGAGATAAAAATCTGTACTCAGGAAAGCAAAATGAAATGCACATTAAAAACTTTTAAACTAGGTATCCCTGCTACATATCTTTTGAAGCATGGTGAATATATTGATTTTGACTACTAGGGTCCCTTCCTTGATGAAACCATGCCTCCCTCACTCCCCAGAGGCTGTTAATCACTGTTATCTGCCTCCTGACCACAGTGGAGGGCCTATGACCAGGCTGAGCCAATCGTAGCACCCATGTCAGTGTCCTCTTGGGCTCAGTGATTGGTCCTGAGGTAAACATGTGACCCAAGCAGAGCCAATCCAAATCCTTAGTTGGATTTCTATATGGATGCTGAGAGGGAGAGCCATAGACAGATAGATAGATAGATAGATAGATAGATAGATAGATAGATAGATAGGCAGACAGACAGACAGAACTTTTGGATTACAAACCGTAAGGATGAAGCTTAGGACTGCCTGTGACCATTCTTTCTACCTAGTAGAGAGAGTAACACACAGAAAGAAGAGAGATGGAGAGATAATTGAGTGCCAGCCACATGGGTCAATAGCATGTGAGAACCTGGATCTAGCTACATTTTCCCTATCTTGCTTAAATTCATTTGAGCTAAAACAATCATCTCTGGCTGTTCCACACTCCTCAAATTCACTTAAAAATGATGAAGAAAGCTACAGACTTGTTTGTGCAAAAGAGTTCCAGCTTGGGCCATGCTAGGCTGAGCGTCTCCATGCCAGGTGGCCAAGACTCCCACTACCCTTTTGTATTCTGGAAGTCTGCTCTGGTGCCCCAACCTGCAGGTCTTGGATGGAGAGGCCTGGGATAGGATTCCCAAATCCTGACTCTCTGAGCCTCAGTATTCTTTTCTATCAACTGTAGATATCAGTCCCTACCTCAAAGGAGAGTAAGAGAATCAAAGAAGGTTAATTTTATTAGTTAATAAATTAATGGGCTGGCACAGAGGAAGTGCTCCATCAGCAGAAGCTGTCTAGCCCCAAATTCAAAGTTCCCAGCCTGCTGCTCCCTCTCCTGCCTGACCCAGTTTTTCATCTAAATTTGGCCATTGGCCCAGGCCCTGGCCTATTTTAGGTACACCTCTTTTTGTTGCAGGAAAAAGAGACCCAAACAAGCTACCTTAAAACAAGGAGTTTATTGTAAGAATGAATGGGGACAGGAACATGGAGGGGGCGGAGGCAGGGAAACCCTCAGGACTGAAGCTGTTTTGATGTGAGAATTCTTTTTTTTCTTTTTCTCCTTCAGAAGGAATCATTTCACCTGTCACATATCCTTGCAGAAAGGGTCTTTTGCGAGGCCTGGATGTAAACAAACCTCAGAGAGGTATTGTCAAAGGCTAAGTCTCTCCTGCATTGGTAGGGAGAGAATGGATTTTGTTGTTGTTAATAATTTTGGTTTTAACAGCTCTCAGGCCCATGAGGTCTGTAGTGAGAAAGGAAGTGAGCAGGAACGTCAAAATGGAGGGATGTGTGAAGTGACTGTCATTTATTATCCTAAGCAGGATACTTTGAGAATGAAAAAGGTACCATGAAGGATTACACAAGGACAATAGACATGAAAACAGTCCAAGGAAACCAGGACATAGGGTCGCCTTAAGAGTACAAGTGTCTGGGAAGGAAGGGACGGGGAAAATGGGTTCTCAGACTGAAAAGAAGTCCAAGAGTGTGGCTGCTGCCCAGGAAGTGCCAGGTTCATAAGTGGAGGGCTGGATGGCCAGTAAGGAAGCACCTGGGTACCCAGAGATTCTTTTATATTGCCTGCCCAGTAGGTGGACAACCTTCAGGTATGGCTTGATCCAGGGGCTCAAATGTCAACAGGATCCTGTTTCTCTGTCTCTCTTTCTCTGTGCTCATGGAACTTTGATTCATCTGCAACAAAGGCCAATGGCAGCCCACAGCCTACACAGAGGGAGACCCAGGCCCTTCCACTCATCTTCTCAGAGTTCCACTCTCCAATGTTTGAAACCATAGGAGACCTCTGTGCACTGACAGGTCATGGAGAGAAACTCCCAGATACTTAGAGTGGGAAAGTGGGACTGAAGATGAGCATCCCTGTCCCATCCTGGATCAGTGTGGGCACCCTCCCTGTGACGTGCAGAGCTCTTCATATCACATCTGTACACTCAGAACTTGATACATGCTGTGAGTCTTCCCTGACCTCCCCCACTTCCTCCAGGTCTCTGCTTTCTAGTGTCTGCACCTCTCCTTGACTCTTCCCTTTGTCTTCCTGACCAACTCCTTGCCCTGATGCTTATCAAAGCTTAGCAATGCTAAGACAACCTTTTCCACCCCCCAGCTAGGCCCCAGAATGCTCTCACCCCTGGGGGATCATGGGCACCTCCCTATGGTAGACAAGCATGGCTCTTCTCATCCAGCTTATTACCTCTCCCTTTTATGTGGCAACAATGCCCCAGTATTGCTAGAGTGAGAACCCCACCCCCACTCTCATTTATTCTTTATGCTTTCAAGGAAGCCATCTCCACGCCTGGATACAAGTAGTGGAACATGGGACCTATACTAAGCCAGTCAGCACATTCTGTCTCTCTGGCCACTAACTAGTCTAGTTACAGGTCATTCAGAGTCTGTGCATGGCCTACAGTCATAAGGAGAGCCTGGGGATTCTTTTCTGAGGCTCTGGAGGGGTAAAGCTGGAATGCAGAGCTGTCAATGCCATTTTTGTTGAGGGATCTACACATGTCAAATCCAAGGAACTAATGTTGAGAAGTGGAGAAACAGGATCTTGGTGATATCAGTGAAGCCCCTGGATCAAGCCATACCTGAAGGTCTGCCCTTGGGCTGTTCAAACACAGGAACCAATAAATTCCCTTTTCTCAGGCCAGGTTCTCTGCTACCTGCAATTGGCAGAAGATTCAGCTCTAACTGAAGATTAGGACCCTTGGCCAAGAGGTGCTCAAACCAAAGGGATAAATGAATTACATAGCTGCTCACACAAAGCTCTGAGCCTTGCCCTCCCATAGGGTAAATTTCGAGGATCTACTTAAAGCTATTGACCCACATCCTTCTATCCACTAACCCATGCTCTTACACAATCTAGTCCTGGCAATATTATGAAGTAGGTTAAGTCTGTTTCTGAAGCTCCAGTGTTCCACCTGACTGCCCTCTGTGCAGCCCCCAGCCCAAAAAGTGGGTCTGCACAGTCTGTTTCATGCATATGTGGGCTCCCTGGAGCTTACTCGCTCACCACCTCCCTCTGCTCAGGGTCCCAGATCCCACTGCTGTCTCCAAGACCCTGCAAGACTTAGCCCCTGACCTCCCTGTGCTTGTCCTGCACTGTATGCCCCTCACTCTGGGTGCCAGCAACGTGGGTGACTTCCTGGGTCCTTGACTCAGCAAGCTGTTTCCCACATTGGGGCCTTTGCAGATGCTGGTTTCTCTGGCCAAGAATCCCTTTTCCATATCTGCACCTAATTATCTTCTAATCCTCCTTTAAGTGTCAGGTGAAATGTCACTCCCCCAGCAAGTCCTTTATAGCCTTTAATCCAGATCAAGCCAACCGATTTTACATTCTCATAGCACCTTGTGGCTTGTCTCTTGTAACTGTAATTCTGCGCTTAGTTGCTCCTTGGGGGCTGTCAGAAAACCTGGCACATAGTAGGTTCTTAGAAACATCTGGATGAGTGACTATAGGAGGCACAAGCCCCACCAGCAGGCAGCACAGAAAGGGAGCAAAGATCAAAAGGGAGGTGGTGACTTGCCTAGGGTCACACAGCAAATCTATGGTAGTGTGGACACCTGAGTCCAGACTCTTTGGTGCTCTTATGAGCCCAGAGGTGGTTGCCCATCCCTTTGCCTGTAGGTGCTTGTTCTGTTGACATTCTGAAGGTCTTTTCTGAAACTCTGTGGCTGCCCGGCTTATGGAAGGCCTGAGCAAGTGGCAGAGATGTGAGCCCAGCAGAAGGCATGGCTGTCTTGGGGCCCAGCAAGGATGAGCTGGGTTAAAATTTATCCCATTTCCTGAATATCTGAGTCATCAGACCAACAGCAGGTGCAAAGAGCATGATTATGTGGGTGAGACCCCTGTGTGTCAATGGCCCTGACATTGCTACAAGGCCCAGAACAAAAGAGGCAGAAGGCCCTGAATGCAGTAATTTCTCCTCCTGATGTTCCACTGTGATCAGTGGCTACACTTGGGTTTCAATCGCAGCTCTGATGCTTGCCAGCTGTGTGACCTTAGGTACGTTACCTCACTCCTGTGAGTCTGCTTGCCTCTTTGTGAAACATGAATATTAATAGTAACAACCTCATTAGGTAGTAAGGAGAATTAAATTAGAAGATAACATGTGCCTGTAACTGCCTTATCCAGAAAAGGTGCTCAAATTGCATCCCCTGGGCAATGGCTTAATATACCTACCCAAAAAGCAATTGTAATATTGATTGCTTTGTTTACTTAGTGTCTGAACACCCCTCCAGAGTGTAAGCTGGACAAGGGCAGATTTCTTCTTCTTTTTTTTTTGATACAGAGTCTCGCTCTGTCGCCCAGACTGGAGTACAGTAGTGCGATCTCGGCTCACTGCAAGCTCTGCCTCCCGGGTTCACGCCATTCTCCTGCCTCAGCCTCCCAAGTAGCTGGGACTACAGGCACCCGCCACCACACCCAGGCTACCGGCTAATATTTTGTATTTTTTTTAGTAGAGATGGGGTTTCACTGTGTTGGCCAGGATAGTCTCGATCTTCTGACCTCGTGATTCGCCTGCCTCAGCCTCCCAGAGTGCTGGGATTACAGGCGTGAGCTACTGCACCAGGCCGACAAGGGCAGATGGATCATGTTCACCAGTAAATTCCTGGCATGGTGCCAGGCACATAGAAGGCACTCAGTAAGTGGTGAATGGATGGATGAATGGGCAGATGGGTGGGTGAGTGAATGGGAGAGTGGATGGGTGGATGAAGAGATGCATGGATGAATGGATGGGTGGATGGGTGGGTGAATGGGTGGGTGGATGAATGGGCAGGTGAGTGGATGGGTGAGTGGATGGAAGGATGGATGAGTGGAAAGGTGGGAATAAGGTAGGTAGATGGGTGGATAGATGAATGGATGGATGGGTGAATGAATGGTGGAAGGGTTGGTGGAAGAGTGGGTGAGTGGGATGGATGGATGGATAGGTGGGTGGATGGGTGGGTAGATGGATGGATGGATGGATAGGTGGGTGGATGGGTGGGTAGATGGATGGATGGAAAGGTGCGTGGAAGGGTGGATGGGTTGATGGACAGATAAAAATGGATGGATGAGTGAATGGGTGGGAGAGTGAATGGGTGGATGGGTTGATGGGCAGGTGGATGGATGGATGAAAAGATGGGTGGAAGGGTGGGTGGATGGGTAGATGGATGCATGAGTGGATACAAGGATGGGTGAATGATAGATGGATGCATGAATGGAGGCATGGATGAGTGGATGGATGGATGGGTGGGTAGATGTGTGGGTGGATGGATGAAAGGGTGGATAGAAAAGTGGATGGATGGGTGGGTGGGTGGATGGATGGACGGATGGACGGATGGATGGAAAGGTAGATAGAAGGGTGAGTGTGGGTGGATGGGCTGGTGGATGGATGGATGGAAAGGTGGGTGGAAAGGTGGGTGGGTGGATGGATGGATGGATGGATGGATGGATGGATGGAAAGGTGGGTGGAAGGGTGGGTGGATGAGTAGATAGATGCATGAGTGGATACAAGGATGGGTGGATGATAGATGGATGCATGAATGGAGGCATGGATGAATGGATGGATGGGTGAATAGGTGGAGATGTGGAAGGGTGGGTGGGATGGGATGGGTGAATGGATTTGTAGAAAAAATGTAAGCTTTGGTTTCTGAAAACCTAGGTCTCCAGCCTTGGCCTTACGCTCATGTCTCTAATTCTCTTCCCTCTTTCATCTCGGTGTGCATAGCCCAGGTAGCTGTGAGTGCAAAGAACATTAGGATAAACACACAGCGCTCTCCTATGAGTATTATTTTTAGTTTCCATGCTGCAGAGGTCAGAGTGTCAAACAAAAAAGATAGATCTTTTCCTTTCTCTCTCAAGGAGAGAATCGGTCACATGTGTGTGGGCAGCAGTGGAGGTGGGTGTTAGTTTGTTTGGTTTAGTAGCTATTTGACTCAGACCTCCTGCCAGCAGGAGTGGGTGACCTTTCCTTGGAGCTCTGGACACCAAGCCAAGCCTGGGAGGGCAATTCCCTTTGCTCATGAGCTCTGTTAATGTAGCTGTGTCCTGCTGAGATTCAATTTCCCACTGATTTCACTTCCCTGTTGCCACCAAATGTGTGCATATGAGGGCTCTGCAGAAATAAGAGTCACAGGGGCCTGGAACAAGAGTGGAGGAGGAGGTGAAGAAATTGAAATGCCAGTCATACACACCCTGTTACATTAACTCCTTGTGGTAGACTAAGATAATAATAACCCCACAAAGAGTCTGTCTCTCTGAGTCCACACTCCTTTGCAATGTACTTTGTTGCTTTTCCCCTCCTGAATTTATGACTTGCTTTGGCCAACAGGATGTGGCATGAGTGATGCTGGGTACTTTCCAAGTCTCGGTCTTAAGGGGTGCTGCAGTTTCTCTTGCTGTTTTGGAACTTTGGTTCCACCAGGCTGTGTAGAAGCCCAGTTTCACCTGTGTGGATGAGAGGCCACATGAAGAAAACTGGAGATGGCCCAATAGACAGACAGCACCAAATGCCAGACACTGGCAGTTGGCCCCTTCAGCTCAGCAAATCCTTTAACTAAATGCAGCCTTGTGAATGAACTCAGGCAAAACTGCAGAGGAATTGCAAAAGCAACCCAAAGCATCAGAAGTCACAAGGCAATGTTGTCTTAAGGCACATTGTGGGGTGGTTTGCAACCCAGCAAAGGCCAATGAAATGCTTCTGTAACAAACATCCCCAAAAATCACGGCTCAAATGATAAAAGTTTTCTTCTTGCTTCCATCCCAGTCTGATGTGGATGAAGACTTCTGCTCCGTGTCGTCATTGAGGAGCCCACACTTCTTCTATACTCTAGCTTTGATCATATTACAAGGTTCCTCTACTGAATCCTTAGGCAATGAGGTAAGAAAGGGCATGGAAGATGTCCCAGGAGGCTTAGGGGTGAGGCCTAGAAGTGACCCATGTCACTCCTGCCTCTGTTCCACTGGTGGAACTCAGCCTTATGGCTAAGTGAATAGCAAGAAGATGGAAATGGTATAGGAAGCAACTAGCCAGTTCCAGCCTCTTCTTGCCAGACTCTGGGCTCAGCGCTTTGTCCTCAGCATCTCATTAAAGGCTCAGCCACACTTCGGTATAGGGACTAGTCGCCCACAGATTTGCACAGCTGTCCAACTTGAGCCAGTGATGAATAAAGACAGATAAGGTTGCTGTTCTCTCGTGGAGCTTACATCCTAGGGGAGAAGTCAATCCATAAATAAGGAAACTAATACATAAGTAATTTCAGAGAGTGATACATTCTATGCAGCATATATCAGAGTGAAGGTTTAGAGTGAGGGGTGCTATTTTGGATAGGGCGGGCAGGGGAGCTTTCTGCAAGGAGGTGACTAAATTAAGATCTTGCTGTGAAGATGTTTCATTGCCTGCTGCCCTCCACTTCTCCCTGAATAAAACAGCCATGATCTACTGCTGAGTTCCTCAATATCCCTGGCTATATAAGTTCCTCAATATCCCTGGCTATCCTAGCTTCCTTGCAGGAGGGGGGTTGCATAGGAGTAAGTTGTTATATGGACATTTAAGTTCCTTAAAAGAGGAAAACTCAACTCAGAGGTGAGAATAATTTTGCCATTCCTTCCTTTTTCCTGCCTATAATGCAGATGCGATGGCTGGTGCTGCAGCAGCCATAAGGCACTATGAGGTGAGATGCTAAGAACAGCAGAGCAGAAAGACACAAGGAGCCTGGGTCTTGTGTGGAAACGCTATACTGCCCTGGATGTCATACTTCAATACTTCTTTTGTGTGAGGGAAATAACCCTGGGATATCTTGTCTATACCATTATTATTTGGAATTGCTGTTGCTGAATGCAATTGCTAAGTAATACAGGTTGTATAATGGGATTTTATGATGAGCAAATTGAGACTCAGAATGGTTAGCGCTTCTTGCAAAGTAACATAGTGAAATTGAGGAGTTAGGTTTTGAACTCAGGTCTGTGGGGCCCTAAGTTCAGAGTTTTGGATGTAGCTCAACCTCCCTTGGCTGGGGGTTGGGGTGGACAGGAGGAGTTAGCCAACAGTATCAACTGTGGAAAGGAGTGTACTGACTGGATCAAGGATTGCTTCAAAGAGCCCCCAAATTCACTTTTGCGAGGTCAATTTTTCCTTTTTGACTTTATGATCCTGATCTAGGTTCTGGTATCCTAACTTCTCTCAGCCTCATCTTCGTCCACTGCCAGGTGGGTGCATCTATCCTCTTACTGCTGTGTCAACATACTCTTGCAAGACTGCTCACTGCAACAGCACTTGGTGAACCGTCCTCCCAGGACCCTCATACAGAACATCTAAGCAAGCATCAGCCCAGCCCTTTGCTCCTAGTGCCAGGTTGATCCCAGGGAAGCCAAGTTAAAAAACAAATGCAAGGACATTTTGAGGGAAAAATCTCACTGATGGCCAAGGTAATATAGAAGCCAAGAGAAGATATTTGCTGCCAAGCCACCAGGCTGAGTTTTATGGGAGTTGGGGGTAGTGAAATGCTTGCATGCCAATCATTCGAATGCCTCTACCTCCAAAGCATGCTGCCTCCTGGAATCACTCCAATCGACTTTCCCACCCACGATTCCTCAGGCTTCCTGAAAATTGTGGGGGCCTGCAGAAGTCACCCCAAGTTGCTCAATCCAAGAAATTTTCCTCTGAGCTGACAATAAACCCTTAGACTAAATTGACTCAGATTGTATTCAGGAAGAGACTAGACACAGCTCGGCAGAAAATTGGATTTGTGCAGCTTGAAAAAGATGCTCTTGTAATTCCTCTAAAGCCTGTGAGCCACCTAAAGGGCCCTAGACACATATAGCAGCCCATCTCCAGACCTTTGTCTGTGCTGTTCCCTCAGCCAAGAAGAATTTTGCCCTATCTTTTTACATGACTGACTCTTTCTTATCCCTGAGCTCTTAGGTTAAATGTCACCCCCTCAAGAAATACAAACATGTCCACACAAAAGCCTGTACAGAAGTGTTCATAGCAGCATTATTCATAATAACCACAAAGTGAAAACACCTAAAGTCCATCAACTGATTGATGATTCCACAAAGCGTGCTATATACGTGCTGTATCCTTGGAACACAGTATTATTTGGCCATTGAAATGGATTGATCTCTCTACTCTCTCTCTCTCTCTCTCTCTCTCTCTCTCTCTCTCTCCCTCTCCTTTCTTTCAAGACAGGGTCTTGCTCTGTTGCCCAGGCTGGAGTGCAGTGGCATGACCATGGCTCACTGTAGCCTCAACCTCCCAGGCTCAAGCAATCCTCCTAGCTCAGCCTCCCAAGTGGCTAGGACCACAGGTGTGTGCCACCACACCCTGCTACTTTTTTTTTTTTTCAGCGATGGGGTCTTGCTCTTCTGTCCAGGCGGTCTTTAACTCCTAGGCTCAAACTCCCAACTATGTCTCCCAACCTACTGGGATTGTAAGTGTGAGCCATCATACCTGGCAGGACTGATGTTCTGATACATGCTGCAATATGAATAAACCTTGAAAGCATTATGCTAAGTGAAAGAAGTCAGGCTCAGAAGGCCACATATGGTATGATTCCATTCATAACAAATGTCCAGAATAGGAAAATCCATAGAGACAGAAAGTAGATTAGTGGTTGCCAGGGCCTTTGGGGGAAGGAGAAAATGGGGAGTGACTGCTAATAGGTACAAGCCTTTTTTGGGGAGTGATGAAATGTTCTAAACTTAGATTGTAGTGATGATTACACAACCTTGCAAAAATATTAAAAACCACTGAATTTTGCACTTTAAAAGGGTGAATGTTACAGCATGTGAATTATAACTCAATAAATCTGTTTAACAAAATACCACTCCCTCAAAGAGGCCTTCTGTGAGTCCTCTCTCTCTGAAGGTGGTGTTCTTTTAAAAAGTTTTTTTGAGACAGGGTCTTGCTCTGTCTCCCAGGTTGTGGTGCAGTGACGCCATCTCAGCTCACTGCAGCCTCAGCCTGCTGGGCTCAAGGGATCCTCTTCCTCAGGCCCGAGTAGCTCTACAGGCACACATCACCATGCTTGGCTAATTTTTTTACTTGTAATTTTTTTTTAGAGATAGGGTCTCACTGTGTTGCCCAGGCTGGTCTCAAACTCCTGTGTTCAAGTAAGTCAGAAGTCTCCTGTCTTGGTCTCCCAAAGTGCTGGACTTACAGGCATGAACTACCGTGCCTGGCCTCCTGATGGCCTTTAATTCAGGCCCTGCTTTATTCAATTCCCCATCCTGTTGACCATCAGCTGCGATAATTTGGTACATTTATGTGTATGTTGTGTGTGTCCATGCATGTGTGTGCTTCTCACTTCTAGCAGCAAGTTACATAAGAGCGGGGGGCTACATCTGCCTCACCAGCACTGTTTCCCCAGCACTCAGTACAGGGATGGTTGTTGATTGAATATGTTGGTTGATTGAAGGAATCCTGGCACACTGTCACTGGAAGGGAACTGAGTGCTCATCCAGTCCTTCCTGTTTGCAGATGCAGAGGCCAACTGCTCAGAGCGGGAGGGGCTCACTCAAGGACTTAGCTTTCTTTCAGTGGCTGTGTTCTTTAATTTTATTCTCCCTCAGTTGTTTTCCAAAGACTTGGGAGTCCAATAAACCACTGCTCAAGTGGAACAGACAGACTGTTCTGGACTTAGCAGTTAAGTGACAAAGATAAATGAGTGGGGGGGGGGGGGGTCCCCGTTGAGTTAATAGATGCATACTCCCTTCTATAGCAATAGGCAATAGACGGTGTGTGGCCTTAATGTCTATAAATGTCACTCATGTAACCATGAGGACCCAACCTCTGCCGAGCTAGTGGCAGATGCTGCCACAGGGAATGGGGGTTCCAGCCAACTTGGGTCCTGCTGTGTGACCCAGCTGACAGGGAACAGTAGCCCGGCCGTGCCCCATCATGGCAAATTGCTCCTCAGTGAGCCAGCTGGCTCATGGCCTGCAGAGCTGTGGGGTCTTTTGTGCCTTGAAGTAATTAATTATGCCATATGGCAAGGAAACACAACAAGATTTATAGCAGAGTCAGCGACAGATGGCCCCGAGAGAAAAACACAGATCTGCAGAGAGATACAGAGACGCTGGGTGTCCAAAGCCATGGGAGATGATGTGTGTCAGGGGAGTGGGGAGGGAAAGGACCCTTGGCTGGGGTCCGAGGCTTTGACACTTCTTTGAGACTGTCCGTCGGAAGGCAGATCCTTTCTTCCACCTTTGGAATTTTTTAATTTACTCCCCTCCCAGTGTAGGGGAAGAATTGGGCTCTGACTTCCAGGGTGTCTGTGTGGGATGAGAGAGAAATGCCAATTGAGAGATACAGAAGAGAGTGAGAAAATCCTGGAGAGGACTGAGTTAGTGTTCCAGGAGCCCACAGGCCCCCTGAGCTCTGAGAAGCTTCCAGCTTCAGTGTTCCAAGCCGCCTTCTGCATTTTGATCTGAGAAGTGATCCACCTCCGCTGCCATCATCTCAGTGCCCCATCAACAGCTCAAACGCAGCATATCCCAAACAGAAGTCATCCCTTCTCCCTACTCCTCATCCAACTTCTACTCTGGTTTCTCCCCCACTCCCCAGGCAAAGTCCTCCTTCTAGAATGCAAATCTGGCCATGTTCCCCCTTGTTCCCCCACCCCACACTTAATACCTACTCCCCAGACTCTCCCCAGGGTCTTCTATATCCTTACCCCCGAGGTCCATCTCCCAACACCCCTCCCTGGCTCCTACTTATGCCACATCTGCCGTTTTCTTTTTTTCCTTTTTCTATTTTTTTTTTCGAGGTGGAGTTTCACTCTTGTTGCCCAGGCTGGAGTGCAATGGAGTGATTTCGGCTCACCACAACCTCCGCTTCCCAGGTCCAAGCGATTCTCCTGCCTCAGCCTCCTGAGTAGCTGGGATTACAGGCATGCAACACCACGCCTGGCTAATTGTTGTATTTTTAGTAGAGACAGGGTTTCTCCATGTTGGTCAGGTTGGTCTCGAACTTCTAATCTCAGGTGATCAGCCTGCCTCGGCCTCCCAAAGTGCTGGGATTACAGGCATGAGCCACCATGCCTGGCCACATCTGCAGTTTTCTATACTCAATATCCTATTTCACACTCTATGCCTTTGTCAATGCTGTTCCCTCTACCTGGATTGCCTTTCCTCAGCTGGCTTGCCCAGAAAATCCTCAGTCATCCCAGCTCACAGATCTCTTCCTCTGTGTCCCTTCTATGACACGTTTGAACAGAGTTAATCCTATGCTCCTTTGTGCTGCCACCAAAATTTGAATATTTCTCACTCATGACTCAGCGCATGGTTTTTACAGGTCTGATATCCCCACTTGGTTTGTGGGTAAGAACTCTTCTATTACTTCCTTTTTTCTAAGCGTAATAAAATGCATGGTGCACACAGCAGGCACCCTTGGGCTTCCCCTCCATCACCCAGTTATGGATCCTACATAATAAATGCATGTATATTAGAAAGATGAAAGAATAGCTGGGGTTTCAACTCTGAGGCCAGAATGGGAGTCAAAGGAAGAATCTAATCGAATTTCTTCACTGACGTTTGCTGTTGATTGATTGCATGGACTGATCCCAATTCATGGCCTCCCTGTATCCACACTTTTTGCAATGAGACTTTGAAGCACCTCCCATCAAGAAATGGAGTCTATTTCCCCACTCTGAATCTAAGCTACTCTTGTGACTTTGACCAATAAAATATGATGGAAGTGATGGCATGCAAGTCCCAATCCTTACAACCTTTCTCTCACTCTCTTGGAACTCTGCCCAGCTGCCATGTGAACAAGCCCAAGCTACTCTGTTGGAGGATGAGAGACATGTGGATCAGAGACGTGCTGTCCTAGCTGAATCTATTCCAGACCAGCCCAGTCTAGCCAATCTGCAACCCAAGTTTAGCCAGTCACTTCCCAGATAAACAGAACCATCAGGCTGACCTAAGAACTTGTGAGCTGAGTAAATCCCTGTTGTTCCAAGCCATTGATTTTTTGGGGGTGGGGCAGGGGGGGTGGTTTGTTATGCAGCTATAACAAATACATGATCCAACATGAGCAGAAACCCATTGTGCTGTTAGTTAATAATTAACTGACCCTTGATTGGAAAGAAGTTCTGAATGGGGCAGTCGTTCTAGGGCCTTTAATTTTCCTGCTGGTAAAACAAGGAGAGAAGGAGAACAAGAAAATAATACAAAACTCTTTCTCATCCCACCAACTTATGGGTCTTATAGTTGAGCCAGAACTCTTAACACCAAGTTGTCCAGTGTTTCTCAAACTGTGTCCCACAGGGCATTCATTCTAAGGGATGTTATCAGATGTTACCAGGAGGAAAAAGGAAGATCTTTTGGCTAAAGACATTTGGAAAACACTGACTTCATGAAAGCAACTCAAAGTCTTTGATGGAGTCAATTGTCAGTGTCTTTAACATGCTCATTATGTATCCTAAGTTTGAGAAGGAGGACTTGATGTTCAGTGCATCTCAAACATATTTTCACTACAGTTCTATGGGACACACTTTGGCAAAAAGCTTAATTGGCATAAGTATCCGTCTGGTACACAGAACCAAGCTATGGCATTCTTGAAAAGCAGTCGGTCAGCCAAGACCCAGGGCTGAGAAATGTTTATTTAGACAAGTGATTGGATTTTCATTCTTGTATTAACAGCTAGACCCCAAGCTTACATCTTCCAGTCCCACAGAACTTACACAAGTGTCAGCCCTCCAGAGACCATATCTTCCTCCTCTCCAGTCTCCAACCTACTCTAAGCAAAACATTTCAAGTTTCTTCAATTACATCTCACAAGGCTGATCACAAGCTCCCTTCATCTACCTAGATACTCTATTTTATTTTTATTTTTTGTAATTTGAGGAGAACCATAACAAAATTTAAGTATTCCAAGCATGGTATCATCATCTCCCTCATTTAGATTCCGGACCTCTGTTAATATGACCTAACAAGGCGTTAGCTTTTGTGTTAATGTCAATGCACTCTTGAATTACATTGAGTTTTCTTTGAACAACAACAACAACAAAAAACCCGTGTATTTAACTCATTGGAGCATTTGCAAAATTCATCTTGTATTTGTGCCATTTTTAAGACCTAAGTATAAAGCTTTATATTTATCTCTTCTAAATGTCATCTTCTAAGATTTGCCTCCTAACTTCTGTTTAGATCTTGATTCTGAAATCCCTCATGTTTCCAGTCTCTTACAGAACTCTGCCTACATCATGCAGTTTAGCATATGACCTTTGTAGTGGCTATGTGATATTCTTCCCACCCAGAAACTCTTCCAGTAACAGCACCACGACTTTCCTGTTAGATTCCCTTCCTCACTCCCTACAGAACTGCAGGTGGAGTTGACTCCACTTCCCTACTGGGATGAGCATGTGACCAAGTTTTGACTAATCAGAGTGTGGTGAATGCCCCCCATCTCTGGTTGGTTGACAGATAGTCACATGATAAATAGCAGTGAGAGCAAAACCTTCAGTTTAGTCTGGAGAGACTGGGAAAGTGGCCAGAAATGCCTCATTTTCCTCCAGGCTTGGTGCAGTAAGGATGAGAACCTGGAGCTGCTGACGGCTGTCTGGCTGGTGGTCACACACAGGGGCCTGTCTCCTGGGTTCACGCCATTCTCCTGCCTCAGCCTCCCGAGTAGCTGGGACTACAGGCGCCCACCACCACGCCTGGCTAATTTTTTGTATTTTAGTAGAGACAGGGTTTCACCCTGTTAGCCAGGATGGTGTTGATCTCCTGACCTCATGATCCATCCACCTCGGCCTCCCAAAGTGCTGGGATTACAGACGTGAGCCACCACGCTCAGCCTGTCAAGGTTTTCAATTGTCTGGAGGATGTGGTTCCAACTGGAACTCTTTGGAAAACAGTTGGCATTTTCTGTTAAAGCCAACCACATACACCTACCCAATGTCCAGCAGTTCCATTCCATTCTTAGGTATATACCCAACAGAAATGCGATGAATAGATGTGTTCACAAAAGACTTGCAAAAGAATGTGCATAGCAGCCTTTTTCTCTAATAGCAAAAAAATAAAAATAAAAATAAAAAGAAGAAGAAGAAGAAAGAAATCATAGTCCTTTAGTGGTAGAATGAATCATAAAATTGTGGTGTTTTCATATGATTGAATACTATAAAAAAAATTGAACGAACAAGCGCTTCTCATTTCAACATAAATGAACTTCACAAACATCATGTTAAATGAAAGAAGCCAGGCACAAAAGAGTATATCTGAGAGATTTCATGTATGTAAAGATCAAAAACAAGCAAAAGTAACGTATGGTTATACAAATCAGAGTTGAGGTTCCCTTCAGTCGGGGAGGGTAATGACTGCAGAGGACAAGGGGAGGCTTCTGAGAGGCGGGGATGAAGAATGTTGCTCCATCCCTTGTTCCTGGCTCTGGTTACAGAGATGTATTTGCTTTCTGAAAAATCATAGAGGTATACGCTTATGATTTGTTCAGTTTTCTGTATGTATGGTAGACTTTAATAAACCTTTACTTACAAAGGTGATTGGGAAGCAGTCAGACATTTCTGAGCAGGGACCAGGGATGCCAGGCAATACTACACAATGAAGAATTGTCTAGCAGCTCAGGCTATGTTTAAATGCCACAGCAGACATTGAGTTGATGAAAACCCAGTTTGTAGTTATTTCAGCCAGGAGCTGAACTCCATTTTTTCCCCCTATTCCAAATCTACACGGAATTTTCTGGAAGGGAAACCCTGGTATAAATATAATAGAAGGAGAACTGTGTTTCTTTTTTATCCTGAACAAGCATTGTTTGGAAAACCACATCACTCACAGCCATACCACTGGTGGTAGGCCACGGACACAGCTTACCTGTCAGCCTAAATTTGGAGCTGACATATTCATGGAGGATGTGGGCATCTCCTGTTTACTGCTAGTAATCCATTCTTTTTTTAAAAGGTGTAACTCATACACAGTAAGGTGCACAAATTTTAAGTGTACAGTTTGACAGTTTTTATAGATGTAGACTACTGCACCACTGCCTAGATCAAGATACAGAAAATTCCCATATCCCCAGCAGCAAATTCCATCATGCTCCTTCCCAGTCAATATACCACCAAAAGCAACCACCATTCTGAATTCTCTCACCGTAGATTAGTTTTGCTTGTTCTACAATTGCAAATAAATGGAATCCTACAGTACATACTCTTTTGTCTCTGGCTTCTTTCTCTCAACATTAAGTTGATAACATTTCTCTACATTTTTGTGTGTAGTGGTAGTTATTCTTTTGCACTGTGGTATATAGTTTTCTGGCTCCTGAATATATCACAACTCAGTAATCATTTCTAAAAATCAGATGTTCTGGCCAGGCACAGTGGCTCATGCCTGTAATCCCAGTACTTTGGGAGGCTGAGGCAGGCAGATTACCTGAGGTTGGGAGTTGGAGACCAGCCTGACAAACATGGAGAAACCCTGTCTCTACTAAAAATACAATCAGCCGGGTGTGGTTGTGCATGCCTGTAATCCCAGCTACTCGGGAGGCTGAGGCAGGGAGAATCGCTTGAACATGGGAGGTGAGGTTGCAGTGAGCCGAGACTGTGCCATTGCACTCCAGCCTGGGCAACAAGAGTGAAACTCTGTCTTGAAAAAAAAATCTGATCAGATGTTCTATGTAAAAATACTGTCTATGATTGATACTATCTATCTATAAAACTCTACCTCCCTTTATGTTCCTTTGCCCTCCCCACTATTTATTATTGTCTTGATTATATCTTCTATATGCATTTAGAAGTGTTATAACTTTTGTTTCAATCACCAAACATAATTTAGAAAACTTAAGAGGAGAAGAAAAGTCTATTATATTTACTCATATTTTGCTTACTATGTTCTTTCTTCCTTCTTGATGTCCTAGAATTTCTTTTATTGCTTCTTTTCTGGTTAGAAAATGTTGTCTTCTTCTTTCTTCTTTCCTCCTCCTCCTCCTCCTTCTTCTTTGTTTTTTGTTTGTTTGTTTGTTGTTTTTCATAAAGAGACAGGGTCTCACTCTATCACCCAGACTGGAGTTAAGTGATGCTATCATAGCTCACTGCAACCTTGAACTCCTGGGCTCAAGTGATCCTTCCACCTCAGCCTCCCAAGTAGCTGGGACTGCAGGCATGTGCCACTATATCTGGCTAATTTATTATTACTATTATTTGTAGAGATGGGGTCTCACTATGTTGCCCAGCATGGTCTTGAACTCCTGAGCTCAAGTTATCCTCCCACCTCAGCCTCCCAAAGTGCTAGGATTATAGGAGCAAGCCATGGCACCCAGCCAGAAAACTTTCTGTAGCTATTCTTTTAGGGTAGATCTTCTAGAAACAAAATTTCCTAGTTTGCCTTTGTCTAAGAATGTCTTGTTGTTTTTTTGTTTGTTTTGTTTTGTTTTGATTACTAAAGGATATTTTTGCTGAATATAGGATTCTAGATTAACAGTTCTTTTCTTTCAGTACCTGAAAATTATCTTGCCATTTTTTTCTGGCATCCATGGTTTCTGAATAAAAATCTGCTATCATTTGATTTTTTTTTCCCCTATGGCTAAGATGTCATTTTTCTCTGACTGCTTTTAAAATTTTTCTTTGTCCTTAGTTTTCAGAAGCTTTATTATGATGTATCTTTGGTTTGCTCAGCTTCTTAAGTTTCTTCTTGATGTATCTGGGTAGTTTCAGCATTATTTCTTTGAGTAGTTTTCTAGCCTCTCATTTTTTCTTCTCACCTCCAGGACTCTGTGGACACAAATGTTAGCTGTTTTTTATAATCTCATTGGTCCCTGAATGTGTTAGTCCATTCTCACACCGCTATAAAGAACTGCTCAAGACTGGGTAATTATGAAGAAAAGAGGTTTAATTGACTCAGTTCCACATGGCTGGGGAGGCCTCAGGAAACATACAGTCATGGCAGAAGGCACCTCTTCACAGGGCGACAGGAGAGAGAATGAACACAGGAGGACATGCCAAACACTCATAAAACCATCAGATTGCATGAGAACTCACTCACTATCATGAGAACAGCATGGGGGGAACCACCCCCATGATCCAATTGCCTCCACCTGGTTTCTCTCTTGACATGTGGGGATTATGGGGATTACAATTCAACATGAGATTTGGGTGGTGACACAAAACCTAACCATAGGCTTTGTGAGTCTCTGTTTATTGTTTTTTTTTCACTCTATTTTCTCTCTGTTGTTCAGGTTGAGTGATTTCTATTGTGCTACCCTCCAGTTCATGGGTACTTTCCTCTGTTCCCTCTATTCTGCTGTGAGCTGGTCCATTTAGCTTGGTGTTTCAGTAATGGGGTTTTTCAGTTCTAAACTTTCTATCTGTTCCTTCTTTATATGCATTTCGTTTCTGAGCTGTCTTATTTCTTTGCTGAGGATTTCTGTTTTTTTTCATTTGTTTCACACGTTTGTAGTTGCTTGTTGAAGCATGTTTATCAAAGTATCTCTACAATCACTGTGAGAAAATTCTCACATTTCTGTCATCTTAGTGTTGACATATATTAATTATCTTTTTCCTCCACTCAGTTTGAGATCTTCCTGGTTCTTGGTATGAAAAGTGATTGTTGATGAAAACCTGAACATTTTAGTATTATGCTATAAGACCCTTAATCTATGTAAATTTTCTGCCTTGGCTGGCTTTTTCTGACACTACTCTGAAAGGACAGGTGGCAGGGGTGCCACCTAGTCACTACCAGAAGGAGGTAGAAGTCCACATTTTTCATCACTGACACTCAAAAGGAGGTGGTTTCTTGTTATTACTGGGTGGGTTTAAGAGTTACAGCTACCTTTGTAGTACCACTGACACCGAGGTGGCTGTGGCCTTATTACCACTGGACAGTGGGGAAAGTTTTGACTCTTCACTAGGCCTCCTCAGACACCATCCCAACAGATGTGTTGGGCACCTCATTACAGCCTCAAGAGCATGGAATTCCAGGCTCCTCACTTAGCCTTTGATGGTGTGGGTGTAGTCAGGCTACTGACTTTTCTATGTTTGGATGCAACAGAACCGTTATTGTCTAAAAGTCTTCTGTCTTTCTAGGTTACCTCTTTCTTGGTCCTTTGCCTGGAAAAAGCAGGGTTTTGTTAGAGTCTTTTTTTGTCTGCACCCATTGGTGTTTCTGGGTTGCCAGCTTTTTCAGCTTCAACTCTGGGATACATGAAGGCAAACACAATTTCCCAGAACTCACTACTATGTTGTTCTTCAAGTCGTGAGGTCTCTAGCTAGTCCTGTCTGTTTTTCAATGTCTTCTTATATTTGTTTACATACAATGTCCAGGGTTTTAGTTGTACTTAGTGGGAAGAAGAGGGAAAAATACATCTGCTTCATCATCCCAGAAGCAGAAGTCTTAGTTTTCATTATTTTAAAATAGAAAAATTATAATGCCTTTGTTACCCCAAATCCCCAACCAATTTCTTAAAATGTAGTTAAAACACAGTAAAATTGCTATATATAAGTGACAAATTCTTATTTATGATGTAAAATACCTAAAGCATCACCACAATATCAATACCATTGTTAGTGAACAGTTGTTTGGGTTCAGTGACTGCCTGAGGCTGGGAGTGGAAGATGAAGTGAATTGCAAAGGGGCACAAGGATATATGAGGGGTGGTGGGTATGTTCTTGTGGCAGTGGTTTCCCAGGCATATACATCTATCAAGACTCATTGAATTGCATACTTTATATATTTTCATTTTTATTCTTTGAGACAGGTTCTTGCTCTGTCACCCAGGCTGGTGTGCAATGGTGCAATCTTGGCTCACCACAAGCTCTGCCTCCCAGGCTCAAGCCATCCTCCCACCTCAGCCCCCAGAGTAGTTGGGACCACAGGCATGTGCCACCACACAAGGCTAACTTTTGTATTTTTTGTAGAGATGGCATCTCACCATGTTGCCCAGGCTGGTCTCAAACTCTTGAGCTCAAGCATTCCGCCCACCTCAGCTTCTCAAAGTGCTGGGATACAGGCATGGGCCACTGCACCTGGCCTGATTTATATACTTTAAAAGGATGCAGGTTATTGCACGTAAATTATATTTCAGTAAAGGTGATAGAAAAGAACATAAATGGTAGTTTTGTTGATATTGACATGGTTTGTCTTTGCAGCAGTAACGTAGGAGATTCATGTACCTTTTGTTGACGTTGGGCGGACTTTTCAAACTGGAATCGTGATGTTCCACCAATTGTGTTTAGAGTGTAGCATCAAACTTATTCTGTACAGCATTTTGTTTACAACGTTGCATTGAATTTTGGAGATGCAAATGTAATTTTCTCCTATGTTAACATCAACATACATTGAGAGATACATTCGTTTCATGATGTTTGGGTATGAAAATCCATGAGGCATTCTACCAGGAAATGCTAATTAGGAAGACTTTCTGAGGGATATGCATATGTGTATGAAAATGTCTATGTCACCATTATTCTAATTTGTTAAATATAAAGTAAAACTGTTGACAATATTTAGCCAAATATTGCATCATGTCTGTTCAAAGTGCAAGCTTTTGATGACTTCATTATGTCTTCTAGTGGAGTTGTGTGTGAACATTTATATATTGAAAAATATATTTTTATTATAAACCTATTTTCTTTCTTCTCCTTTGTATCACAGAGAAGGCACTATATTGGTGTTCTATTAAACTGTAGGGTAGGTAGATTATATTTTCTGTGAATTTCATTTCAGGATTCATCACATGATAAATTATTTGTTATAGAAAGATGTTAGGCCTAGTAGTGTTGACACCCCCTGATCAAAACAGACCTGGTGATGTATTTATCCCAAGCTCTAAACCACTACCTTGGGCTAAGCCTCTTAGGCTAACAGTTTAAAATTAAAATTAAATAAACTCATTTTTTAGGTCAATAAGTGCATTTTAAAAAGCTAATTAGAGTTGGTATTTCTTTTTCAACTGTGTACATCGTGACTCATAAAATTACAGATTATTGTATGATTATGGATTATTATATTACAATTATACAATTACTGTTTGCTTTCTGTTTCCATGGGCTTTCTTCTTTCACAGTCAAGGCTGTGAGCTCTTTTAGAGCAAAAATTGCATCTTGTCCAGGTCATAGCTTTCCCCATATTGTAACCAGAAGAGTGTGTGTTTTGAGGATTTAATTTTATTGATCATCTCTTATGTGTTCAAAGTCTGGGTCACATTCATTTTTAGTATCTGTTGTGTACCCACCTGTGCCGGGGCCACTGCTAGGCACTTTGCAGATATGATCTCCCTGAACACTTCAAACAACTCTTTGCTATATAGGTATTATTATCTGGTATTGCAGACATGGGAAAGAAGTTCTGAGAAAACACTTGTCCAAGGTTGTACCAGGCAAGGAGCAAAGGCAAGATCAACCCCAGCTGGGGTAGGAGGATAGCTTGAGCCCAGGAGTTCAAGGGTATAGTGAGCTATGATCACGCCACAGTACTGCAGCCTGACCCCAGGTCTGTGTGACTGCACAGCCCATGTTAAGTAGCTATTGTTCTCCCTCTTGCGAACAGTGCTGAGTACAGCATAGTAATGAGGAAGATGGGCAAATATTTTCACCTTTATGAGCCTCAGTTTCTCCATCAGTCTGCAAATGGGGCAATTAGTAGCTTTGCCGTGGAGTGGTTGTGAGGATTCAGTGGGAATAGTGTCAATCACTTAGCATCTGCTTGTGTTTAATCGGCCATAAACAAATGTTCATTTCCTCCGTCTTCCTTCCCAGTGGGAAATTTTACTCAACTGTGGTTCAGTAAATAGCCTTGGAGATGTCACTTCTCACTGAGCCCCAGGTATATATAATTGACCTAAAATCATAATCATAGTTTTAAAAAAAAACACTCGAACTGCACCCCTTCTCCCCAAACACGCTCCAGGGCATTGCAATGGGGATGAAATTCTGATCTCTAAGTGGATGGTGTTTCCTGATTTTTTGTTTGCAAATTTCCTCAGGTTGTTACTGTCAGACACTAAAGTGTAGTTATGAATTAGTCCATGAGAGACCCTGGAGGAGAAAAGATTCTAGACCCTGCGGAAGAAAGGAAATGATCCTCAACCACCAGCCACTTGGCTCCACCCTGGCTTGACTCTGGTGGTCCAAGGACACAGTGGCCACTACGTATCTCCAGCTACCCCTTATACCACTCTGCCACCTGTGATAAAAGATGCTGGATAGATTTCAGCAATTCTATGTGCAAATGGATGTAGCATGATTATAGTTGCTCATAGAGTGGCCTCATTGGTGTCTTTTTATAGATGGGCTTAGAGTGAGGTTGATTTTTTCTTTTTTCTTTTTTCTTTTCTTTTTTTAGAGACAGACAGGGTCTCGCTCGGTTGCCTAGGCTGGAGTACAACGGCATGATCATAGCTGACTGCCACCTCAAATTCCTGGGCTCAAGCAATGCTCCTGACTCAGCCTCCCAAGTAGCTAGGACTACAGGTGCGTACTACCATGCCCAGCTGATTTTTAAATTTTTGGTAGAGACAGAGTCTTGCTATGTTGCCCAGGCTGGTCTTGAACTCCTGGGCTCAAGCAGTGCTCTTGCCTCAGCCTCCCGAGTAGCTAGGACTACAGTTGCATGCTGCCATGCCCAGCTGATTTTTAAATTTTTGGTAGAGACAGAGTCTCACTATGTTGCCCAGGCTGGTCTTGATCTCCTGGACTCAAACAATCCTCCTACCTTTCCCTCTCAAAGTGCTGCAATTACAGGCATCAGCCACCGCATCTGGCTCTAGATTTTTTTTTTTTTTTTTTTTTTTAATAGAGTCTCACTCTCTCTCCCAGGCTGGAGTGCAACGGCACGATCTCAACTCACTGCAACCTCTGCCTCCTGGGTTCAAGCAATTCTTCTGCCTCAGCCTCCCAAATAGATAAGATTACAGGTGCCCGCCACCATGCCTGGCTAAGTTTTTGTATTTTTAGTAGAAACGAGATTTCACCAAGTTGGCCAAGTTGGTCTTGAACTCCTGACCTCAGGTGATTCACCCGCCTTGGCCTCCCAAAGTGCTAGAATTACGGGTTTGAGCCACCATGCCTGGCCTAGATTTTTTTTGTAATTAAAGAAGAATATTTGTCCCCAGAAAGAATCCTGAAGCCCTATCAGTCATCCAGACCCAAAAGGCCATATAACTGCCCATTTTGCAACCTTCATTCCAGGATTCCAGTACCCAAAGACATGAATGAGTAACATTAGACACTCATATCCCCAGCTTTTCTAAAATGGGAATTCAGCAATGACAGGAGTAGAGATTGTGTTCCAAAGTTAAGGGTCTCAGCCTTGGCTGCACGTTAGGGTCACCTGGGGAGCTCTGAACAATCCCAGTGCCAGCTCTGCACCCAGCTCATGAGGTCAGATGCTCTGGTTGGGGCCGGGTACCAGTGTGGTCAGGCTCTTTGGGAGTTTCATATGTACAGTAAAATCGAAGAACCGCTGCCTGCAAACAAGTGGGTGGCTGGGATGCTCACAGAGTGTCTTCTTAGCTTTGTGGGACAGGACGGACATTTTTTGGAAAAGTCATATAAAAAAATCAAAACTCACATAGACTCCCAATTCTCTTCTCCCCATTCTAAACCACAGTGATTTGTATGAATATTTATTCAAATATTTGCAACTGTATATACTGAATGTCTATTGGATTACAGGTACTGTTCTAAGCACCACGGATGCAGCGAGAGGGCTGGCAGTCAGGACCCCTGAGCTCATGGATCTGGCTTTGTGGCAAGGGCTAATATGGAAAGCAATTGATGTCAAAATGCACTGTTTACTCTTGAGATGGAGGCAGTGACAAAGGTGTAAAAGAGGATAAGAGAACAGGGGCTGGCTTGGGTAGGAGAGGTGGTGATCAGGGAAGACTTCTCTCAAAAAGAGACACTGAACTGGGCTCAAAAAGTGAAGGCCGAGGGGTGGGGTGAGGCATCTGGGAAGAGAAAGCCAGATTTTCTGTGGCTCTGTCCTCTCCTGCCATCATCTCACTGCTTGAAACTGGCAACCAAATGATCTGCCTAACACATCCTGATTTCATTTCATAGCCCATATATGTAAACTTTAGATCACATACTCATCACCTGTCATCAAGGTTTTATGCTAAATCCTCACCTTTGGTGCTGGGATCAGCTCAGCTGAAGGTGCTGGGATCATCAGCTCAGCTCATTGGAGTCTCTGAATTGCTGTTTGTAGATATTGTAAAATATTCTTTTTTTTTTTCTGTCTTGGTTTCCTGTATTTCTGGCCACTGTCCCCGAGCCCTGATGTATCCCTGCATCTGGCTCTTCATTCTGACTCCCTGATATTATGCATCCATCCATCCATCCATCCATCCATCCATCCATCCATCCACCCACCCATATACATATATATATGTACACATTCATACATCCTATCATCTACCAATCTATCATCCATCCATACTCCATCGTTTTATTCATCCATCCATTCATCCATTCATCCACCCATCCATATACATATATATACACATATATACATCCTCTCATCTACCAATCTATCTATCCTCCATCCATCCATCCATCCATCTATTCACCCATCCATATACATATATATTTACATGGATACATACATACACCATCTCATCATTTATCCATCCATCCATCCCCCCTTCCATTAATTCATTCATCTCTTCATCTACCCATCCATCCACCCATCCACCCACACATCCTTTCCTTCGTTCCACAGATATTTATTGGACACTCACAATGTGCTAAACCCTAAGCCAGAATAAAAGTAGAATCTTGCAGTGCTGTCCTCCAAGCAGGACAAGGTGGTCTCCTCACTGTCCATATCTCCATACCTCTGTTCACTTCACTCAGTACCTGAGTCATCCTACCTATCTCCTCTGCTTATCTCCTGTCCCTACCCTCTAGAAAGGCCGGACCTAAGGCTGTTGAGCTGAACCCACCTGAACATAGACTCACTAGCTTGTTTGAAGGTGAGCCTGGAGGATGATGAATGGATCTAGTCCATGCTCATCCCATGAGTTTAGCACAGGGAGGTGAGTGTAACAAGAGCCAAATGCTGCAGGAAGAGAAGACAGTCCAGAGTCAGGCTCCATAGTCTTTACTTGAAGGAGTCGGAGGAGTGTTTACAGAGGGGAATGACATGAGGGGTGGGGCATGGAGGGCCAGTTGACACTCCCCAAACAGACAGGATGGGGGCAGTCACTCTAGGCCAAAGGAACCGCATGTGTGAAGGCACGTAAGTGTGAAGTACTGTCTTCAGGGTCGGTGTTCGTGCCCAGAATCAGAGTTTTAAAGGAACAGCTCAGAGACCATTCAGTTCAACCTTCCATTTTATAGATGTGGAAACTAAGATTCAGAGGAGAGTAGTCAATTACCCAGGGATGCATAGCAAATTTTCTCAGAGATACCCTACTTCCTTACCTCCTGCAGAATCACCCTAAACCTTTAAAATTGATTAAACTTTTAAAGGCCCCAGGTTAGGCCCAGAGGTGCCGACTATATTAATTCACCAAGACAAGCCTCCAGGGTAAAAACGATTGCTATGTTCATTCTACGTAAGAGAAAGCTGAAGCAGAGAGGTTAAAGAATTTGCACTAGGCTACACAGGAAGTGAGTAGTAGAGCTGGGATTCAAACCCAGCCAGAGCCTCCAGAGCCCATCTTCTTCTTCTTTTTTTTTTTTTCCTTAGCCAAATACTAAAGACATTTAAAGAGCCCATGTTCGTAACCACTGCGATGCGGTACCCATCTCACCAGTTAATTTAATGTAATTTTTTTTTTTTTTTTGAGACAGAGTCTCACCGTGTTGCCCAGGCTGGAGTGCAGTGCAGTGGTGTGAACTGCAACCTCCGCCTCCCAGGTTCAAGTAATTCTCTTGCCTCAGCATCCCAAATAATTGGGATTACAGGCACACACCACCAGGCCAGGCTAATTTTTTTGTATTTTTAGTAGAGACGGGGTTTCGCCATGTTTGCCAGGCTGGCCTCAAACTCCTGACCTCAGGTGATCCAGCTGGCCTCCCAAAGTGCTGGGATTACACGCATGAGCCACCGCACCATGCCAACTTTTTTTTTTTTTTTTGAATAGAGACAGGTTCTTGCTCTGTTACCCAGGCTGGAGTACAGTGGTGCCATCATAGCTCACTGCAGCCTCCAAATCCTGGACTTAAGTGATTCTCCTGCCTCAGCCTCCTGAGTAGCTGTGAACACAGGCATGCACCCCCACACCCAGCTAATTTTTGTAATTCCTTTTGTAGAGATGGGATCTGGCTGTGTTGCCCAGGTTGGTCTTGAACTTTTGGCCTCAAGTGATCCTCTTGCTTCAGCCTCCCAAAGTGCAAGGTGTGAGCCACCAGGACCAGCCAGTTCATTTAACTTTCAATGTATATTGTCCTCATTTTTCTGGATGTTACAGAAGCACAGAGAGGTTAAGTAACTTGCCTAGTGCTGCACAGAAACTAAGTGGTGGAGCTGGGATCCGAACCCAAGCTATCTGACTGTACTGACAAAAGATGCATCAAAATCCAAAAGGGCGAGGTATTATGGCCATTACTAGGGGGAAGTGAGAACTTAAGTTTTCCTAATTCCTCCTGCACTACCCAAGAAATCCTCCCTCTAGTCTCAGCGTAGCCCTGGGTTACAGAGCACAATCATGGTCTCTTTCTTACTCTTCCCCCTATCACTTCATTAATCACTGTTTGAATTCTGCTCTCCTTGAAAGCAGCCAGTCATCTTGGCAATCAAAAATCCTGCCAGCTGGACACAGTTCAAGTTCAACTGCGTCTCCCTGACCGGGCAGAACCCGTCCGTGTTGAAATACTTGGCTGATAACAGCCAAGGGGATGAAGCCAACCCAGGAAAATGGATTGCTCACAGATTGGTTTGCTCTGCCTCCAGCTCAGGATAATATATGGGCAGTGACGTAAAACAAATGGAGCCTTGGCTGGGTTACTTCACATCCTTCTTGGGGGCCTCGCTGCTTCTACCATGGGGCCTTAGAGCTGTCACTTCATAACCTGCAGGCCAAAACCCGTAAACTGTGTATTCGCAAATTCCTAAAATATTGCCCAGTGGTCTTGAAAAAATTAATGTCCTGTGACATGTTAGCATAATTTTCATGATTGAGGTGTTGAATATAGATTCTGTATATATTTATTTATATAGAAACCAACCCAGACTGGGGCATATTTTTAATTTTTCATATTTCTGGCAAAACATTGACTGAGTTGCTTTTATTTATTTCACAGAGTTAGACAGAAATTTTTTCATTGGACAGATAAATGGGTAAGTTATAAGGGACAAGAGGAGGACAATCTTATAAAATACTCTCCGTACTTTAATAATCCCTGCTTTCATTTCCTTTCTTTTTGTATCTGGTGATAATTTTAAGAGTCCAAGTGCTTGAGAATGGGTCCTAAGACCATCACCCAGGCCCCCTTTTCAGAACTCCTGTAGCATATTCAGTCTGGACCCCTTAAAGTTTAAGACTTAAATAAATAGTTACATTCTAAGAGGCAGGGAGGGATGGTGAAAACTTATTCGGCTCAAGTCCTGGAACCTGAGGTTCCACTGAGTGTGGAGAGGATTTTAAAGTAGTTCTGTGGCTGTTAACACTTTTTGGGATTCCTAGTCTCTTGAGAATTTGCTAGATGGTATATGTACACCCTCTCCAGAAAAGTGGACATACAATATAAAAATGGATCCACAATATACAGTATATAATTTTATGTGTATCAATCAGCTATTGCTGTGATTATGCCACATAACAAATCATCCCTGAACTCAATGGCTGACAACAAGCATTTATTTTTCTTGCTCATGCAAGTATAAATTGCTCAGGTGTTTCTGTTTCAGATTGTGGACTGGCCGTGCCTGGCTCTAGGCTTTGGGACAGTTCAGCTCTGCTCCACATGTCTGATTCTGGATCCCATGCTGAAGAGGCAGCAGCTATACAAGGCATATTCTTTTTGTGACGACGGCAGAAGTTTGAGAGACAAGTCACGCTATGCAAACATGGCTCAAGATTCTATCATATAACATCTGCTCACATTCAACTGAACGAAGTCAGTCAAATGGTCTAGCTCAAGGCCAGTGGGGCCAGAAAAGAATACACTGCCCCAAAAGGAAGGAAAAAGTGAGTGAACATGTGTTGAACAATACTCCAGTTTATTACCAGTAGGTCATGGAATCTTTGAAGCCTGAGTCTCGTGTGGTGATTCTCAAACCTCAGCAAATATAGATATCATCTGGGGAATCGGGTTCAAAATGTAGATCTGAGACTATTCTCCTCCAGAGTATGTGAGTCAATGGATTTGGGTGGGGCCCAGGAATCTGCATTTTAAACAGCCACTTCCTGGGGTTATTCTGATACTGATGGCCCAGGGTCCATACTTTGAGAATCACTCATTTAATGGTTCTCAGCATGTGCTGAGGGCTCAGAGAGGCGAGTTCAAATCCCAGCTCCACCCTAGATTTGACCTTAGTAAGTAGCTTTGCTTTTCAGAGCCTCAGTTTTCTCCTCTAAAAAACTGAGTTGGCCGGGCGTGGTGGCTCATGCCTGTAATCCCAGTACTTTGGGAGGCCCAGGTGGGCAGACCACCTGAGGTTGGGAGTTTGAGACCAGCCTGACCAACATGGAGAAACCCTGTCTCTACTAAAAATACAGAATTAGCTGGGTGTAGTGATGCATGCCTGTAATCCCAGCTACTCGGGAGGCTGAGACAGGAGAACTGCTTGAACCTGGGAGACTGAGGTTGTGGTGAGCCGAGATCATGCCATTGCACTCTAGCCTGGGCAACAAGAGTGAAACTCTGTCTCAAAAAAACAAACAAATAAGTAAAATAAAAAATAAAAATAAAAAACTGAGTTAACAGTAATACCTCTCTTAGGATTTGTATTAGTCAAGGTTCTCCAGAGGGATGTAAAGACACACCCAGGAAGAACACTTTGCATCCTTCAATCCAGTCAAGTTTTGACACTCAAGATTAATCATCACAGGATTGTAGAGAGGATTCAGAAATGGTGCTACTAAAGCAAGTAGCATAGTGCTTGGGACAGACAAAACCAATAAAGGGTCGTTTGCTGAAGCTGCTACCTCAGCATCATGTAATAGCATCATCATCATCTATTGCCATCATCACCATTGCCGTTGTCTTCATGACACCATCAATCATCATCACTATTAGCATCATTGTTTGGTTTCTTCCAGCTCCAGTAGTCTATGATTCCATACCACCTCACATTGTTCTTTGACCATAAATCTTATTTCCTCAGACAGTTAGACTTCTAGAATTATTTTCTTGAATCCCCATGGTGGGAAATGTTCTGCTTATGGCGAGGTCCAATGTCCAAGTTTAATTTCACCCACCTCATTGGGCCATGGTATTCTGGATGCTGCATGGCAAGTCAGAGATGAATTTCCCGCATTTAGAACCAGGTAGTCCGCAGTTTCTGAAGGCTTAAAAGATTCAGAGTGGTTTAAGAGCAGTGAACCATGGCCGATCATCATTGCATAAGGAAGCAATGAAAGGTAAGTATATACCTTGAAGCTCACAGCTCACACTTTAGTGTCTCCTATATCCTTTTCATTTTCTGACTTTCTGTCTTATCTTCTTCCTTCTCTATTTCTCTATTTCTGTATGTTTCCCTTGCTGCTCTTTTTCCTTTCCCTCTACTTCTTTTCTCTCTCTCGTTCTCATTATTTTTTCTTCCGTCTCTATTTCTGTATGTCCTGCTCTCCTTATACTCTCTGCCCCACCCCCTTCCTCATTCAGTGGAATGTGTGATTCCTGGTACCTAGTGGATGTTTGAGAAATGTATCAGTGAAGGAAGGTGTGAATGAAAGAAAAGCCTTCCTGCATCTGAAATCCAGTTTCCTTTCCTTGCACTCCAGCATGTCTCACTGCTGGACTCCCATCTCTTGGTGAATGCAGTATTGATTAGCTGAATGCAGTATTGATTAGCTGAGTGAACAGCAACAACATCCCCTTCAAAATCAGCCCAGGATCTGATCCAATCTCTTGCCTTTTAGAAGTGCCATTTACTGGCCGGGCACAGTGGCTCATGCCTGTAATCCCAGCACTTTGGGAGGTCAAGGCAGGCGAATCATGAGGTCAGGAGATTGAGACCATCCTGGCCAACATGGTGAAACCCTGTCTCTACTAAAAACACACAAAAATTAACTGGGCGTGTTGGTAGGCCCCTGTAGTCCCAGCTACTAGGGAGGCTGAGGCAGGAGAATCCCTTGAACCCGGAAGGTGGAGGTTACAGCGAGCAGAGATGGCGCCACTGCACTCCAGCCTGACAACAGAGCAAGACTCCGTCTCAAAAAAAAAAAAAAAAGAAAGAAAAAAAAAGTGCCATTTACTGCCCAGAATAACTGCCCTGCAGCTTGCTTTTCCTCCACATCTGAAATTTTCTTTTCTGAGCCAAGTCTTTGTCCAGATTTTGAATTCCTTTTCCTTTCATCTACCTACCTCTTAAAGATGCCATTGCTGATCTCCCTGGGCCCTGCCAAAGCCTACGCATTCCTCACCTCTTCACTGTCTCCATTGCTTTTGATGGCTGGTTTCTTTACATTTCTAGTCCAGGTGTTGGCAAACTTTTTCTGCAAAGGGCCAGAGAGATAATACTTGAGGCTTTGTGGGCCACTCTGTCTCTATTATAACTACTCAATTCTGGCTGCATGAAAGCAGCCATAGACAATAAATACATAAGTGAATAAGTGAGTGTGACTGTGTTCCAACAGAACTTTATTTTTACAGAAACAGGTGAGCCCAGTTTGGCTCTTAGGCCATAGATCGCCAATTCCTGCTCTAGTCAAGAGGATGGTTTAGACTTGGAGCTAACTCCCAGGTCCACCACTCCCAGCTATGTGACCTTGACCCAGTGCATCTTATATAGAACCTCAGATTCATGACCTGCAAATGGGTTTGGGCTGATCAATGAATCAATGTCTACAGGTCCTTATCATGGAGTCTGGCGTATAACTGCCCAGTAACTGCTACTTAGTACGAAAAATCTGACTCTTATTTATCTGACTAATCTTTACAGAACACCTACTGTGTGCAGACTGCATTCCATAGCGATTCAGAAGACTAGAGCTGGAAGGATTTTGGAGATCTCCTAGTCTAAAGGTTGAAAATGGGCAACGTATTCCTAATCTGTTTTTTTTTTTTTTTTTTTTTGAGATGGGGTCTTTCTCTGTTGCCCAGGCTGGAGTGCAGTGGTGCGATCTCGGCTCACTGCAAGCTCCGCCTCCCAGGTTCATGCCATTCTCCTGCCTCAGCCTCCCGAGTAGCTGGGACTGCAGGTGCCCGCCACCACACCTGGCTAATTTTTTGCATTTTTAGTAGAGATGGGGTTTCACCGTGTTAGCCAGGATGATCTCGATCTCCTGACCTCGTGATCCTCCTGCCTCGGCCTCCCAAAGTGCTGGGATTACAGGCATGAGCCACCGTGACCGACCCATTCCTAATCTTACCCAAAGAGGAACTCTTTCTCATTTATCAGCTGTGTGACTCTGGGGCCAGTTTCTGAACATCTCTGTGCCTCCGTTTCCTCATTTGTAAAATGGGAATAGGGTCTATCTCAGAGGGTGTTATGAGAAACACGAGTTAATACTTGTAAAGGGTTTAGGATAGTACCTGGAATAATAAGCGCTCAGCTGTGTTCACTGTTATTTATTATTTGTGTTATCCGTGTTGATATTGTTAACAGTTTTCTCTTACGTGGGGGCATGCACTTCCTGGTTTCCCTAAATTCTTAATCCAGCACTCTGAAATCACTTCTTTACCTGCTTTGCCTCTGAAGCCATTTGATTTTTCCACCCCTGGTTAAGCCCAACCCTCATACTTTATAGACAGGAAATCTGAGACCCAGATCAGAATGAGTGACTCAGCTACACTCCCACAGCGAGTCAGGGGCAAACCCATTTAGGTTCCTGGCATTTACTCTCTAATCGTAGGGCACACACAGCTCCTCACAGCCACAAGCCACACACCTTTCAAGTTGAAATCTTCCTCCTTAAATATTTCCACACTTGTTACCAAGGAGTCGGAGACTGCTTCGCTTTAAAGCACTGTATCCCCTTGGTGAAATGCTGCAGATGGGCCACCAGCCACATTGGCTGGGAGACAAGCTATGTGATAGGGATTTCCACCCACATGTACTTCATTGGGCTTATTGAGCTTAATGGCACATAATTTAAGGGGTGGGGAGTCAAGCTACAAGGAAAATCGAGGTTGCTCAATGGCATTCCCAGAAAGGGTCCAGAGAGACATCTCCAGGAAGAGCCTGACTTAGGACTGAATCATTTCTGCTACAAAGTCACTGAATGTCTGCCGTAGATTAAAAGTCAGTCATGCACGGAGTGAAAAGGTCATCCTTGCGGTCACGGGAAAACCAATAAGCTCACCTTGATTCAATCTTGAATAAGTGGCAGATGCATGAGCTGCCTTAAAATTACAGGGATCATGAAAAAAAAAAAAAAAATCACTGTTCTGGGCATTCAATTTATTTCAATAAGGGCACGTGGCTTTTGTTCAAAACTTCTTTGATAATGAACCCCATCATTTGTTTCTGCTGGATTGCTATCACAAAGACTCAGTTGGGAGCTATTTCTTCTTGGTGAAAGAGAAAGGACGGTTTTTGGGGGAGTAAACCATTAATAAACAAAGGTGGTGGTATGCTTGCATGAAATTGTGTATTCCCCCCTGAATTAGCTTACATAAAACCTCTCAACGATAGCAGTGTCAATGATGGGAACTAGAGGGCTTACCTATGACCAAACATGCATGGAAATGTCCTCTGATCAACTCAGGCATGATACATACATCAAACTGCCTTGCACAGTGGAAAATTTACAATATTATTGACCTTCAATACCCAAAGTAAGCCCCTTAAATTGACATTTGCCAAAGGCCCCAAATAATTTGACTCAAATTTCATGTAATACAAAAGCCACTGGGGGAGTGGAATGGAAAAAGTAGATTCTGGGTCAATTCTGCATTGACAGCATGAACTGGAAAATCTTAAGTACAATTGAGAATATCAGAGAATTTTTGTTCAATAGAGAAATAAGAACTGGCACTTCTATTGCTGACACCCCTCTAGCCTCAGGGTAACTTTCAGGGTTGTGACCCAGCTATATTTGTGGTTTCTTATCATATTTGGCTTTCCAAATTCAGAGAGGCAAGTATGGAGATGGGAAGATATCATGGGTTTTGGATTAAGTCCTGTGTTTGATACCAGCCTCATCTCCTAGTTGCTAGGTGACAATGGGCACATTAGTGAATCTCTTCGAGCCTCACAGAATTTGTCTGAAGTTTTGAGGGTTAGAAGAGATGGTGTACATGCCAGTCAGGAGTGGTGGCTCATGCCTGTAATCCTAGCACTTTGAGAGGCCGAGGCGGGCGAATCACGAGGTCAGGAGTTCGACACCAGCCTGGTCAACATAGTGAAACCCCGCCTCTACTAAAAATACAAAAAATTAGCCAGGCATGGTGGCAGGTGCCTGTAGTCCCAGCTACTCGGGAGGCTGAAGCAGGAGAATTGCTTGAATCTGGGAGGCAGAGGTTGCAGTGAGCCGAGATCACGCCATTGCACTCTTGCCCGGGTGACAGTGCGAGACTCCATCTCAAAAAAAAAAAAAAAAAAAAAAAAAAAAAGAGAGATGGTGTACATTAGGTACCTAACATTTACTAGGTGCTCAATAAATTTTGGCCCCTTCCAGCAGTGTGCTAGCAAATGTTGAATACCTGGCTTTCAAAAAAAGACTCTGCCTTAGCATTGGCTGATTTCTGTGGTGTAAATACTACCATCATGGTCAATTTCAAGCTATTGACATGTCACAGCATTTGGAGTTGAGATGATAAGTAGATAGGTGAAACAGAGTCCCTGGGTTCAGAGTCATGCAGCCTATTAGTGGCAGAGCTGGGACTGTGTTGTATGCCTCCTCATCCCAGTCCAGATCACTTATCATATTTTGATGCTCTTGGAACTCACCATGGGGCTGTCCTTCCTGGAAAAATGGTCACATAGAGTGATTTTTGGGTGATTGCAGAAATTAAGTCCTTCTAGCCAGGCTCTAATAGGTCAACTTTGCTTTTGATTATACAATTGATCCTTGACCAATGCAAGGGTTGAAAATCTAAGTTGAATCTATGCAGTTGAAAATCTAGGTATACATTTTTAATCCCCAAAATCTTTTAAAAGATTATTTATTTTGATCAGGTGTGGTGGCTCATGCCTGTAATCCCAGCACTTTGGGAGGCCAAGGTGGGTAGATCACGAGGTCAGGAGATCGAGACCATCCTGGCTAACATGGTGAAACCCCATCTCTACTAAAAATACAAAAAATTAGCCAGACGTGGTGGCAGGCACCTGTAGTCCCAGCTACTTGGGAGGCTGAGGCAGGAGAATGGCGTGAACCCAGGAGGCAGAGCTTGCAGTGAACCAAGATGGTACCACTGCACTCCAGCCTGGGCGACAGAATGAGACTCTGTCAAAAAAATGAAAATTATTTATTTTATCCATATTTTTTAGAGACAGTCTTGCTCTATTACCCAGGCTGGAGTGCAATAGTGTGATTATAGCTCACTGTAGCCTCAACCTCCTGCGCTCAAGCAATTCTCCTGCCTCAGCCTCCTGATTAGCTGGGACTGCAGGCACATGCCTCTGTGCCTGGCTAATATTTGTATCTTTTGTAGAGATGGGTCTTGATTTGTTACCCAGGCTGGTCTCAAACTCCTGGGCTCAAGGGATCCTCCTGCCTCAGCCTCCCAAAGTGCTAGGATTACAGGCATGAGCCACTACGCCTGGCCTGACTCCCCAAAATCTTAATAACTGATAGCCTACTGTTGACTAGAAGCCTTACCAATAACATAAACAGTCAATTAGCATATATTTTTGATACTATTCATATTATATATTTGTATTCTTATGATAATGGAAGCCAGAGACAAGAAAATATTATTATTATTATTATTTCTTATTTTTTTTTTTTGAGACGGAGTCTCGCTTTGTCGCCCAGGCTGGAGTGCAGTGGCCAGATTTCAGCTCACTGCAAGCTCCGCCTCCCGGGTTGACGCCATTCTCCTGCCTCAGCCTCCCGAGTAGCTGGGACTACAGGCGCCCGCCACCTCGCCCGGCTAGTTTTTTGTAGTTTTTTAGTAGAGACGGGGTTTCACCGTGTTAGCCAGGATGGTCTCGATCTCCTGACCTCGTGATCCGCCCGTCTCGGCCTCCCAAAGTGCTGGGATTACAGGCTTGAGCCACCGTGCCCGGCCAGAAAATATTATTAATCATAAGGAAAATAAAATATATTTACTATTTATTAAGTGGAAGTGGATCATCATAAAAGTCTTCATCCTTGTTGTCTTCACGTTGAGTAGGCTGAGGGAGAGGAAGATGAGGAGGGGTTTTTCTTGCTGTCTCAGGGTGTCAGAGACAGAAGAAAATCCACCCATACATGGACCTGCACATTTCAAACCTGCGTTGTTCCGAGGTCAACAGTACCTAGAAAGGGGTCACGTGGAAGAACTCCCACATGCGTGTGCAATGTTGGCAATGAGATTGTCTCATTCTCTAGCCTTGTGCCTACCCTTCCCCACCTGGATTACTTGTCATCATGGAATGAAGCTTCTTCATTCTAATGTCCTTCAGGCTCTAGACCCCCGAGGTTGGATAAGCTTCTCTTGTTCTGTAACACAATGTGTCCTGGGAAAGATGGATAAGCTATGTCCAGTGTTGTTGGCAAACAAACCGTGGGGACCTCACCTTGACGCTGATCCTACATGACCTTTCTGTACCAGGGGCATTCAGATGATGTTATGGGAGATGTTTTGAAGATCAGATGCAATGTCTTAGGGAAAAGACCATCCATAAAGAATCCTTTGCTTTATCGGCCGGGCGCGGTGGCTCAAGCCTGTAATCCCAGCACTTTGGGAGGCCGAGACGGGCGGATCACGAGGTCAGGAGATCGAGACCATCCTGGCTAACACGGTGAAACCCCGTCTCTACTAAAAAAAATACAAAAACTAGCCGGGCGAGGTGGCGGGCGCCTGTAGTCCCAGCTACTCGGGAGGCTGAGGCAGGAGAATGGCGTGAACCCGGGAGGCGGAGCTTGCAGTGAGCTGAGATCCGGCCACTGCACTCCAGTCCGGGCGACAGAGCGAGACTCCGCCTCAAAAAAAAAAAAAAAAAAGAATCCTTTGCTTTATCAACTAACGTATCAGTAGATCTATCTACTTACCATCCATCCATCTATCTTATCTATCCATCCATCTATCTAATCTATTATCTATCTATCAATCATCTATCTATCAGCCAGCCATCCATCCATCTTATGTATGTATGTATGTATGTATCTATCTATCTATCTAATCTATCAACTATCTATCTATCTATCCATCCATCCATCTATCTCTATGTATCTATCAGTGTCTATCTTTATCTCACTTGCTAGCTAGCTATTACTCTTTTACATTTCTTCATTTAATCAATCAGGCATTCACGTGGCATGTTCTATGTCCTAGAGGAACTGTGTTCACAGGTTGTGGATTTGAAGAAGGATAGTCTTTAGGAAACATGTTTACATGGAATATAAAAGTATGCTTAATAGAGAGACCCAGATTCAAATCCCAGCTCTGCTACCTACTTACTGAGTGACCTTGTATAAATTCTTACACTACACCCCACCCCCAGGCCTCTGTTTGCTTATATAGAAAGAAAGTTAGTCCCTGCTTTGTGAGACTGCTGTAAAGGTTCAATGACATGGTGAATAGAAAGTACTTGATGTAGGCCTGGCGTGGTGGCTCGCCCCTGTAATCCCAGCACTTTGGGAGGATGAGGCGGGTGGATCACCTGAGATCAGGAGTTCGAGACCAGCCTGGCCAACATGGTGAAACCCTGTCTCTACTAAAAATACAAAAAAATAGCTGCGCATGGTGGCCTGGCGCCTATAATCCCAGCTACTCAGGAGGCTGAGGCAGGAGAATTACTTGAACCTGGGAGGCTGAGGTTGCAGTGAGCTGAGATTATGCCACTGCACTCCAGCCTGGGCAATAAAAGCAAAGCTCCATCTAAAAAAAAAAAAAAAAAAAAAAAAAAAGAAGGTACTGATGTAGAATCTGGTGCATAGTATGTGCACGATAAATCTCAGCTTTGCTTGCTTGCTTGATTGATTTTGTCTATGCTGCACTAAACTTAGTTTGGGGATGAAATATACAAATACAAATCATACATATATAGTCCTTGTTTTTAGGCATATACTGTCTTTTGGGAACAACAGATGTGTTTGATAATTAGAAGTGTTTGATAATACCCAGGGAGGTATTTATAAGCACTGTGGGTGTCTAGTGTGCTGGGCCTAAATCAGCCTGAAAAATAAGAGGTATTATTTGTGGATTTTCAAGTCCTTTATCCCATTTAACTCCCTAGAGAACCCTGAGAGGCTGGAAATATTGCCCCATGTCAACAGAGGTGGCAACAGAATGCCCAGAAAAATCAAGGCACAGTGGCCAGCGTTCTCTGCTGCACCTGGAAGGTACCAGACCCCCTGAGGCATCCTTGCTAGTGTACTCCTCATGAGTGAGGCCTAAGCCGTGCCCACTTCAGAGTCCAGATACTTCCAGGAAGGTCTGATTATCAGTGAGGCAGTCTCTGTGTGCAGCCAGGAATCTCCGAGTCCAAATGACAGAGGAATAGAAATCTAGCAGGACAGGCTTGGCTCCAATCCCACATCTCAGGGCCAGAAAGCAGAAGAGATTCTGAGTGGAGTGAGATGACCATCTCTGGTCTCTTACTTTGGCCCAGTCCATGGACATGTGTCTGGGGCCCTGGAGGAGCGAGGGCAGCAAAGAAGAATGGGCAATGGGCTCCATGCAGACCTCTGCAACACACTGGAGCCTAAGCCCACTGCTGCAGGACTCATCAACTACAAGGAAGAGGGAGAAGGTGTATGCACCGCCCTCCCAACTCTCCCACGATCTCCACGGAGACCCAAAGATAGAGACTGCAGCACCCAGCAAAGACGTGGTACTTGGTAAGGACAGTGGTACCCACCTGTTCCAGAGGGAACATACTAATCGTATTTGTAAACCTGTCTGAGACAGCCCCCGAGATGGGCTTGAATACCCGGCTGTGGAGGAATTACAAGAGCTGAGGTCCTATGGAGCCAAGAGGCAGTCAAGTTGGTATTTATTTATGTATTAATGACTATTAATGGGGCAACTTTTATGCCCACAGACTGCTGAGGCCCGGATTAAGCTAGCACAAGAGTTTGATAAGAGAAGAGGACAACTAACCCTGTACTTTGAAAATCCAATTCACATTTCGTGAGTATGACTATGTCCTAGGCAGTGGGGATATGAAGGAGAATAACATAATCACCGTCTATTGGAGACACCAATGAGAAAACCAGAATTGTAGTTCAACGCAATAAAGGCTATACTAGTAATACTTGTGATAATCCCTGAACCAACTGATATGGCCAGTCATAGGCATGAGATCTCAGCTAGTCCAGTCAGAATAAATCTTAGAGCTCTACTGGGAAAAAAAAGCTTGTTCTTTTTTCTTCTAGGTGTTGGAGTGTGGATATGAGTCATGGAACTCTGGGGTTATGTTGCTGCCAGGTAAGAAGCTGTTCTAGGAAGGACAAAATCAATGGACATAGAAAGGCAGGCTGGAGGAGAATGGAAAGGGAGCTGAGCCTTCCTGATAGAGTAAACCTCTGGATTAAACTATGCCTGAAGCCCACATTCCTGTTTGACTTTTCATTTATATAAGCTGTATTACTCAGGGTTCTCCAAAGAAACAGAAATAAGCAGAAATACATGTATTTCTATATAGAGAGATATATAGAAAGAGATTTATTATGAGCGATTGGCTCATGTGACTGTGGAGACTGAGCTGTCCCATGCTTTGCTGTCTGCAAGCTGGAGGCCCAGGAAAGCTGGTGGTGTCGTTCCAATCCAAAATTGAAGGCCCCAAAACCAGGGGTGCCAATGGTGTAAATCCCACTTTGAGTCCAAAGGCTTGAGAGCCAGAATCATTGATGTTCGAGGGCAGAAGAAGACAGATGTCCCAGCTCAAGCAGAGAGAATATTCTCCCTTTATCTGCCTTTTTGGTCTATTCAGGCCCTCAATGGATTGGATGGTGCCCACCTACATTGCTGAGGGTGGATCTTCTTTACTCAGTTGACTGATTCAAATGCAAATCTCTTCCAGCAACACCCTCACAGACACACCAGAAATAATGTTTTACCAGCTATCTGTGTATCCCTTAGCCCAGTGAAAGCTGACACATACAATTAACTATCACATAAGCTAATATTCTTTCTTTATTGTTTAAGCCCGTTTGAAGTGGGTTTGCCACAACTTGCAGTTGACAGCATCTTACAACACAGTAAAGACAGAGTGCAAGATTCAGGTCCTTAAAGGCCATAAAATGCCTTGGGTACTCATTTAACAAATTACAACTCTTTCCTCAAAGTCATGGGGGACTTCTTGAAGCAAAGGGTGAGGTAAATGATCAGGTTCTTATATTTTAAATGTCTTGCTGGTTCCAACGTGGAACGTGGATTGAAGTAGGGCAATAGTGAACAAGAGGGGCAATATGGGACTTGGAAGTTTAACAATTGCCCAAGTAATGAGTGTAATATGCTATCCTGGATGAAACCATGGGACAGAAAAAGAACATTAGGTAACAACTAAAGAAATCTGAATAAAGTACAGACTGTAGTTGATAACCGTCTTAGTTCACTTTGTGTTGCTGTAACACAATACCACAGATTGGGTAATTTATAAAGAAAAGAAATGTATTTGGCTCATGGTTCTGCAGGCTGGAAAGTCCAAGAGCATGGCACTGGTATCCGGCAAGGACCTTTGTGCTGTGTCATCCCATGGCAAAAGGTGGGAGAGTAAGCAAGCATGTGAGGAAAAGGAAATCAGGCCGAACTCATCCTTTTATCAGGAGTCCACTCCTGCAATAGCTAACCTACTTCCCCCCATGACAGCATTAATCCATTCATGAAGACAAAGTCCTCATGATCAAATCACCTCTTAAATGTCCCACCTCTTAATACCATCACAATGGCAATTAAATTTTGACGTGAGTTTTTTGGAGGTGACATCCAAACCATAGCAGTAATGATGTATCAATATTAGTTCATTAATTGTGAATAGTGTGTCATATCATATGAATGTAAGATGTTAACAATAGGGGAAACTGGGTGTGTGGTTTGTTGGAGCATTCTGCACTACCTTTGCAATTTTTCAGTAAATCTAAGACTATTCTGAAACAAAAAAGGTTATTTTAAATTACCTTTAAAAAGCAGGTAAAAATGTTTTGGTTTCAATGTATTTATGCTTTCACATCTATTCCTTTATTGATCTGCAAGTATTTATTGAGTACCTACTCTATGCCAGGCTCTGGGCTGAGTCCAGGGAATGAGCCAATATCTTGCTTAGGCTCAGGAAAACATTAATGATTTTATCTTCTATCTTGTTCACATGACTATGAGGTCTACAAGTCAATGGCCCAGAACTCTGGCTGGAGTCCCTGTCCCAGCCTTGCCAGTGACTGTTAACTATGACTTCACCTCTCTTGGCCTCTATTTCCTCCTATGTCATTTACAAAGACTTGTGCCTGCTTCGCCTACATCAGTCATAAATCATGAGGCTGAAAGGGGCACCAGAACATAAAATCAGGCCATGGCTTGAATGGACTTTAATGTCTATCTAGGCCAACCACTATTTGATGCACAGGGAAACTAAGGCCCAGAGAGGGCAAGTGACTGGCACAAGGTCACACAGATAAAATCAGAAATCAGACCTTCTTGTGCTTTCCACTATAGAAGGCTGAAAGGGTCCTGGAAAGTTTAAAAGCTTATGCAGGTAAATGCAAAGACAAATTTCTGTTTTTAAGAGTTCCAAAATTGTTAATTCAGATACTTTGGGTTTGTATCTTTGGCAAATTCAGGTAGGTTTTGGCCATCAACTGAGATTTGAATCTAAAAGGCAGTGGGTTCTCAGAATATGGGTTCTCAGTCTGCCTACCTCTCTTTCTGCATACTTTTTTTTTTTTTTTGAGATGGAGTCTTTCTGTGTTGCCAGGCAGGAGTGCAGTGGCACGATCTCAGCTCACTGCAACCTCTGCCTCCCGGCTTCAAGCGATTCTCCTGCCTCAGCCTCCTGAGTAGCTGGGACTACAGACATGGGCCACCATGCCCAGCTAATTTTTGTATTCTTAGTAGAGACAGGGTTTCACCATGTTGGCCAGGATTGTCTGTATATCCTGACCACGTGATCCATCCGCCTCAGCCTCCCAAAGTGCTGGGATTACAGGCACGAGCCACTGCGCCCGGCCCTGCATATCTTTTCATTCATTCATTCATTTATGTTTAACTTCATGTTTTGAGCCTAGTTTCACCCTACTCTGTATGATTTGGCCAAGTTAGTAATTTCTTCTTGTCGGGAGAGAGCAATACTGTCAGTAGCATCTCTCCCTCCCTGTCTCACCATGCTCCCATTTCTGGGACTCCTAATAGTCTTCAATAGTAGGGCTGGGAGAAGAGGGATGACAACAGGTAGCCAAAGGACCGGCATTGCCTGGCTCAGGGATCCCCAAGGCTGGTCTGTGGCCACTTGGCAGCACAGGTTAGTGATTACGTCCAGAGAGCTTAGATGCTAACTCTGTGGCACAAATTCCAGTATTTCCTGGCAACAAAATATCAGGCAAGTTATTCATTCACCCTGTGCTTCTGTTTCCTCATCTGTAAAACGGGGACCACCCTTACCTCATGGGAGCACTGAGAGAATTAAATGAGATAATACATGAAACGTGCTTAGCACAGGTTGTGACATATTGTAAGAGTTTAAAATTACTGGTTCAGATCCCTAAGCTTATTCAATCCACATGTTTCACACTCATGAAAACTGAGGCCCAGAGAGGTGGCAAGACATCCTGGGAGGTAGTGACCTGCTGCCACTGGAGTCCTTGAATATTCACAGATCATGACGGGCCCTAAGAAGGTCTTTGTGGTGGTTTCACTGGGGTGGAAGGATCCTGCTCTCCAATCCTCACCTTCCCATCCCATTTCTGTTAGTCTTCAATTCTGGCCCCTTAATATTGCATCCATCCCTACTAGATCTGCATCTCTGGTGCCTTCCCGACATTTCCCTTGTTTCTTCCCCACCACACCACAGAGAATAATTAAAGGCCCTTAGCTGGAGGGATGAAGCTTTTGGGGAGGAGGAAGGTGGAGAATCAGAGGCACAAGACTCTTTGACCATTATGCAGTGAGTAGTGTAAAAGAGAAAGTGGAATCGACTTCTGCGTACAAACGCAAAAGAATTGTAAGCAGGATCTCAAAGAGGTATTCGTACACCCATATTGATAGCAGCCTTATTCACAATAGCTAAATGGGGAAACAGCCCAAGGGTCCATCCAGTGATGCATGTTGATAAGCAAAATGCAGAATACTCTTCAGCCTTAAAACAGAAGGAAATTATGACACATGCTTCAACATGGATGAACCTTGACAATATTATGCTAAATGAAATCAACCAGTCACAAAAAGACAAATACTGTGCGATTCTATTTCAATGAAGTGCCCAGAACAGGCAAATTCATAGACAGGAAATAGAATGGTAGTCACCAAGAGCTACGGGGAAAGGGGAGAAGGGAGTTATTGTTTACTTCATACAGAGTTTCAGTTTTGTAAGATGAAGACTTCTGGAGACGGATGGTGGTTATGGTTACACAATAACATGAGTAAACGAATGCCACTGAATTGTACACTGAAAAATGGTTGAGGTGCTACATTTTACATTATGTGTTTTTTTTTAACAGTTAAAAAGGAAAAAGGTGGGAGAGTTCCAAAACGAGAAGGTAACAGTTTGATTAACTCTTACCAGTTTGATTAACTGTTACCAGTTTGATTAACTGATTAGTGGCATGAATGTACAACTCCCGTTTTGAACGTGGCTCAAATCTCCTGTATTCCTATCCCAGATCTATCACTTTCTTGCTAAGTGACCTTGAGCAAGTTGCTTGACCCCTCTGAGACTCTCCTCACTCATAAAATACAGATAATAATAGTACCTATGTCACAGGGTTGTTGTGAAAATGAAATGACATCATCCACGAAGAGTGCTTAGCACAGAGCCTGGCATATTTACTTTTCAGTTAGCAAATATTTATTAAGCTTCTACTATGTGCCAGTAAGTGCCAAATATGCAACAGTGAACAAAACAGACAAAAGTTTCTGCCCGCGTGGAGTTTATATGTCCATGTGCATTAGCCTGCATTTCCCAGAAAGCAGAACACGAGGCAAAAGCTTATGTGTTGCTCTTTTACAAGGAGGGGTGCAGTCCCAGGGAAATATGAGTGAACGAAAAGAGGAATGAGACAGGGAAGAAAGGAGAGACAACACAAGTTTGCAATCCTATCTGGACATCTGTTGATATCAAGAGTACTGGTTGCCCCTCTCATGGGACCATCTTTGGTGGGGCTACATGAATTACTGTGTTTAAAGATTATTAAACTGGGAGCAGGAAGGGGAAGGAACAGATGCATCAACTTCCAGGCTAGATTTGTCAAAGGTTTGCTGCAAAGGGCAATCATTAAAAACTTAAGTTGCTTATGAATGGTTACTGAGTCAGCTCTGCTACTCTTAAGTTTCAGCATCAACATGAAGGTGAGCAAGGGCTGCAGAGCTTTCCCTGTGTAGAGGTGGTCGGAGCCCATGCACAGTTGATCACCCCCATGGCAACTGGAATAGAACCAGTAGCCAAGGGTCCCAAAAATAGCAGAGGTCAGAAGTCCACAGTGGTGCCCAAGAGGTGTCAGATACAATGTATGTAATACACATGCCTGTACCTACCCACATCTAGGTACATATTATAATTAAAACTCAGATGACGCCAGCATCTGCAGCTAAGAGCACTTTTAGGCAAATACAGCTCTGCTGATCATCCCTAAAAGGACACTCATATTATAGGACCAACAGGTTTATATGTCCCCTGTGCAGTAACAGACCAATTACACTGAGACAGCAAGGTTTGCAACAGAGAAAGAGATCCATGATCATAGGGCACTGAGTAAGGAGATGGGAGGAGACCCTCAAATCCATCTCCTCAAGGAGTTCTGGGCTGGGTTTTTTAAGGGGATCATGGAGGGTGAGGGACTAGAGAATTGGGGCTGTTGATTGAACAGGGAAAGGGGGATGAAATCATCAGAATGTGAAAACTGCATTCTTTGGCAGTCAGATTCTCATGGGGTCCTTCAGACCGGCTGGTGTTATAGTCTTATTAGTATGCAGGACCTGAAGGACTATCTCAAAAGGAAAACTTAATGTTTTTTAATGTTCAGGTTGTTATCTATAGAGCAGTTAAGGGGAGCTATAATCTTGTAACAGAGTCTGTGTGATTGTGGGACAATAGGTACCAAAAAATATGAGGAAGCAGGTCAGAGAGCAGGCTGACTTAATGATTAATGCTGAATATGCTGCAAGCTTGGTTTATTTTCATTTATCCTCCTCCCCTTTTTCCTGATTAATTTTATAAAGTTCATAGGGGTGGTTTCAAACACATGAGAAATTACAACCTTTATTATCAGAGTCAGAGCCTGACTATATTGATTGAATGAAGCTTTCCTTTATAAAATGCAAAGTATGTAAACAATTCCAACACAGTAACATATTCACAAGTTTTTAAATTCATGAGTTTTAGAGAAGAGAAAATATTTTACTTAAAACTGGCACACGATGATCTCTAACAATATTATGTAGCCTGAACCTGGAGTTTTGGCTGATGGATTGTCTCAGCCTGTGGCAGATTTTAGCTGGCTTTGGTTCATTTTGTATCACACCCCCACACTCACAGGCTCACACCCTGTCTCACTTCAGACTGCCATCACAAAATGCCATAGACTGGGCGGCTCAAATAACAGAAATTTATTTCTCACAGATCTGGAGGCTGGGAAGTCCAAGGTCAAGGTGCTGGCAGGCTCAGGTCCCCAGTGAGGGCTCTCTTCCTGTATTCCAGGTGTCCACTTTCTTACCGTGTCCTATGGCAGAGACAGAGTGAGAGACAGATAGCGATTGAGAGGGAGAGAGAGAGTGTGCACATTGCCCTGGTCTCTTCATCTCCTTAGAACACCAATCCCATCATGGGAACCTGGTCCTCATGACTTCATCAAAACCTAATTACTTACCAAAGGTTCCCATTTCCAAAAACATCAGATTGGGGGTTACAGCTTTAACATGAACTTTAGGGAGCTAGAAACATTCAGTCCATAACACACACCCTGTAATATACCCCCATAAAATAAATACACTGAGTGGTTGTTGGGTTTGTCTTCGGGTGGAAGGGTCTGATCCTCTGAGCTTCCAGATAGGGTTCTTGAATGATCCACACCACATCTGCTTCAGTGTTGTCCAAGGAGCTGGTACAAAAGTACAGACTCTCAGGCCCCCACCCTGGACATTTCAAGTTAGGGTCTCTGGGGCTGGGGCCAGGAATGTGCATTTTGGACCAATCCTTCTTTCCTCCACTTGCCTGCCCAGAAGATTCTAGCAGCTCCCAAAGCTTGAGGACCACCGCTCTGTGCCTCTGCATCCTCTGGAGATTTTCCAAAACTGGTGTACCTTCTTAAATCAGTTGTCTTTATAACGACTATGACACACAAAGCCATGTGATGTACCAAAGGCTGAGCAGGATGCAGAAAGGGCTTCGTGACTACAACGGGCTTTGGAACGTGGGTTTAATGAGCTACTACTTTGGTGAGTAGAGAAAGGGGGAATAAAATCTCAGTGGATCAGGATTTTTAAAATTGAATTTCTGTTTGAAAGGATAGGGAGAGAAGGGCATTGCTTCCCTAAAAACTGACGTCCTTTCTTTTCTTTTTTTTTTTTTTTTTGATGGAGTCTCACTCTGTCGCCCAGACTAGAGTGCAGTGGTGTGATCTCAGCTCACTGCAACCTCCACCTCTTGGGTTCAAGAAATTCTCCCGCCTCAGCCTCCCGAGTAGCTGGGATTACAGGAATGTGCCACCACGCCCAGCTAATATTTTAATTTTTAGTAGAGTCGGGGTTTCACCATATTGGTCAGGCTGGTCTTGAACTCCTGACCTCGTGATCTGCCCACCTTGGCCTCCCAAAGTGCTGGGTTTACAGGCGTGAGCCATCACACCTGGCCAAAGCCCTTTCTTAATCATATAAATGACTTGTGTCTTCGTGCTTGGTGGCTGCTTTCCGTACCCTGCTACAGATGATGCTGCCTGTTTGTGAAACAGGACCGAAACAACTCTTCTGGAAGGAACTCCTTCATATCTAAATATCAAAACTGTTAGTCATTGTTATTAGTAAATCATTATTAATATTTTTAATAGCTCAAGTACTACAATTAACTATTCAGCTATTTAGCCCCAGTTTTCCTTTTCTAAATTTGTTTTTCCAATAGCACTGTTATTTGAATGCCAACTTTAGATTTTAGCCTCCTTTCGACTTAGGTGACTGTGACTCTATAAATTCTTAGCAAGGAGCAAATGTGTAGAATCCATAATGCTTAGAGTTTGTTATTGGAACTATAGAAAATGTTACATTTGTGGTGTCAGACTCTATTTAGCTGGTAAGGACAAAACAGGAGCTAAGGTCAATTACTCATCATCATCATCACCACATTTCTGGAACATTTACTATTTACCAGGCACTGAACCAACATTGTATATTCATCATAGGATGTGGTTCTCATAGCAGCTCTATGAGGTTTGTGCCCACATTATCCCCATTTTGCAGTTAAAAAGCCAAGCCCCACAAAGGTTAAGTAAATTATTCAAGGTCCACAGCCAGTGTGTGGCAGAACCAGTTTCCAAAATCAGGCAGTCCAATTCCTAACCATTGTGCTATTCAGCCTAATGAAAGGAGCAAAAGATTCAAGGTGGACAACCGTATATTGTCAAGGGAATGTTCAACAGCAAGGTTGTTTGTTTTTAAATAATGTTGAAATCCATGAACAGCTTTTTGCTAATGTTTGGAGCAACTGATAAAATATATCAAAGAGTAAGAAAAGTGTGGACACGTCTATGCACCCTGGAGAAGTAGCAGAGTGGCCTAATTTTGTGTTGGAGAATCAAAGGCCACAATGAAATGCACTTTTTACATCCCAAAGGAAAATTCCCATTCCAAAAGACATTAACAGCTTTTTTAGCAGCACCCATTCATCTGCTCCCCAAAGGCATGGGGTCATGTGATTTTGAGAGTATTGGCTCTACTCCCAATGCATGGCAGTCATGTGTAATAATTTAGGGGACAGTGGCTCCATTCACAGTTCCAAAGGTAAACGCCCCTCCAATTGACTAAAACCAATCAGAAAATCCTACTCTAGAACAGGATTGTTTCAGAGATGGGCACACATCTCATCCTAAGCCAATCAGAGCATGGCACTTCCCTCAGCCATGGTGATTGATTCAGAGATGGGCACATACCTCATCCGAAGCTCATCAGAGTGTGTCCAGAATCGGTGGGTTCTTGGTCTCACTGACTTCAAGAATGAAGCTGTAGACCCTCGTGGTGAGTGTTACAGTTCTTAAAGATGGTGTGTCCAGAGCTTGTTCCTTCAGACATTCCGATTGTCTGGAGCTTCTTCCTTCTGGTGGGTTCGTGGTCTTACTGACAGGAGTGAAGCTGCACATCTTCATGGTGAGCGTTACAGCTCTTAAAGGCAGAGTGTCTGAAATTGTTCGTTCTTCCCGGTGGGTTCCTGGTCTTGCTGGCTTTAGGAGTGAAGCTGCAGACCGTCACGGTGAGTATTACAGCTCATAAAGGCAGCATGGACACGAACAGTAAACGGCAGCAAGGTTTATTGCAAAGAGCAAAAGAACAAAGCTTCCACAACATGGAAGAGAACCCGAGCAGGTTGCCCCTGCTGGCTCCGGCAGCCTGCTTTTATTCCCTTATCTGACCCCCATCCACATTCTGCTGATTGGTCCATTTTACAGAGAGCTGATTGGTCTATTTTAGAGAGAGTTGATTGGCCTGCTTTGACAGAGTGCTGATTGGCGTGTTTACAATCCTTGAGCCAGACACAGAGTGCTACACAGAAAAGTTCTCCAAGACCCCACTAGGTTAGCTAGATACAGAGTACCAATTGGTGTATTTACAAACCTTGAGCTAGACACAGAGTACTGATTGGTGCATTTACAATCCCTTAGCTAGACATAAAAGTTCCCCAAGTCCCCACCAGACTCAGGAGCCCAGTTGGCCTCACCCAGTGGATCGCACACAGGGGCTGCAGGTGGAGCTGTCCGCACGTCCCGAGCCACAGGAGTACACAAGCCTGTACTCCTCAGCCCTTGGGTGGTCGATAGGACGGGGTGCCATGGAGCAGAGGGTGGCTGGCGCCCGTCGTGGAGACTTGGGCCGCAAGGGAGCCCATGGCAGAGGCAGGGGCTTGGGCATGGTGGGCTGCAGGTCCTGAGCCCTGCCCTACGGTGAGGCAACTGAGGCCCGGTGAGAATTTGACCACAGCGCCGGCAGTGCTGGGGGACCTGGTGCAACCTCCGCAGCTGCTGGCCCGGGTGCTAAGCCCCTCACTGCCCTGGGTCAGCGGCGCCGGCTGGCCGCTCCAAGTGTGGAGCCCGCCACCGCGCCCTCCAGAACTTGCGCTGGCCTGTGAGTGCTGCGTGAAGCCCCGGTTCCTGCCTGCACCTCTCCCTCCACACCTCCCGGCAAGCGGAGGGAGCCAGCTCCACCCAGGCCAGCCCAGAGAGGGGCTCCCACAGTGCAGCGGTGGGCTGAAGGGCTCCTCAAGTGCCGCCAGAGTGGATGCTGAGACCGGGGAGGCACCGAGAGTGAGGGCTGCTAGCACATTGTCACCTCTCAAGAGCATGGCACTTCCCTCGGCCATAGTGGGTGATTGATTCAGAGATGGGCATGTGACCCGTTTGCTCAGTTAGAGTGAAACCTAGGATTTTGTTTGGTAGTTGAGATAAAGACACTTTTCTTCAGGAAGATGTGGTGTATGGAACTGTTCCAGACATTTCGTCACCATGACAAAAGTGAGTGTGAAAAGTAAAGCATCATGTTCAGGAAGGCAAAATCAAGAGAACTGCAGAGCAATGGAGTAAGTACCCTGATCAAGCCATTCCTGAAACTAGTGTTGACCCAGTTTTATTTACATGAATCAATAAGTTTCTTTCACTGTTCACATTATTTTAAGCTGGGGTTCTGTTTCTTTCAACTAAAAGCATTCCAGTTGGTACATCAAGCATTATGCTTGCCGTTTAAATACAAGTGGGTTCCAGTGGGGAGATCTGCTGTCATTGTAAGAGCACCTTAAAATGGACACAGCACTTGGGACCAATTTTTAAAAACAAAGTCTAACTACTCACTATGTTAATGAGAAATGGGTGTTTTACTCACATTGTTATGGAAACACTGGGGAGAGAATTTACATGACGTATGAAAAAGCAAAACTTAATAAGATTCCTCATCACCCATCCCCATAGGACTTCTGTGATGACACCTGTTCCACCTTTCCTTTTCCTTTTCTCCCTGAAGCTTCTAACGTCTCTCTAGTAACTGCATTCTCTTGCTCCATTAATGTTCTGCGTGCTGCAACACACAAATAAAACAACAGCAACAATAGGGAAAAAAAAAAGTCATCCTCTGTCCCTCTAGCCTGTTCCCAATCCCAACCCAAGGCACTTCCCAGAGAGTAATTCAGCTGCTGAGTAATATTTCCATATGGTTATCTACTGTGTTCTAGAAATACACAAGGAATGTTCTTGGGCTCTTGTGCGATCCTCTCATCTTTGCAGCCACTCCCACAAGAAAGAGGACAAATCATTACCTCATTAAGAAACTTGAACTTTACCCAGCTCCAACTCCCTCCTTTGGGGAATTTGGAAGAGAGAAATCACAGAGCTGATTGAATGTGATAGACTTACTTTCTGAGTGATGTTAAGAATAACACATCTTTCTATAACCATCTAAAACTATCTTGGGATTCAAATCCTTTCAAGTCAGACAACCTCTTCCAGTTCAAACATTGCCCATGCTTAGCCATTAAATTATTCAGGAATAAAGAAGGCTCTGTGGTTTCTCACTGTGTGCCAGGAATTGTGCTGGGTGCTAAGAGCCCAAAGCTGAGTAAGACACAGGCATTCACATCCTATAGTAAGAAGTGGGTATGTAGTTTTCTTTTCTTGTGATGTTTTTATCTGGCTTTGGTATCAGAGTAATGCTGACCTCATACAATGAGTTAGGAAGTGTTTCCTCCTCTTCCATTTTTTTTTTTTTTTTTTTTTTTTTCTTAACTAGAGTTTGGGAAGAATTGGTGTTCATTCTTCTTTAAATATTTAGTAGAATTTACCAGTCATCTAGTCCTGGGATTTCCTTTTAGAGAGCTTTTTGATTATGCTTTAATCTGTTTAATCTCTTACATTGTTATAAGCCTATTCAGATTGTCTATTTCTTTTTGAGTCAGTTTGGTAGTTTGTGTGTTTCTAGCAATTTGTCCATTTCATATAGATGAATTTATTGGTGTACAACACTTCTAAGAGGTGGATATACAAACCCATCTCTGCTATAGAAGATAAATACTAAAACAAAGCCTGACAACAATGTAACAGAAACCTGGAGAAGGGAAAGCTTAGTTGCGTTTGGAGTTGGGGAGATGAAATAGATTCACACGAGAGGTGATGGAAACTCATTGGGTGCCATAGAATGAGTAGAAGTTGGTTAGGTGAAGATGTAGGGGTAGGGCATTGCATGTAAGGAAACGATATGAGTAAAGGCAGAGAGGAATAAACATTTCTAGCATGCCCTAATCAGGGCCATGAGGTGGGAAGAGCATAAAAGAGTTTCTAGAAAAAAAAAAGAGAGAGAGAAAAAAAGACAGTGTAAGATTATGAGACTATGAAAGGTGTTTATACCATGCTAAGGATTTTGTATTTTGTTCCTTGATTGATGGGAGGCCATTGACAATTTTTTTATTCCTAATTTTTATTTATTTATTTATTTATTTATTTATTTATTTATTTATTTATTTATTTTTGAGATGGAGTCTTGCTCTGTCGCCAGGCTGGAGTGCAGTGGCATGATCTCGGCTCACTGCAACCTCCGCCTCCTGGGTTCAAGTGATTCTCCTGCCTCAGCCTCCTGAGTAGCTGGGGCTACAGACATTGAGCCACCACACCCAGCTAATTTTTGTATTTGTTTTAGAGACAGGGTTTCATCATGTTGGCCAGGATGGTCTCAATCTCTTGACCTCATGATCCCCCTGCCTCAGGCTCCCAAAGTGCTGGGATTACAGGCGTGAGCCACCATACCCGGTCCCCCATTGACAATTTTTAAACAGGACTTTAAGACTATCAGGCTTGTGATTTTTCTAGGAAGACAGTTTTGGTTGCTGTATTGTGAGTGGTTGGAGGGGAGGGACTGGTGGCAGGGAAACTAGGCTGTTGCTACCATCCATCATGAGAGATGCTGGTGGAGGGATGAGGCCAAGTAGAAAGGAGAGGCAGGCTGGATGTCTGAGACCCTGAGTGCTAGAATCAGTAGGACACAAAGGCAACTAGCAGCGATGGAAGAGAGAGGGAGAGCATGCAACAATGAGGCTGAGACTTCTAGCCGGGGCTGCGCCAGTCCTGCAAGGCAATGAGCAAGTTCAACCTGTGGTGCTTCAGTACATTCTATTTGTGGATCCATGGAAGAAAGTTATAGATATGGCTGCATTTGTGTTGTCACATTAATCATAAAAGCTTTCAGGGGAAAAAAATCCAAAGGGAATAAAGAGTTTCTGAAAAGCATTCTTGTCTGAAGGAAGCTGCATGCAAATGGAAAACCTTGACATTTAATTGATTTCAGTAACCATAATGACATTGTGTTTTCATTCAGGTTGTGCAGTGGGGCTTTGAAACTGGGAAACAGGTCCTTGTTAGGGGAAACAAAAATGGCTTCTAGTTTCAAGGTTGAATATGTTTCTTTTCATAAAAATACCCCATCATTTCTGACAGTCTGAATGACACTTAGTCTTATTTCTCTTCATTAGTGGGTAAAACCTAACATTTGCTAGATAATAAAAAGCAGTCTGAGAGGTATGGGTGACACATTTAAAAATACCAACATCCGAAAATATATCATTTTATAGATTTGACTTGGGAACCATATAAGTTTCTTTTACAATGATAAAAAGTCCAAAAGAAAATGAAAACTAATTCTTCAAAACTGAAAAGAAAATGAAACAAATGAACCTTGCCGTGTTGGCTTAGTGACTTAGCCACATACATATGACTCTAAACACAGCAATTTGACTGTACAAAATAACAAGAAAAACAAAAAAAGGAAGAATCATACTATTAGCAAAAATATTGGTATTGTTATTTCAATACATAGTGGGTAAAATAAATGGATTGGTAAATTAGTGTTGTTAGCAACTAAGATTTTCAGCATAAGAGAGAACATATAAAAATACAAGATCACCTAAGTGAATGAAGTCTTGTAATCCTAAATTTGAACTGGAAATAATATGAAATTATGATGCATTTCTTTTTTAAAATCTTTACTTCCTAGCTTTGATTATTGAAATTTTAGGTTGGTGCAAAAGTAATTGCGGTTTTTGCCATTAAAAGTAATGGCAGGCCGGGTGTGGTGGCTCACGCCTGTAATCCCAGCACTTTGGGAGGCCGAGGCAGGTGGATCATGAGGTCAGGAGATCGAGACCATCCTGGGTAACATGGTGAAACCCCATCTCTACTAAAAATACAAAAAAAGTAGGTGGACGTGGTAGTGGGTGCCTGTAGTCCCAGCTACTTGGGAAGCTGAGGCAGGGGAATGGCATGAACCCGGGAGGCAGAGCTTGCAGTGAGCCGAGATCACGCCACTGCACTCCAGCCTGGGCGACAGAGTGAGACTCTGTCTCAAAAAAAAAAAAAAAAAAAAAAAAAGTAATGGCAAAACTCGCAAATTCTTTTGCACCAACCTACTACCTAGAAACAATGACCAACCCAGCAATAACACAGATTATGGTCTCTAAGAACAATTTCAAAGTGAAAGGAATTACAGCTCCCGGAAGAAATGGCTGATTCCGAGAGTGGGGCAGGAAATGTACAAGATGATCTTAGGACACCTTGTTAATCAGAAGAAAGGAGACTATCAAAGATGACTATGGTTGTGTCAAAAGGGCTCAGGAACCAACCCATTGACTCTTGCTGGCTACAGATGAAATTCTATGAGCATCTGAAAGAAGAATAACTACATTGCAGTGAAACACATTAACGATTCTAAAGTCCATGAGTTACCAATGATCCTTTTTTTTTTTTTTTCTGAGACAGAGTCTCGCTTTGTCGCCCAGGCTGGAGTGCAGTGGCCGGATCTCAGCTCACTGCAGGCTCCGCATCCCGGGTTTATGCCATTTTCCTGCCTCAGCCTCCCGAGTAGCTGGGACTACAGGCGCCCACCACCTCGCCCAGCTAGTTTTTTGTATTTTTTTTAGTAGAGACTGGGGTTTCACTGAGTTAGCCAGGATGGTCTTGATCTCCGGACCTCGTGATCCGCCCGTCTCGGCCTCCCAAAGTGCTGGGATTACAGGCTTGAGCCACCGCGCCCGGCCACCAATGATCCTAAAAACAAAACAAATCAAACCAAAATGCATTGGCCTCTTTTGGAAGGTATTTTAAAGAACCAACTTATTATTCTGAAAATTGACAAATAAAAGAATTGAGCATTTATCTTGCCTTTCCTGTAGGTACTGTATCTTAGTCGATGAAGAAAAGCTTTCTCCATAGCAGTCCAACTAATAAGAAGGACTGATAGAATTAAAATAGAGCCATTTTGCAAGTGCCTACGGAAATAAGAGCTCTAGGCAACGGTGATCATCGACTGCTAAAATCCCCTGAAGAGAGACTGCCAGACGTTAGGAGCCTGCTGATTGAATAATACAACCAACTACGAAATATTCTGGCTGAAAACTCAAACCTGAATCAGATCAAATCTTTAAATCTAATGACCAATTTACGGGACATACAAGGGATGGAACAGCATGTCAAAAGATGCCACAAGGATACAACCGATGGAACCCAGATTGTGAGGTACTCTACAGAGCAAATGATCCAGTTTTTAAAAATATGTCAATTGCAAGGGAAATTTAAAAAAATAGGTGGAGGCAGAAGCCATAGATAAAGGAGACTGAAGAGACATAGCCAAAGGCAAATGTGTGGAGGGATGAATCCTTCCCTAGTACTCTTTCTTTCTTTCTTTTTTTTTTTTTTTTTTTTTTTGAGACGGAGTTTCGCTCTGTCGCCCAGGCTCTGCTCACTACAAGCTCCGCCTCCCGGGTTTACGCCATTCTCCTGCCTCAGCCTCCCAAGTAGCTGGGACTACAGGCGCCCGCCACCTCGCCTGGCTAGTTTTTTGTATTTTTTAGTAGAGACGGGGTTTCACCGTGTTAGCCAAGATGGTCTCGATCTCCTGACCTCATGATCCGCCCGTCTCGGCCTCCCAAAGTGCTGGGATTACAGGCTTGAGCCACCGCACCCGGCCAGTACTCTCTGTCTTAAAGAATGCCGCCACTAGTAACGCAGGTGCCAGAGTCAGAAATCTGGGATTTGCTTTCATTCCTTTCTTTTCCTTAGCCCCCCCCCCACCACCAAATGCATGCAATAAATGAGACCCAGCCCTACTCATTTTACTTCTTAAGTGCCTTTAAAAATATCATTTATTTTGACTTTTAATTGTAGTAAAATACACTTGACATAAAATTTACCACCTTATTATTATTATTATTATTATTATTATTATTATTATTATTATTTTTGAGACAGAGTCTTGCTCTGTTGCCCAGGGTGGAGTGCAGTGGCATGATCTCAGATCACTGCAACTTCCACCTCCCAGGTTCAAGAAATTCCCCTGCTTCAGCCTCCTGAGTAGCTGGGATTACAGGCACCTGCCACCACACCCAGCTAATTTTTGTATTTTTAGTAGAGACGGGGGTTTCGCCATGTTGACCAGGCATGGTCTCGAACTCCTGATCTCAGGTAATCCACCCGCCTTGGCCTCCCAAAGTGCTGGGAATACAGGCATGAGCCACTGTGCCCGGCCAATTTGCCACCTTAATTTTTAAGTGTACAATTCAGTGATATTAAATGTACATTCACATTGTAGTGCAACTGTCACGACCATCTATCTTCAGAACCTTTTTCATTTTGTAAAACTGAGACTATAAAACAGTAACTCCTCATTCCCCCCAACCCCCAGCCCCTGGCAACCACCATTCTACTTTATGTCGCTATGATTTTGACAACTCTAAGTATTTCACATAAGCAGAATCATATAGTATTTGCCTATTTGTGACTGGCTTATTTCACTTAGCATAGTATCCTCAAGGTTTATCCATGTTGTAGCATGTGCTAGAATTTCCTTCCCCTTTAAGGCTGACTACTATTCTTTTGTATGGATATACCACATTTCCTTATCCTTTCATTGGTGGATGGACATTTGGGTAGGTTCCACATTTTTTACCTCTTGTGAATGATGTTGCTGTGGACCTTAGTGTACAAATAACTCTTCAAGACCCTGCTTCCTATTCTTTTGAGTATATACTCTAAAGAGGAATTGCTAGATCATATGATAATTCTATTTCGTTTTCAGGAACCTCCATACTGTGTTCTACAGAGGCTGTACCATTTTACATTCCCTCCAGTAGGGCGTAGGTGTTCCCATTTCTCCACATCCTCGCCAACACTTGTCATTTTCTGTGTTTTTGATCGTAGCCATCCTAACAGGTGTGAGGTGGTATCTCACTGTGGTTTTGATTGTCATTCCCCTAATGATTCTAAGCATCTTTTCTTATGCTTATTGGCATTTATATATCCCTTTCAGACATGTCTATTCAAGTTGTTTGGGTTGAGTGGGGTTGTTTGGCCTTTGCTGTTGTTGTTGAATTGTAGGAGTTCTCTATATATTCTGGATATGAATTCCTTATCAGGTATATGACTTGCAAATATTTTCTCCCATTCTATAGGTTTCCTTTTAACTCTGTTGAGATTGTCCTTCAATGTGCCAAAGTTTTAAATTTTCATGAAGTTCGGTTTGTCTCTTTCTTCCTTTTGTTGCCTGTGCCAAGTGTCTTTTGAATCTCTCCCTTTTCTCTACCCACCACCACCTTAACCCAGTCCAGGCCAATATTTTCCTGGACTCCTGTAATTGCCTTCTTACTGCTCCCTCATAGCCCTCACTGAAAACTTTTCTGTGGATCCCTCTTACCCTCAGAACAAAACTCAATCTCCTTACCATGTGACTCTTTGCACATCTCTGCCTCTCCAAGGCATAGTGCACCTGGCATGTAATAAATGCTCAATAAACGGTCACTGTTAAATTAGGTGGTAGCTTGGCGATCTTCTTCTTCTTATCTAAGGTACCTCTCTCACCAAGCTTCTTCTTATCTAAAGGTACCTCTCTGAGACATCTTCTTATCTAAAGGTACCTCTCTCACCAAGCTTCCAGTGTCTCTAAACCCCACATTAGATATGCATTTCTGAACCCATCCCATAATTCTAGTTGTCCACTTTTTTTTTTGGCCAATGGCCCACAAGCAGAAATGATGCAGAGGCTTTAAGTATATTGACGTGCCATGGCTTGGCCTCTTGCATACTTGCTGTCATCATGATGAGTATGCTGACCTGACCTCAGATGATCCACCCACCTTGGCCTCCCAAAGTTCTAGGATTACAGGCATGAGCCACTGCACCAGCCTCAATGGTTATTAAAGCTATACCCAAAGGAGGCCAGATGCGGTGGTTCACACCTGTAATCCCAGGTGTGAATTTTAATTGATTAAAAATAATTGTAATCATGGACATACGGAGTACACTAATAGACACTGGAGGCTGCAAAAGGTGAGAGGGTAAGAGGGGGCATGAGGGTTGAAAAATTACCTATTGGGTACAGTGTCCACTATTCTGGTAATGGGTAGACTAAAAGCCCAGATTTCACCACTATGGGATATATGTATGTAAGAAACCTGCATTTGTTCTTTCTAAATATCTAAAAATAAAAAATAAGGCCATGCACGATGGCACACCTAGCACTTTGGGAAGCTGAAGCCAGGAATTTGAGACCAGCCTGGGCAACATAGGGAGACCCATCTCTACTAAATAAATAAATAAATAAGTAGCTAGGTGTGGTGGCATGCACCTGTAGTTCCCCAGCTACTTGGGGGAGTGAGGCAAGAAGATTTCTTGAGCCTGGGATGTTGAGACTGTAGTGAACTATGATCACATCACTGCACTCCATCTGGAAAAACAGAGCGAGACCCTGTCTCTAAAACAAATAAAATAAAAGAGTTGCAATATTGAAACAAAGATTGTAGAAACCAAAGACATATATCTGAGCCTGAAGGCTGTTACTTACCTACCAGCTGTGTGATGCAATTAAGATCTCTGGACCTTTGTTTCCTCGTCTGTAAATTGAAGGCGATAAAGCAAATTTTACAAAGATATTGTGTGATCTAGGGATCATATCTGTGAAGTGTCCGCTCTGTTTAACACATCACGGACACTCCAGAAGTACCTACAGTTTGGGTGATTAATAACTACAAGAAAAAATAGTAAGTAAAATAAACAAAAAATGGGAGCATTCAAAGAAAAGACTAATGGAAACTCTTGAGTGGCATAAAACATAAATATTGTGTGTAAGATCAACTCTTCTTCCACTGTGATTATCTCTTTGGAGGGGCACTGCTTGCTTTTCCTAGAAAGATATCTTCATCTACTGAGTCACCACAAAACAATAAAGAAGAAACATGGGTAGTGTTCAAATATTTTGGTAACAATCAACTTGTAGTCAGCTATTGGTGGGATAAGGCTGCACAAAGAGCCCCAAATCTCAGTGACTTGTGACAAGCAACGTTCATTTCTCTCCCATGGGTCTGGATATCAGCCACAGTTAACTGGGCTCAGATTCAGGACAACTCTGTGTGTCTTTCACGTTAGGATCAGGATGAAGGAGCAGTGACTACTTGGAGCATACTCATCATGATGACAGCAAGTATGCAGGAGGCCAAGCCATGGCACGTCAATATACTTAAAGCCTCTGTTTGCATCATTTCTGCTTGTGGGCCATTGGCCAAAGTAAATCACAGCACAGCAGCTCAAGCCAGTGGGGTAGCATCATACACTCTCTAAAAAGAAGTCATGGCCAAGGTGGGAGAAAAGGAAGTCGTGAACAAACAATACCATCGACCACTCCACTGTAACTCTCATGTTCATTGATTTATCTCAATGGTGTTTTTTTTGTTTTTGTTTTTGTTTTTTTGAAATGGAGTCTCACTCTATCTCCCAGGCTGGAGTGCAATGGCCCAATCTCGGCTCACTGCAACCTCCACCTCCCGGTTCAAACGATTCTCCTACCTCAACCTCCCGAGTAGCTGGGATTACAAGTGCGTGCCACAACACCCCGCTAATTTTTGTATTTTTAGTAGTGATGGGTTTCCGCCAAATTGGCTGTGCTAGTCTCAAACTCCTGACCTCAGATGATCCACCCACCTTGGCCTCCCAAAGTTCTAGGATTACAGGCATGAGCCACTGCACCGGCCTCAATGGTTATTAAAGCTATACCCAAATGAGGCCGGATGCAGTGGCTCACACCTGTAATCCCAGCACTTTGGGAGGCCAAGGCGGGTGGATCACGAGGTCAGGAGATCGAGACCATCCTGGCTAACATGGTGAAACCCCATCTCTACTAAAAATACAAAAAATTTGCTGGGCGTGGTGGTGGGCGTCTGTAGTCCCAGCTGTTCGGGAGGCTAAGGCAGGAGAATGGCATGAACCCGGGAGGTGGAGCTTGCAGTGAGCTGAGATCGTGCCACTGCACTCCAGCCTGGGCAACATAGCGAGACTCCATCTCAAAACAAAAACAAAAAACAAACAAACAAACAAAAAAAAACTATACCCAAAGGAAAGTGAATCAATCCACCCAAAAGGCACATACATTCATATGTTTACCTCAATTCTATTCACAATAGCAAAGACATGGAGTCAACCTAGGTGCCTATCAATGGTGGATTGAATAAAGAAAATGTGGTACAGATACACCATGGAATACTATGCAGCCTTAAAAGAGAATGAAATCAACCAGGCATGGTGGCTCATGACTGTAATCCCAGTACTTCGGGAGGCCGAGGCGGGCAGACCCCCTGAGCTCAAGAGTTTGAGACTACCCTGGGCAACACGGTGAAACCCCGTCTCTACTAAAATACAAAAAGTTAGCTGGGCATGGTGACCCTCACCTGTAGTCCCAGCTACTTGGGAGGCTGAGGCATGAGAATCGCTTGAGCCTCGGAGGCAGAGGTTGGAGTGAGCTGAGATCGCGCCACTGCACTCCAGCCTGGGCAACAGAGCAAGACTCTGTCTAAAAAAAAAAAAAAAAAATGAAATCATGTCCTTTGCAGCAATATGGATGCATCTGGAGGCCATCATCCTTAGCAAACGAACACAGGAACAAAAAGCCATATACCGCACGTTCTCACTTATATATGGGAGTTAACATTGGGTACATGCAGACATAGAGAGGGGAAAAATAAACACCGGGGATTCAAAAAGCGGGGAGGGAGGTAGGTGGATAAGGGCTGAAAAACGACCTATTGGTTACTATGTTTGCTACTTGGGCAACTTAGACCCAAACTTCATCATCAACAATCTGCCCATGTAACAAACCTGCCCATTTACCCTTTGAATCTAAAATTTTAAAAAAGCAACTATTTTGTCTTTTCAGCATGCACAACCTATTGAGGGTAATTATTGCCTTATTTATTATTGGTTGGGAAGGTAAGATTTCCCTGATTTTCCTACTAAGAAATAAATAGGCCGGGTGCGGTGGCTCAAGCCTGTAATCCCAGCACTTTGGGAGGCCGAGACGGGCGGATCACGAGGTCAGGAGATCGAGACCATCCTGGCTAACACGGTGAAACCCCGTCTCTACTAAAAAATACAAAAAACTAGCCGGGCGTGGTGGCGGGCGCCTGTAGTCCCAGCTACTCAGGAGGCTGAGGCAGGAGAATGGCGTGAACCCGGGAGGCGGAGCTTGCAGTGAGCTGAGATCCGGCCACTGCACTCCAGCCTGGGCGACAGAGCAAGACTCCGTCTCAAAAAAAAAAAAAAAAAGAAAAGAAATAAATAATGATGATGGTCATAATCTATGTAACATTTGTGATATGACACACTGCTTCCATATGTAACCTCCTTTATATTTCTCCACAATGCTAGGGGGAAGGCACCTTGATGATCATATTTTAGAGACAAGGAAGATAAAATGCTGGGAAGTTAAGTGACTTCTCCAGGACCACACAACCAAGTAAGGCAACCTTGAAATTAAATCTGGCTGTCCCTGACCTCAAAGTCTATGCTTAAATTTCCTCTTTCATCCTCAAGGATGGCCCTGGTTCTCATATGTTTTAACAGTAAACTTTCTATTTGAGAATTTATTTTGGTTTCGGACAAGTTGTGAAGATCGCGCAGAGCATTCTAACATACCACCCAGTTTCCTCTATTTTTAACACGAATTATATCTTACATTAACATGGTAAATTTGCCAGAAGTGAACCTGTACTGATACATTAACTAAAATTGTTACTTTATTTGGATTCCCTTAATTTTTACTTAGTGTCCTTTATTTGTTAATTTAAAAAATTTTTTGATAGAGACTGGGTCTTGCTATGTTGACCAGGCTGGCCTCAAGTGATCTTCCCACCTCGACCTCCCAAAGTGTTGGGATTACAGGTGTGAGGCACCCCTCCCGGCCAATCTCCTTCTTCTGTTCCAGGATCCCATCCAGGATAACATATTCCACTTACTCATCGTGCCTCCCCAGGCTCCTCTTGTCTGTGACAATTAATCAGACTTTGTTTTTGATGACCTTGACAGTTTGGAGGAGTACTGGTTAGGTTTTCTTTATAGAACGCTCCTCAACCGGGATTGATCTGGTGTTTTGCTCATGGTTAAACCCATGAGGTGGGTTTTTAGGAGGGAGACCATAAACATAAAGTGCAATAACTCATCATATCGTATTAAAGTCACCTATGACACCATAATTTAACCTTGATCACCTGGCTGAGGTAGAGTCTGTCAGTTTTCTCCATGGTAAAGTTACGCTTCTCTTCCTTCACCCACCCCTGCCTTGTATCCCCTGAAGGGAGGGAAGTCACTATGCACAGCCCACACTTAGGGAGTGGGATGTTAGACTCCCCCGCCTTGAGGGCAGAATATATATGTATATTTTTTGCAATTTTTCTGCACAGATTTGCCTATTTTATTCTGTGTTTATTTCACATATATCAGTATAAATTCATGAATTTTTTAATACTTTGGTTTGTAATCCATTGTAACTTTATTTATTTTCTTGCTTGAATTGTTGCAGCTTTGGCCACTGGGAGCTCTTTCAGTGGCCCTTGTGTTTCTTTGACACACCCCCATCATTGTGTGTGTGTGTGTGTGTGTGGTTTTGTTTGAACAATTTCTAGCACTACAAGATCCTCCAGGCTTGTAGGAAATCTTGTAGATTTCCTACCCCAGTCCTAGAATCAACCATTTCTCCAAAAATTTTTTTTTAATTGGAGAATGGCATTAAAAACAAAGATCTAGGTGTTACGTTTTTGTTCTATTACTTTGGGTTGTGGAAGGTTCCCCCTTTTACACTCGGAAGTCAGAGCTTTTCTCCAATTATTTTGGATTTTTCAGAATGGGGAACTTTGGTCTGTAGTTCCTCTCTGCTCTTGGTGTCTGAACCTCTTCCAGCTCCATTTATGCCCATATTGACTCCTCTGTAAGCAACACAACCCCGTGACTTGTAGGCGTAAATGCTTCATAGTTATGAGCGGTGGGGTTGAAGGTGGTGGTGGTGGTGGTGGTGAGTGGTGGGTGGTGTTTTCTGTCTTGATTCCAGCACCTTCTTTGCTGATGCACCGTGCTTTGTTGACTCCCTTGTCCTTGGAAGCCCTGGATTCATGTCAAGAGGGATGAAGTTAACCATGGCTCTGGAATTCCATCTCTGGATCGTGTGTCATCTCAGAGCATATTATCTTCAACAGAGTCTGGAACATTTCCTTCAACATGCGCCTGACACTTCTGTAATATCTTCCTACCCCCTTTTTTTATTGTCTCCAGTAAAAAAGTAACCTGGGAAAACACAGTATCCTTTGCAAGCTTGAGCAACTCCACCATATTGGCTCACTGCTGCACGATAAACAACAAATTTCAATGTCATGCAGCGAGAACTCATTTAGTCCGTGGTTTGTGGGTGGGTTGTGGCTGATCTAGGTGAACTTGGCTGGTTGGCTCTGTTGATCTCAGCTGGGTTTGCTCACACATCTGAGGGTTAGCAATGGGAGCTGGGCAATCTAGGGAGAATTGGCTGGAGTAGCTCTGCCCTATGCATCTATCATCCTTCTCCTGGTTCCAGCACACTAGCCCAGCATGTTCTTCCAGTGGCAATAGCAGACGCACCAAAAGGCAAGTGAGAACTGCAAGGCCACTTGAGACGTAGTTCCAGAACTAGCAATAGTCAGTTCTGTCTCATTCTGTTGGCCAAAGTGAGCCACGCTGCCTAACTCAGCATCAAGAAGTGGGGGAAATAGCCTCTGTCCTTTTAGTGGAGAGGGAACAGGCAGTCAATATTTCTGAACAATAGTCTACCACATCCCACTCTGTACTTCCCTTTCTGGGTTACTTATCAAAGTTAAAAATGGTGTTTCTGGAATCTCTAAATTTTCTACAATAACCATGTGAAAGAACTGCAGAGATTCCAAAAGCTGTGATTGATGACACACTGTTAGGAAGGTGCTGGTGTTCACCAATATCCATGTTCCCACCTCCACCTGGGCACCCACTATTCTATACTTCCCAGCTCTGCTGTATGTAGGTGGCACCATGTGACTAGTTCCAGCCAATGGAAAGAGACTGAAAGTGTTGGGTGTTACCTCTGGGTCAAGACAATTAAGGGTGGCTGTGCCTTTTCTGTGTGCTCTCTTTCCTCATCTGCTCATTGGATGTAACAAATCTCATGAAGATCCCCAAGGCCCTCGGGTACAGGAGAGCTATTTGATGGAAAGAGCCTGGCTCCCTGAATGACTATGTGGAGCACAGTGGTCTCCAACCCATGCTATCTTGGACTTCTTTGACAAGAAAGTTGTTGTGTTGTCGTGTCAAGTCACTGAGATTTGGGATAGTTTGTTATAGCAGTTTGCATATCTTGACTAATATAACCCACCTTCCTGGTGGTCACTAGTGACACCTGTTGACTTCTTTGAGTTAACTCTGTAAACTGTAACTTTTATAAGAATTATGTATCTGAGTGTTCATTTTTGATAAGTGACCTGAAGGTTTACTGAAGACATCCACCTACCATTCCCAGCTTTGACAATATAACTGATTTTGCTTCAGAGAAATTATCCTCTCTCCAATCTTAGCTGATATGATTCTACGGAAGGTGACCACACTTTCTAGAATCTAGGAGTAGTGTATGTAACCCAAGCTGAGCCACGAGGGCCTTGTGTTCCTCTAGCCACAGTGATTGGTTCAGGGGTGCAGAGGTGGGCATGTGACCTAAGTTGGTCCAGATTTAATCTTAAGATATTGGCTGGGCAGGTTGAAACCCCGAGTGCTTTTACTAGACATTATTAGAGAAGATGATAGATAGCCATGGTAGGTGCAGGCAGCTATCCTGTAATTATAAAAACAGCCAGCCTAAGGAGAAAGTTTATACTAAGGATGACATAAGTTTACACTAGAAACGGCAGAACAGAGCAATGAAAAGAGCAGGTTCTTGGAATCATATTAGACACCTGAATCAGGCCTTGCCTGAAGCTGACACTGTTGAATTCTCATTCAAACAAAGGTCAATAAGTAGCCTATATAGTTTAAGTGAATTAGTTGAGACTTCATTACTCATATGCAAACTATTTTCAGTGGATTCAGCCTTTATCACTTTTCTAATCAAGTAAGACAATGTTACTCAGAGAATGCAAAACAGTATCAAAATAAATTATCTTCAGGGATCACTTCTAGTTCTAAAATTTTAAATTTACGAGGCCTAGTATGAATTCCCAGCACTTAAAGTGTTTACACTGATCTACACATAGGAATATCTGTTTATCTTGATAGCCAAGGAAAGTCTAATTGTTTGGAGACTTTGGGCAAAAAGATGATGAATATTCCATAAAAGAAATACAGGCCTTCCCACACATGGGCAAATCCCCTTCATGGTTCCCATTGCTCTTTTTTTTTTTTTTTTTTGAGACGGAGTCTCTCTCTGTCTCCCAGGCTGGGGTGCAGTGGCCGGATCTCAGCTCACTGCAAGCTCCGCCTCCTGGGTTTACGCCATTCTCCTGCCTCAGCCTCCCAAGTAGCTGGGACTACAGGCACCCGCCACCTCGCCCGGCTAGTTTTTTTTGTATTTTTTAGTAGAGACAGGGTTTCACCATGTTAGCCAGGGTGGTCTCGATCTCCTGACCTCGTGATCCACCCGTCTCGGCCTCCCAAAGTGCTGGGATTACAGGCTTGAGCCACCGCGCCCGGCCTCCCATTGCTCTTAACAGGTTTTATACCTGACCGCTATCCACCTATCTGACCTTATCAGCTACACTCCCACCCACTCCCCAACTCACTGAACATTAAATCCTTCGGCTCATTTCTGCCCCAGGACCTTTGCACCTGATATTCTCTTTGCCTAGAATGCACTTGTGCTGACTTCTCCTCCTGGAATCTACCTTAGGTTCTCCTCAGAGAGACCTTCCCTGATCACCCTGCTAAAGAAAGTCTTTCTTCATTGACACTCTTTACAAATCACTGTTTAGTTCCTTCACAGCATTTTTACAGGCACAGTATCTGGTTCATTTATTTCCTTGTCATCTGGTTTATTTATCCTCTCTTAGATTGAGAGTTCTTCAAGGGCAGGGCCTCTGCCAGTGCTGGTGTCCCTGGTGCTGGAGGCACCTGACACATGGCTGGTACAGAGCAAAAAATAATCAGAGCCTTAGGAGTGAAACAGAGGCAGTAGTGGTTGTTGTTGATGTTGTTGTTATTTATTTTTTAGATGAGTAGGGAGTAGAAAATACTTGTAGTGTCATGGTAAGGGAGGGAATTTCTGGGAGTGTGAACAATGTGACAGGGAACAGGGAGCAGGCTGCTACTCGGAAATTGTTATCCACGTTTATTCACAGAGACCCCTCCCCACCCCTCCCCTCCCCTCCCCTCCCCTTCCCTCCCCTCCCCTCCCCTTCCCTTTCTCTCTTTCTTTTTTCTGGAGACACAGTCCTACTGTGTTGCCCAGGCTGCAGTGCAATGGTGATTTCATAGCTCACTGCAGCCTCAACCTCCCAGACTCAAGTGATGTTCCCACCTCAGCTTCTTGAGTAGTTGAGGCCATACCTAGCTATTTTTTTTCATTTTTTAAAATTTCTGTAGAGATGAGGTCTCACTGTGTTGTCCAGGCTGTTCTTGAACTCCTGGACTCAAATGATTCTCCCGACCTGACCTCCCAAAGTGCTGGGATTACAGGTGTGAACCATGGCACCTGGCCTCATAGAGTATTTTGAAAAGGAACAAAGAGAGAGAGAGAGAGAGAGAGAGAGAGAGTGTGTGTGTGAGAGAGAGACCGACCAATAGAAAGACAGAGGAAGAGAAGATTCCTCATCCAAACCAAACAGTAGAATGAACATTAGAAGCTTCCTCAGATGCTTCACTTAATTTCTGCTTAACCCCTGGTGTTTCAGGGTCTGTGCCCTCCCAGAGCCTTTATTACCCATGTGAACTTCTCCTCAAAGTTGCCGTCTGAGAGCATCCACTTGGGGGAACAAAAGGACATTGTGGGCCACTGCAGTTCAGCTTCATCATTACATTTCACTTCCTTTTTATGAGATGGGAATAAAGATAGTTCCCTTAATTTCAGAAGATATGAAAATAATTTTTCTTTGGGCTCTTGGGTAAATGCTGTTAACTCAGATCCATATGCCCCTTCAGGTTTGGGGGGGAACGTTCTCAATCAAATGTTGTGATTGAATGCAAACCTCAAAGCAGAAATTCAAAAGAATGAAGCTCAAGGCAGCTATATCTTGTTTCTGTTTTGCTTTAACTGAGAGTTAGAACACGCAATCAAAACCTATCTTTCCCTTCCTTATCCTTCGTTTTTCTTTTTTCCAGCAGATAAGAAAAAAAAAAATAGCGGTGCTTCTTTTATGACTTAATTTTCAGAAGGATAATATCACACGGAGTCGGAGCCTCAGAAAACTGCTCTGGAAATTGATGTGCACACAGCCTGTTCTTGATGAGCTGAAAGCATGAATGTTGAAATGGAGCTGAAAAGGCAGTGGTAGGATGGCAAGGGAGACTGTGATATTTTTTTCTTCATTTCTCCTTTTGAACATTGTAACATTTTCTTACTGTAGATGACCAAACCTCTACAAACCTGGTACCTGGTACCACCATGCTGCCATTGTTACTGTTTAAGTTGTCTCATGCATCTGTTTTCTTGGTGTTACTTGTTCATATTTTCTGGTTCATTTGGTTGATTTAAGATTTAATCTGTGTTGTCACGATTTGAGGAGGTTTTGTGTGTGTGTGTGAGACAGGGTCTTGCTCTGTCGCACAGGCTGGGGTACAGTGGTGCAAGCTTAGCTCATTTGCAACCTCTGCCTCCTGGGCTCAGGCCATCCTCACACCTCAGCCTCCTAAGTAGCTGGGACTACAGGTGCACACCACCACATCTGGCTTTTTTTTTTTTTTTTTTTTTTTTTTTTTTGTATTTTTTTGTAGAGACAGGATTTCATCAAGTTGGCCAGGCTCGTCTCAAATTCCTGGGCTCAAGTGATCTGCCTGCCTCGGCCTCCCCAAAGTGTTGGGATTACACGTGTTAGCCACTATACCCAGCAGAGGAGTTCTTAATTTCTGGCTTTTATGCTGGATACTGGATGGGAAAAGAGGAGGCAGCCACATTGTATTGAGGAGCCGTGGTCCAGAAACAGTAAATATTTACTCGACAAGTGATTTATTCCCTTTCATGCCATGATTAAAGTTTAACTTTCATTGAACAATTGCTCCATTTATATAGATGAAAATAAATAGTTGGGAACATATGTGACAGCCCTTTCACTGGTCTCCCCACAGTCTCTCTGGCCCCCCAGTAACCCATTATGTTCACAACAGGTTTTTTGAAAAAAAAAATCATGCCCCATTCCCTGCTCAACACATTCAATGGCTCCCTTTTGCTCTCAGAATTCAGCCCACACTTCCTATTCAAACTTTGAGAACTTGCAGAGTCTAGCTCTTCAGTGATATCTCCAGTTGAATCTCATTTCTGCTATCTTTGAAGAGAGGGATGGCGGTTTGGGTGCGGGGGCAGAAACTGGGTGTGTCGGTGAGAGGTTAGTCTGGGAAGCAGAGCCACATGGTGGTATGTTTGGAATGAGAACTGCGTTACAGGAATCAGATGATACACACTTGTAGGAGAAGCTGGGGAAGAAGGTCTATTGAGGGCAACTGGAGATCACTAACAAGGGCTGGTACAAGTGAATGAGTCAGGAGCTTGCAGGGAAGTCCGAAGCCTGGTGTATTGAGCTGGTGCAGAGACACCAGGAAAGGGGCTGGTCTGGAAGGCTATGGAATGTATTAGTTCTCCATAGTGAGTGCCCCTGTGAGTCTGCAGCTAAGGGCCTGAGGGTGGGCTCGCCATCACTGCTGGTCGGCAGGGTCAGGGGAGAGCTGGATATGGAGCAGGAAAGATGGAGGACAAACTGGAAGCTGCTGGCCCCTCTGTGTCTGGCCACTCCTCACTGCTTCTAACCAATGATGACCTTCAGAGTGTAACGGCTACTGCTTCATGTGCGCCTCCCTGCTCTTGCATGACTTCATTTTTGGGCAACTCTAACCTAGAATCATACAGGAAAAGGAGGTCTGGGAAATGTGGTTCCCAGCGTAACCAAGTTGACAACAGAGTAATCAGGTAGATGTAGTTTCTGTACTCAAAGAACAGGAAAAAAGAGCAGAGAGGTCTAAAGAGGGTACTGGGGGAGTTTTGCTGTGTGATGGGTGATGTCATCACTCCCCCTTCATATCTCCACCTCACTTCAATAAAATCCACAGCCCTTGGCCATACTGTTTAAGTTGGATTTATTTCTTCCATTTTCCTACTTTCTTTCTCCCTGTCTTCCTCCCTTCTTCCTCCCTCCATCCCTTCCTCCTCCCCTCTTCTCTCCCTCTCTTCCTTCCCTCCCTTCTCCCTCATAGATGTCCTAGGTCTGGTCTGAACTTGGCATGGGGAAGGACAAGACCTGCAAAGGTGGCCCAAGCACACACAGTTTCCATTTTACTGAAAGGAGATGTGGGTTTCCAATGTTGAGAAATCATAATCTAGCCCAACCCTCTCGTTTCTGTTAACTTTGTCTCCTATCTATGAAAGAGGCAATGCAGACGTACAAAAAAACAGGGAAAAAAGGAAAGATTCTGTCTCCCCCCCAGGAGGAAGGTGATGAAAAGGGAAAAGCTAGTGCCTCTGCACCAACTGAACACAACAAGCTTCCAGACTTCCCTGCAAGGATCCCTCCCAGCCCTACTTACTCTTTTTTTCACAGTCAAAAAAGCAGAAGTCCAAAGAGGTAAAGCAGTTTGCTCCAAATCACACAGCACTCATTTTGGCGTAGAAACGGGCCAATTAGGAGTGACCCATCTCTGAAAAGGCCACACTCTCAAAGCCTGTTCTCTAGAGTGCTTACATCTACCCGAGAGGTTGGAGAGCGTCTTCACCTAAAACAATTTGCATTGATCATTGTGGTCGCAATTTCCATTTCAACATTAAATGGGGGAAGTGAGGCTAATTCTTAAGCTGTTGTTGGCAGAGCTTCTTACGGGGTGGTTGTGTCTTGGTTGAGGCCACCACCGATCAGGGACTGACCTCTGTTTTAGAAACTCAACTCTGCAGTTCACTTGGGTGAAGTCAATTTATTAATTTACCTCTGCAGTGACTGGAATGCTTGTGGATACATTTTTGGGCTCAGGAACTCTGGAAGTCTTTGATCATGGCCCATGGTAAGAAGTACATTTTATTTAATACAAAGCAGTGGAATACACACACACACACACACACACACACACACACACCTGAAACAAATATTTCACTGAACAATGCTTAAAACTGACTGTGTATGACTCACTCCGATGATTTTTATTACATTCTATTTCACTTCATTGTGCAAAAATGCTGCTAGCATCCATGTAAATGTATTCCATGACCTACCGATTGGCCTTGAGTCTCAGCATAAAAAACACTAAGCTAGGGCCTCTCTTCTTGCAATCGAAGGATCTCAGAAGGAAGCGAAATTGAATTTAATCATTATAAAGTTGTACCTCGAGTCAGAGTGGAGAGTGTGAGAGCAGTTTGAGGATGAACTGAGTAACAGTGTGATGGGTCTGCGTGAGTTATACCTGCTCTCTTGCAGGGCTCACTTTTCTAGAGACTGTCACGCTCAGTTTGCTAAGGAGTGTTCACTGCTCCCATTTACTGAGTCCTTACAGCATGCTCAGCGATGGAGAGCAACAGGAAACATGAAAGAGGTCTGAGAATAGGGTGGGAATGAGTAGATCGATGTGAGTGAAGGAAAGCACTCCTCTGCAGAGTCCTGCCCAGGGACAAGCATAATGAAAACCAAGTCGTTTTAAAACCAGCTGGTGTCTATGATATGGAGGCATGTGGAAGGAAATACCTGTCATTCATGTCATCGTGGTCACAGAGCATGATGTAATTTATATGTCAGGAAGAAGACAGCAAGAGGTTTTTTGGTTTTTGCTTTTTTTCCCCACTAGTAAGGGCCATTCAGGTCCTAAACATGGGGGTTCAAGACACCAAACCTCCAGTGTTATCATTACAAGAATATGGGAAGCAGCACTAGCTACTTGGGAGGCTAAGACAGGAGGACTGCTTGAATCCAGAAAATGGAGGCTGCAGTAAGATATGATCATGCCACTACATGCTAGCCTGGGCAACAGAGTAAGACCCTGTTCCTAAAAGAGGGACAGGGAGAACTAGATGTGCAGATCTTAAAGGCTCCCAGATGGGACACTGTGGGGAGAATCTTGCGTGGAGGGAAGAGAGAGAGCAGAGGAATGAGAGACTTTTTGTGTTGCATTGGAAAACTGCAGGCAGGATGCAAGCTGTGCATCTCCGTCTGCTTCTGATCACGTTTGTGTAGATCAGATAATAACTTGCATAGGTGTAGATAATAACTCACATAGTTGCATACCCATGTTGCCTCACTGGTCAGCATCACTGTGTGGAAGAAATCTTGGGCTGGGAAATGATAGATGGCCTCTCTCTTGATGCCTCAGGTAAGGACAATCAAGGCAGTCTGCTGCTCTATGGCCAAGAAGGTTAGGGATTGGAACAGAGGGTCAGCACCAAATACTTTGCTTTTCTTTTCTTATTTTAAAACATATTTTATTGAGGTGTAACTCAATAAGTGCATGGGTCAATAACATATATATACCCATGTAACCACGACTAGCTCAAGATATAAAACATTTCCAGCCCCCAGGAAGCTCCCTTCTCTCCCTCCTGGTCAATATCCACCCAAGGTAACCCCTATTCTGATCGTTATCAGCATTGATCAGTTTTGCTTGTTTTTCACTTTCACATTGTTGTGGTCTCAAATGACACGCATTCTTTTGTGTCTGACTTCCTTAACAGTATGTCTGTGGGAACCAAATTGCTGCATGCCATGGTGCTTTAGCATCACTGTGTAGTATTACGCTGTGTGAATATGTTACAAGATATCCATTAGATCACGGGTCCCCAATTCCCGGACCATAGACCCGTACTTGTTAGAACTGGGCTGCACAGCAGGAGGTGAGCTGCAGGTGAGCAAGACAAGCTTCATCTGTATTTACAGCTGCTCGCCACTGCTCATATTACCACCTGAGCTCCGTCTCCTGTCAGTGGAGGAATCACATTCTCATCGTGAACTGTGCATGTGAGTGATCTAGGTTGTGAGCTCCTCATGAGAATCTGATGCCTAATGATCTGTCACCGTCTCCCATCACTCCCAGATGGGACCATCTAGTTGCAGGAAAGCAAGCTCAGGCTTCCACTGCTTCTACACTACTGTGAGCTGTATAATTATTTCAGTGTATATTACCATGTAATAATGATAGAAATAAAGTGCATGATAAATGTAATGTGCTTGAGTCATCCCGAAACCATCTCCCCAGACCATGTCCATGAAAGTATTGTCTTCCATGAAACCAGTCCCTGGTGCCAAAAAGGTTGGGGACAACTGCATTAGATTGTTGATGAATATTTGGGTTGTTTCAGTTTGGGCTGAGAATAAAGCTGCCGTGAACATTCAGGTACAGGTTTTCTTGGTCTACATAAGCACTCATCTCTGGAGGGTATATATCATGGAGTTAAAATTCCTCGGTCGCGCATTTAGCTTTTGTGGATACTGCTAAACAACTTTCCAAAATGGTCAAACCAATTTACACTCACACCAGGGGCACGGAAGAGCTCCGTTTACATTCTCACCAATATTGGTTTTGCTTGTATTTTTCATTTTAGCCATTCTAACATAAAGCACAGTTATACACATGATGTCAGTAAATCCTCATGACAAACCTATTATTGTTCCTGCTTCCTCATTAAAGAACCACAGATTTGGGGGGTCAAGCCAGTTGCCTAAGCTCTCTTAGCCAGTGTATAGTAACGCTGAGATTCAAATGTGCATATAACACCCTGGGTTGCTGGTCCCTGCAGGATGTGCTGTGCCGTGATCCATTTTCACTCTGTCACCAACCGAGTCAACGTTTAGGCTGATGTACTTTGGGATACAATCCCCATGTATTGTATCCTCACATGTAATTATATATTTTATTAAGCATCACCTTGGAATCTGGGGAACCACCCTTCACCCTGGCTGGTCCATTCAACACCCTGTACATTGTGTTGATAGAGCTAATTCTCTGTTAAAAGCATACATTTTAGCCAAGTGATATCTGTGCCTATTTATTAACTATATACCAATTATATATGTGTGTGTATACATATATAGATATACACACACACATACATGCTAAGATTTGAATGTGTTCCCTCTAAACTTCAGGTGCTGAAACTTAATGGCCAATGTGATCCTATTAAGAGGTAGCACTTTTTTTTTTTTTTTTTGAGACAGAGTCTTGCTCTGTCACCCAGGCTGGAGTGCAGTGGTGCGATCTTGGCTCACTGCAAGCTCTGCCTCCCGGGTTCACGCCATTCTCCCTCCTCAGCCTTCCAAGTAGCCGGGACCACAGGCGCCCGCCACCACGCCCAGCTAATTTTTTGTATTTTTAGTAGAGATAGGGTTTCACTGTGTTAGCCAGGATGGTCTTGATCTCCTGACCTCGTGATCTGCCTGCCTCAGCCTCCCAAAGTGCTGGGATTACAGGCACGAGCCACCGCGCCCAGCTGCGAGGTGGTGCCTTTAAGGGGTGATTACATCATGAGGGTTCCTTCCCTCATAAATGGGATTAAGGCCCTAATAAAAGAGGCTTCACACAGTCTGGCTTGCACTTCTACCTTCCACTATGTGAGGACACAGAATTCCTTTCCTCTGGAGGATGCAGTGTTTAAGGCACTGTGTTGGAAGCAAAGATCACCCCTTGCCAGACAATCGAACCTGCTGGCACCTTGCTCTTTGACTTCCCAGCCTCCAGAATCATAAGAAAATAAATGTCTATTGTTTATAAATTACCCAGTCTCAGGTATCGTGTTATAGCAGCTCAGACTAAGACTCCAGTGGACTAAGAATATCTATATGAAATAGCAAGCTACTTGAACCAGTGACTAACAGTTTTGTTCTCTTCAATGGAGGAAAGCTTTCTAAAGTTGTGGCAGACGGACTCTAGGCTCATGGGTGGCCCCATGATCCCATCTTCTGGTGTCCCTGGCCTTTTGTGGGCCCTTCCCTTTGAGTGTGTGGGGGATCTATGACTGGATTTTAACCAACACAATATGCAAAGGAGATGGGATGTAAAAGATTGTAATACCCATCTTGAGATGCCTTGGGCCATGTTTGGGAGGCTCATGTGGCAAGGAAATTAGTGCTACTTCTAGGAGCTAAGGGAAGCCTCTGGCCAACAGTCAACAAAAATCTAACAGCCTAAATCTAATAGACCACAAGAAACTAAATTTTGGCAGCACTCACATCAACCTGGAAGCGGATCCTTCCCCAGTAAGCCTCACATGAAACCACAGCCCTGGCTGACACGTAATTGCAGCCTTGTAAGACCCTGAACAGAGGACCTTGCTAATCTATACCCAGACTCCTGACCTACAGAAACTTTGAGATAATAAATGTGTAGTTTTTAAAAATATATATTTAATTTTAAATTTTATTTTAATTTCTGGGATATATGTGCAGGATGTGTAGGTTTGTTACATAGGTTAACGTGTGCCATGATGGTTTGCTGCAGCTATCAACCCATCACTTGGGTATTAAGCCCTGCATGCATTAGCTGTTTTTCCTGGTGCTCTCCCTCCCCCACCCACCCCTGACAGGCCCTGATGTGTGTTCCTCTCCCTGTATTCATGTGTTCTCATTGTTCAGCTCCCACCTATGAGTGAGAACATGTGGTGTTTGGTTTTCTGTTCCTGTGTTAGTTTGCTGAGGATGATGGCTTCCAGCTCCATCCATGTCCCTGCAAAGACGTGATCTTGTTCATTTTTATGGCTGCATAGTATTCTACGGTGTATTATGTACCACATTTTCTTTATCCAGTCTATCATTGATGGCATCTGGATTGATTCCATGATTTTGCTATTGTGAATAGTGCTGCAATAAACATATGTGTGTATGTATCTTTTTTTTTTTTCTGAGGCGGAGTCTCACTCTGTCAGCCTGGAGTGCAGTGGCCAGATCTCAGCTCACTGCAAGCTCCGCCTCCCGGGTTCACGCCATTCTCCTGTTTCAGCCTCCCGAGTAGCTGGGACTACAGGCGCTCGCCACCTCGCCCGGCTAGTTTTGTGTATTTTTTTTTAGTAGAGACGGGGTTTCACCGGGTTAGCCAGGATGGTCTTGATCTCCTGACCTCATGATCTGCCCGTCTCGGCCTCCCAAAGTGCTGGGATTACAGGCTTGAGCCACCGCGCCTGGCATGTATGTATCTTTATAATACAATGATTCATATTCCTTTGGGTATATACCCAGTAATGAGATTCCTGGGTCAAATGGGATTTCTGGTTCTACATCCTTGAGGAATTGCCACACTGTCTTCCAAAATGGTTGAACTAATTTACATTCCCACCAACAGAGTAACAGCGTTCCTACTTCTCCACAGCCTCGCCAGCCTATATTGTTCCTTGACTTTTTAATAATCACATTCTGACTGGCATGAGATGGTATCTCATTGTGGTTTTGATTTGCATTTCTTTAATGATCAGCGATGTTGAGCTTTTTTTCATGTTTGTTGACTGCAAAAATGTCTTCTTGTTGTTTTAGGCTGTTAAGTGTGTGGTCATATTGTTACAGAGCAATGACTAACATAAAAGCTTTGTCTCTGCATGGAGATAAAGAATGTAATCAAGAAATCTGATCTGGCTGGGCATGGTGGCTCATGCCTGCAATCCCAGCACATTGGGAGGCCAAGACAGGAGGATTGCTTGAGACCAGGAGTTTGAGACCATCTTGGGTAACATAGCCAGATCCCCATCTCTCCAAAAAAAAAAAAAAAAAAAAAAAAAAAAAAAAAAAAAAAAAATTAGCTGGGCATGTGGTGTGTACCCGCAGTCCTAGTAATTCGGAGGATTGCTTGAGCCCAGGAGGTACAGGCTGCAGTGAGCCACGATCATGCCACCACATACCAGCCTGGGCAACAGAGCAAGACCCTGTCAAGAAAGAAAGAAAGAAAAGAAAGGAAGAAAGGAGGAAGGAAGGAAGGAAGGAAGGAAGGAAGGAAGGAAGAAAGGAAGGAAGGAAGGGGAGAGAGAGAGAAAGGAAGGAAGGAAGGAAGCGGAAAGAAAGAAAGAAAGAGAGAGAGAAAGAAAGAAAGAAGGAAAGAAAGGAAGAAAGAAAGAAAGAAAGAAAGAAAGAAAGAAAGAAAGAAAGAAAGAAAGAAAGAAAGAAAGAGAAAGAAAGAAAGAAGCGAGGGAGGGAGGGAGGGAGGAAGGAGAAAGAAAGAAATCTGATTTGATCAGCTAACAGAGATAGGAAAAATCCTAGTGTTTTTTCTACTTTCATATACCACTCGACACAGCACTTCTGACACCAGAGGTGTGGGGATTTCTTCCCATCAGCAACCAGTCAGTTATTCAGGGGACACCAACTGGGTATCCTCTAATTCAATTCACTCTGAGCAATTGCAAGTAGTAGGTTGTCACTTACACTTCTGACCAATCAGCTATAAATTGGGGTTCCCATGGCCCCCCTCCTCAAGTTCAATTAATTTGCTAGAATGACTCACAGAACTCAGGAAAATGCCATATCTGTGTTTACTGACTTATTACTAGGGTATTACAAAAGATACAAATGAGCAGCCAGATGAAAGAGATACATCGGGCAAGTCCTGGGGCTAGGAGCATCTCTGCCCTCTCTGGGCACACCACACTACAGGACCTCCATGTGTTCAGCTATATGGAAGCTCTCTGAACACACTTGGTTTTTCTGCATTTATCTGGAGGCTTCATTCTGTAGGCATGATTGATTAAATCACCAGCCATTGGTAGTCAACTCACCCATCAGTCCCTCTCTGCTCCTCAGAGGCTAAGGGGTGGAATTAGAAGTCTCAACTCTAGGCTAGATGTGGTGGCTCACACCTGCAATCCCAATACTTCGGGAGGCTGAGGAGGGAGGATCGCTTGAGCCCAGGAATTTGAGACTAGCCTGGGGAACATAGTGAGACCCCATCTCCACAAAAAATTTAAAAAAAAAAATAGCTGGGCATGATGGTGTTTGCCTGTAGTCCTACCTACTCAGAGGCTAAGGTGGGAGGATTGCTTGAGCCTGGCAGCTTGAGGCTGCAGTGAGTGGTAATCACACCACTGCACTCCAGCCTGGGCAACAAAGCCAGACCCTATTTTTTTTTTTTTTTTTTAGTCTCAACCCTCTAATCATGCCTTCGTTTTGTGGGTAACCAGTCCCATCTTGAATTTGTCTAGGGACCCTAGCCACCAGTCATCTCATTAACATACAAAAGACACTCTTAACATTTTGGAGTTTCCAAGGATTTTAGGAGCTCTGTGCCAGGAAATGGATGAAGACCAAATATATATATGTACACATGAATATTTAATATATACATGAATATTAATATATATGAATATGTAATAAGAATATATATTAATATTTATAAATCACAATATCACATCAGCCAACAGATCTCACCCAGTTTAAGCGCTGGTGACAGACAACCACACCATTTGTAGATGGCAGAAAACTCTCTGGAGAGCCACTGAAGTCCCGTAACTCATGAGCAGCAGATGAAGGCTTTCTGAGCCAAACATCCCATGACATCTGGATTGTAATTCCAGTCTTGGGAAATCGCTTTTTCTCTTGCAATTTGCTAGGTTCTAAGGGGGATCAAAAGAGTCACAAAGACTCCCCAGTGGGCTGTTAGCTGTAGCAACATTTCTTGAGCAAGGGTTCAGCCTGAGAAGCTTCCTGATCACGTGCTCAGTGTCCACATGGATGGGAGCTGGACTGATGGAGTAAGAACGATCAGTGAGCGCAGGGGAGAGGTCAGATGTTGTCAAATACACCGGCCCTGGCTGAGCCCCGGAGAGCCTTTGTCCCCAGCCAATTAGCCCATCTGTATGTGGCATCTATTTGCATAGTACACATTGTTCCCTGCACTTCCGAGGAAGAGGTGAAACAGACATTTCTTTTCAAGACCTCAAGGGTGGAAACGCTTTTGCCTGCAGTTGCCCATGGTTCTTGTTTGTTTAGAAAAATTAAGGCCTGGATGGACAGAGCTATCATTTGTTTGCTTCCTCTCATTTCTATTTAAAGCAGTTTATAAGGAAAGTCCTCCAGAAAAATCCAGCCGGCTCCCCACCCCCACACATGCCTGTTTTGGACTGTGTTAAAGGGAGAGAAAGGTTATTATCCAGAGGGCAGTCAGAGTTGTCTTTCACAAGGTCAATTGGGTCATGTTATGTCCCTGCTGAAAGCCCATCTCTGGCTTCTCATTGCTGTCAGGACAGAGACCCAGGTCCCTGGTGTGGCCTCCAAGGCCCTGCAGGGTCTGGCCTCTGCCCAGTCTCAGGTGTCATCACACACCGTACTCTTTGCTGCCCAGCAATGCTCCTTCTTTGCCACCCAGGGCCTTTGCCTGGCTGTATGATCCCCCTGGAGGCTGTCTGACTCCCTTCTGTTCCTCCTTCAGTTCTCAGCTTAAATGTCACCTCCTCAGAGAAGCCCTCCTGGGCCCACAGCCAATTGTGCGCTTCTAAGACATCTATTAGATCGTTTTGGCTCATAGCACAATTTTAATAAATTAACCAATTAACTGCCAATGCACCCTCCCCCCTGCAAATATGTTATTCCGTGAAGGTGGAGGGTGTCTACCCGTCCACCACTGTCATCCCGGTACCTCACATACAGTAGGTTTCCAAGAAAAATTTGCTGAATAATTGGTTGATGGACTGAAGAAATCAATGGAGATCAGTGTAATTGTTTAATGTGAGACCTTCCTTGGCCCCTGGAGGGCCTGGGAGGAAACCTTTCCTCGTCTTTAGATAATTACCACTTTGGCTTTTGGGTTTATGGTGGCTGGATTATCATTCTTTTCGGGGGACTGATGTCTGGTCAGGTTTGGTGATACTTATGAGAAAGGTTGTTAGCCTGGCAAGACAGACAGTGACATTTGCTGGTTACAGGGACAGGAAGCAGGGCTTCAGGGCTGGAGCAGTTCTAATCCCCAATGAAGTCTTCCATGCCCCAAGAATGTGATTCTCTGGAGGAGAGCATTCTAGACACGACAGTGGCCAGGATTTCAGGACGTTTTGTGGTCTCCTGCCAAGTTTCATGCTCAGTTCTTTCCAGAAACAATTGTGAGCAGTGGGGGCCCCAGGAGTGTGTGGAGGCGTCTTCGAGCCCAGGCATGGGGTCCATCAGGCCTGACTGCACCAAGGAGGACTTCATGCATTCCAGCCCCACTGAGCCCTTATCGTGTGTCCTATGATCTCATCTAGCACTTACAATAATCTTTATAATAGTTAATTACCCTCATGTTATAAAGGAGACAACTGGGAGTCAGAGTGAAATCACTTAGTCTAAGATCATTCGAGTACTATTAGAAGCGAGGTTCAGATTGAGGCCTTCCGTATTTTAATGTCCATCCTCTTTCCTTTCAACGGTATCACAATGCCTGAAATTCTTCCAACTGGACAAAGCCTGAATGATTCCTGGGGTTAAGGAAAAACCCGCTGCTCCTAACACATCACACACACCCACACACAACTAGCAATCCTGTTGTATGAAATTCCTTTAAGAAAAGCAAATCCTACTACTTTATAATCAAGCATATGGTTCAAAATTCAGACGCTCCTGGCTGGGTGTGGTGATTCACACCTGTAATCCCAGCAGTTTGAGAGGCCAAGGCAGGCAGATCACTTGAGGCCAGGTGTTCGAGGCCAGCCTGGTCAACATGGTGAAACTCTATCTCTATTAAAAATACAAAAATTAGCTGGGCATGGTGGCACATGCCTATAATCCCAGCTACTCGGGAGGCCGAGGCAGGAGAAGCACTTGAACCCAGGAGGTGGAGGTTGAGGTTGCAGGGTGCCGATATCGCACCACTGCACTCCAGCCTAGGTGACAGAGCAAGACTTACTTGGTCTGAAACACACACACACACACACACACACACACACACACACGAAACAGATATTTCTGGGAAAACTGACCTACCAACAAATTCACACTAAGGCATATATGATGGATAGGACATCTTTTGATGCCAGTAGCTTTTGATTAAGGAGGAGAACACGGAGGAGAAGACAGAGGCACTTGTTCTTGAAGGACTAAAGGGGCAAGAGGAGGTGGGGGAAGTGGAGAGGAAGAGAGAAAAAAGGAAACAGGAGAAAAGGGCTTACAACGCGATAGGAGCCCCCCAAGAGAATTTTTGACAGATTTGCATTATTGCCTACAAGTGTCTCAGTGGCTTCTCTCCCAGAGACGCCAGGGGTGATATCTGAGCAGAGATCTGAATGGTGAGAGGCCAAAAAAAGGCCTTGAAGGAGAGTGTTCCAGGCAAAGGGAAAAGGAGGACAAAACCCTCAAGGCTGGAATTGCTTGGCCAGTGTGACCCGGCATCATGGGAGGACTTGGGATGAGCAGGAGGTGAGATGGAAAGAGAATCTGAATGGGGTTTTATTGTGCACTTTAACATGCCGTACTTCATGTTGTTTCACTCACAGCCCCATGACTTAGAGTCCAAGGACATTCAGAGGACAGGGGTTCAGGGAGAGGTTGAGACTGCCTGAATTCATATCCTGTGAATTTAGTTGTTGCACTGACTTTGCAAGTGACTTGATATTTTTCTTTTGGCTCAAATGAGCCCAACCAGCCGGGCGCAGTGGCTCACACCTGTAATCCCGGCACTTTGGGAGGCCGAGGCGGGTGGATCGCTTGAGTGCCGTGGTTCAAGATTAGCCTGGGCAACGTGGTAGCACTCCCCAAAAAACAAAAAAATTAGCCAGGCATGGGGACACATCCCTGTGGTCTCAGCTACTTGGGAGGCTGAAGTGGGAATAAGGGAGGAGACCACCCCTCATATTGTCTTATGCCCAATTTCTGCCTCCAAAGAAAGAAAAAGTAAAAACTAAAAGGCAGAAATGAAATCCACAAGCAGACAGCCCGGAGCCACACCCTGGGCCTGGTAGTTAAAGATTGACCCCTGACCATATTGGTTCTGTTATCTATAGATTACAGACATTGTATAGAAAAGCACTGTGAAAATCCCTGTCCTATTTGGTTCCGATCTAATTACTGGTGCATGCAGCCCCCAGTCTCTTTCCCCCTGCTTGCTCAACTGATCACGACCCTCTCACGTGCACCCCCTTAGAGCTATGAGCCCTTAAAAGGGACAGGAATTGCTCACTCGGGAAGCTCGGCTCTTAAGACAGGAGTCTTGCTGATGCCCGTGGCTGAATAAACCCCCTTCCTTCTTTAACTTGGTGTCTGAGGAGTTTTGTCTGCCTCTCGCTCATCCTGCTACATTTCTTGCTTCCCTGACCAGGAAGCGAGGTGAATGGCGGATGGTTGAGGCAGCTCCTTAGGCAGCTTAAGCCTGTCCTGTGGAACATCCCTGCGGCGGACTCCGACCAGACCTGGCGACACAGATCCTGAGAGTGCTCCCGGGTAGGCCTTTGCCCTGGTGGGACGCCTCGCCAGAGCAGTGTGTGGCAGTTGCCCGTGGAGGATCAAAGCAATGGCTGAACACTGGAAAGGAATGGGCACTTGGAGTCTGGACATCTAGAACTTGGTAAGACTAGTCTTTGAAACTTGTCCGCTCTGTTTGAGTGGAAGCATGGCCTGATCACCCATGGCATGCCTTTATTGGCACTTTGGTTTTGGTTTTGGTTTTGACTTGGTTTGAATTGCTTGACAGGATTTGTCTTGGGAACTTGCCTACTTGAGTGGAAGCATGGCCTGATCACCCATGGTGTGCCTGTACCGGCACTTTGGTTTTGGTTTTTGACTTGACTTGGCTTGCTTGATACTTTGGTTTTGGTTTTGACCTGGCTTGGACTTCCAGATACTCTGATTTTGGTTTTGATTTTGGTTTGGTGCAAACTGCAAAAGTGTGTGTGTGCCCTTTTTAACTCATTCTTTGTTTTGTGGTGTGCATGTGGTGTTAGCATGTTATTTTGTCTCGAAGAAGCATAGGTCAGGCACAAATAAGCCCACCCTACTAGGAACTATGTTGGAAAATTTCAAAAAAGAATTTAAAGGAGACTGTGGAGTAATATGACACTAGGAAAACTTAAAACTTTGTGTAAGACAGACTAGCCAGCATTAGAGGTAGGTTGGCCATTAGAAGGAAGTTCGGGCCGGGTGCGGTGGCTCACACCTGTAATCCCAGCACTTTGGGAGGCTGAGGCAGGTGGATCACGAGGTCAGGAGATCAAGACCATCCAGGCTAACACGGTGAAACCCCATCTCTGCTACAAATTCAAAAAAATTAGCCGGGCACAATGGCGGGCGCCTGTGGTCCCAGCTACTCAGGAGGCTGAGGCAGGAGAATGGCATGAACTCGGGAGACAGAACTTGCAGTGAGCCGAGATGGCGCCACTGCACTCCAGCCTGGGCGACAGAGTGAGACGCTGTCTCAAAAAAAAAAAAAAAAAAAAAAAAAAAAAAACTAGAAGTCTTTTAGCACAGGTACCACCCCTAGAATTTCTGGTAAACCAGTACCAGCCTGAAGAACACATTCTCATCAAAAGGTGGAAAGAAGAAAAACTTGAGCCAGCCTGGGAAGGACCCTACCTTGTGCTGCTAACCACCAAGACTGCTGTTCCCACAGCAAAAAAAAAAGGATGGACTCATCACACCTGAGTCAAGAAAGCACCACCCCCTCCAGAGTCATAAGCCATAGTCCCAGAGGAAAACCCTACCAAACTAAATCTAAGAAAAACCTAACTCTTTTCATCTATTCTATTACTCTTTCTTCTTTCCTTGTTCTATTCCTGACCATCTAGTTATTAACATAACCAAGTCAATTTTGCCTCAAACTATTGCATTTAATGTTTGCCTTGTTATACACTGTGGGGACTCGCCAAGTCAAAGACAGCTTTCTACTTCAGAAAAGTACTTCTTCCTGACTGTCCTCAGACTGGGCATTAGTAAAGTAGGACCATTGAATCCAGGGAGATTTCGATAAAGACCCCAGTGCCAACCAGGAGTCTTGCCCCCGATGTAGAGCTTTCATGTCATAGTTGGTCCAATGTCCTCTGGACTACTAAAGAGCAAGGATGGACTGCCCCAACCAGTTTTTGTAATTTCCTAAAACCATACATTCATTTTACTAGAGGATCATAGAAAGACTTAAAACAAACTTTAGCAATTAAGACAGGATACCAAGATGCAAATGCCTCGTTAAAATGGATCAAATATTCCATCTGCACATTGAGCAAAAGCAATTATTACACTTGCGCACATGGCAGGCCAGAGGCCCAGAGTGTCCCCATTCCACTAAGGTGGTCCTCCAGTCAACCAGGTGTGGGCTGCATGGTAGCTCTTTTCCAGGATTCTCTAGCCTGGAGTAATAAGTTATGCCAAGCTCTCTCTGTTATATCCTAAAGTCTGGCACCCTATGGGTCAGCTCCCGAGGGCCATCCAGCCTCCGTCTCCCAACACTAAGTTCACTTCGTGTCCCTCACGACAGGGAGGAAACTTAGCGTTCCTTGGAGACCTGAAAGGATGCAATGAGCTTAAGAATTTTCAAGAGCTTATCAATCAGTCAGCCCTTGTTCATCCCTGAGCAGATGTGTGGTGGTATTGTGGTGGACCTTTACTGGGCACTCTGCTGAATAACTAGGAGTGGCGCTCGTACTTTAGTCCAATTGGCTATCCCTTTCACCCTGGCATTTCATCAACCAGAAGGAAAAAAATAAGACATCATAAAGTGAGAGAAGCCCCTTATGGGTCTTTTGACTCTCATGACTATTTAGACACAATTGGAGTCCCATGAGGAATACCAGATCAATTTAAAGCTTGAAATCAAATAGCTGCAGGATTTAAGTCAATATTTTGGTGGGTGACCATTAATAAAAATGTGGATTAGATAAACTACATCTATTACAACCAACAGCAATGAGCTTTTCATGAGTTAAAAGAAAAACTCATGTCGGCCCCAGCCCTGAGGCTACCTGACCTGACAAAACTCTTTACACTCTATGTGTCAGAAAGAGAAAAAAATGGTGGTTGGAGTTTTAACCCAGACTGTGGGGCCCTGGCCAAGGCCAGTGGCCTCTCTCTCAAAACAACTAGACAGGGTTTCCAAAGGCTGGTCCTCAGGTCTAAGGGCCTAGTAGCACAACAAGCAGAAAAACTAACCCTTAGGCAAACCTGAATATAAAGGCCCCCCAAGCTGTGGTAACTTTAATAAATACCAAAGGACATCATTGGTTAACAAATGCTAGATTAACCAAGTACCAAAGCTTGCTATGTGAAAATCCCCACATAACCACTGAAGTTTGCAACACCGTAAACCCCACCACTTTGCTCCTGGTATCAGAGAGCTCAGTTGAACATAACTGTGTAGACGTTTTGGACTCAGTTTATTCTAGCAGGCCCAACCTCCGAGACCATCCTTAAACATCAGTAGACTGCACGCGGTACGTGGATGGGAGCAGCTTTGCCAACCCCTGCAAAGTGACTCTGAAGAAGACAAGCCTGCTCCAGTCACACCCGGAAGCTGACTGGTCCATGCGTGGCCAAAGCATGAGGAAACTCATGGTGGGACTCATTTTCCTTAAAATTTGGACTTTTACAGTAAGGACTTCAACTGACCTTCCTCAGACTGAGGACTGTTCCCAGTGTATACATCAAGTCACTGAGGTAGGACAAAAGGTTGCTACGATCCTAATATTTTATGATTATAAGTGTACTGGAACTCTAAAAAGAACTTGTTTGTATAATGTTATTGTATACAAGGTATGTAGCCCAGGAAATGACCAACCTGATGTGTGTCATTCCCCATCTGAGCCTCCCATGACCACAGTTTTAAAAATAAGATTAAGGACTGAGGACTGGTGAGGGCTCATAAATGATACAAGTAAAGTGTTAGCCAAAACAGAAGAAAAAGGGGTGCCCAAACAAGTCACCTTAAAATTTGATGTCTGTGCTGTCATTAATAGTAATAAATTAGGAATAAGGTGTAGTTCTCTTAATTAGAAAAGAGGCTATATGGCAGAAAATAAGTACATCTGTCACAAATTAGGACTGTGTAGAAATAAATGTAAATACTGGTCTTGTGTCATTTAGGCCACTTGGATAAAAAAAAAAAAAATGAAAAGGATCCAGGCCACCTTCAGAAAGAAAAAAATGGCCCTTCTTGTACTAAGGGACAATATAACCCCTTAGAGCTAGTAATAACCAACCCCCTTGATCCTCGCTGGAAAAAAGGGGTGTGTACGACCTTAGGAATCAATGGGGCTGGACTGGATCCTCCAGTAAATATCTTGGCTCAAGGAGAAGTTTACAAACGCTCTCCTGAGCCAGTGTTTCAAACTTTCTATGATGAACTAAATGTACCAGTACCAGAAATTCCAGGAAAAACAAGAAATGTGTTTTTGCAATTAGCCGAGCATGTAGCCCAGTCTCTCAATGTCACTTCATGTTATGTATGTGGAGGAACTGTAGTGGGAGATCAATGGCCATAGGAAGCCTGAGAATTAGTACCTACAGATCTAGTTCCTGATGAATTCCCGGCTCAAAAGAATCACCCTGATAACTTCTGGGTCCTAAAATCCTCAATTACTGGACAATATTGCACAGCTAGAGAAGGAAAATAATTCACTCACCCCGTAGGACGACTTAGTTGTCTGAGACAGAAACTGTATAATGGTACCACAAAAACAGTCACTTGGTGGAATTCAAATCACACAGAGAGAAATCCATTTAGTGGCCGGGCGTGGTGGCTCAAGCCTGTAATCCCAGCACTTTGGGAGGCCAAGACGGGCGGATCACGAAGTCAGGAGATCGAGACCATCCTGGCTAACATGGTGAAACCCCGTCTCTACTAAAAAATACAAAAAACTAGCCGGGCGAGGTGGCGGGCGCCTGTAGTCCCAGCTACTCGGGAGGCTGAGGCAGGAGAATGGCATGAACCCGGGAGGCGGAGCTTGCAGTGAGCTGAGATCCGGCCACTGCACTCCAGCCCGGGTGACAGAGCGAGACTCCGTCTCAAAAAAAAAAAAAAAAAAAAATCACTAATAAAACCGGCAGAGCCTTGACTATTCTGGTCCAGCAAGAAACTTAGATGAGAAATGCTATCTATCAAAATAGATTAACTCTCGACTACTTGCTAGTAGCTGAAGGAGAGGTCTGTAGGAAATTTAACCTTACTAATTGCTGCCTACACGTAGATAATCAAGGGCAAGTAGTTGGAGCCATAGTTAGAGATATGACAAAACTGGCACATGTGCCCATGCAAGTGTGGCATGGATTTGATCCTGGGCCATGTTTGGAAAATGGTTCCTAGTGCTAATAAGATTTAAAACTCTTATAATAAGAGTTATAATAATAATAGGAACTTGCTTACTGCTCCCTTGTTTGCTACCTGTACTTCTCCAAATGATAAAAAGCTTCATCGCTACCTTAGTTCACCAAAAAGCTTCAGCACAAGTGTACTATATGAATCACTATCGATCTGTCTTGCAAGAAGACATGGGAAGTAAAAATGAAAGTGAGAACTCCCACTATTGAGTGAGAGTCTCAAAGCAGGGCAATAAGGGAGGAGACCACCCCTCATATTGTCTTATGCCCAATTTCTGCCTCCAAAGAAAGAAAAAGTAAAAACTCAAAGGCAGAAATGAAATCCACAAGCAGACAGCCCAGTGCCACACCCTGGGCCTGGTAGTTAAAGATCGACCCCTGACCATATTGGTTATGTTATCTATAGATTACAGACATTGTATAGAAAAGCACTGTGAAAATCCCTATCCTATTTTGTTCCAATCTAATTAGTGGTGCATGCAGCCCCCAGTCACGTACCCCCTGCTTGCTCTATCGATCATGTCCCTCTTACACGGACCCCCTTAGAGTTGTGAGCCCTTAAAAGGGACAGGAATTGCTCACTCGGGGAGCTTGGCTCTTGAGACAGGAGTCTTGCCGATGCCCCTGGCCGAATAAACCCCTTCCTTCTTTAACCTGGCATCTGAGGAGTTTTGTCTGTGGCTCGTCCTGCTACAGGAAGACTGCTTAAACCCAGGAGGTTGAGGCTACAGTGAGGTGAGATCACACCACTGCACTCCAGCCTTGGTGACAGAGTGAGACCTTGTCTCAAACAAACAAAACAAAAACCCACAAAACAAAAAGATGAGGCCAGCCCTCTCCATTATAGGTGTCTGAGGAAGATTATTAAGATAGTCCCACAAAGCATTTAACATGATAGTTGGCACAAAGTTAGTATTTAATAAGTGTTTTCTATTATTATTTTCATTTGCTACAGCCAACACGCTTATTTGGAAGAGCATTTTAGTGTGGCTATCAGTCTCCCGAAATTGATTATGTGCCCTGGCAGATGAGTGATTTCTTTTTAGTGCCTTTCACATTGATGGTAGTCAATAAATATTTGTTGCATGAATGAAAGTGTGGACTACTGTGTCACGGGTTAGGCAGAAACAGAAGTGGAACATAAAAGTGTGGGCGGAGGAGTTTGCAGATCATTTGGCAGGCAATGGGGAGCTATTGAAGGTTTTTGAGCAGGGGCGGGAGAGTATCAGATGGGTTGAAGGACAGAGGGTTTGGAAACAGGACAAGGAGTTGGCAACCTGTGGGCACCTTCCAGGTGAGAAGTCAGAGCGATCTGGTCCAGGGAGAAGGGAAGTGGGAGGGCCTTCCTTTTGTACTTGGCTGCTTCAGAGGCCTGCAAGTCACCCTGGACTACGAGTGATGTGCTGGTCTGCTTACCGCAGCGACCCTCATCTGGGTCTCTTGGACTGCTACCCTAGATCTCTCTAGGGCCTCCCTTAATTCACCTATCCTCTCCTCTCCAACTGGTCCTGTATCCCCAGCTAGAAGAATGCTATAAAACGGTCCATCTGATTTTGTCTCTCTCCTCTTGGAAACCTTCCACTGGCTTTTTGGTGGCCCGAGGATAGCTTCAATTCCCCACTGTGGCTCCAGGTGCTGCAGAATCTAGTCCTGCTGACCTCTCTGTCCTGGCTGTCCCTCCTCTCCTCCTTTGTCTGGTGGCTGTCCATTTGGGCTCAGCTGATCTGAACTTTCTCTAATCTGGAACTCCCTCCCCTAAGTGAGGCCAGTCTGAACAACTTCAGGGTGGGAGATTGCCTAGGCATCTTGTTCCAGTGCAGATTTGGCTTCAGTTAATTCTGTGGTGGGGCCTAGGATGTCAATGTTTCTGCTGTGTTGCCCCCACCTGGGGGCTTGCAAGGAGCGCAGATTCTCAGGCCCCAACTGGACCTCTAAATCTGCATGTTGGCAATTTCAGCACATAAGTGTCTGGGGGTGCTGGCGGTGAGCACGTCTTAGGAGCATGTGACAGCTTTTCTGGTGGCTCCCTGGGGAGGGTAGGGGTGGTCCTCTGGGATCAGGGTTATGCCAGGCCTGGCCCACGCACCCTGATTTCATAATTGAGTGTGACCTGTTTGAATCTATATTCATGAGCTACTCTATCCTAAGCAGTTTGGGAGTTTTCTGTTGATCAAGAGAGAAGAAACAGACCTGGCCAGGACAGGAAGAGACACGTTCTGAGAGGTGGGGGGTAGATTTGCTTAGTGCCTGCTGTCACTGGCCCAGGTGGCATGCGCCAAAATGACCTATGCTTGTAAAGGGGTGCTGTGGGAGATCTGTACACATTTTCTCAGCAGGCTGGGGTCGGTGGTAGCCTTTCTTGGATTGGTTTTGATATAATTTCCCAGCTAAATGGCACGTGTCCTTTCGGACAGAATGCTGGAGGGAAGGCCACCAGGCTAAGGGCCAGAGGTGACTTTGTGATGCAGAAAAGTTCTGGCCTTTTGTATCCAGAGGTCACGTATCCAGAGGTCATCTTCTTACTCCTTGAGAGGGAGACAAGATGGGCTTTCCAGTCCCATGGAGAGGCCAAGGTCTGCCTTGGCTGTCTGCAGATCATCGGAGCCCACGTTCCCATCATCATGGCAGGCCCCAAATTCCCTGCTTTTGTTGAGTTCTTCTTCTCTTGCTCTTACTTCTCTTGCTCTTACTTGTTCCTTTATCTCGGTCTTGGTATTGATCCCAGCCCTTGTTCCCCGCCTCCCCTGCGACTTTCCATCAAAGTACCCACAAATACAAGCTGGGAAGTTGTAAGGGTCACTGAAAAAGCACAGCATTGCCGTACAGAACTTAAAATGGCACAGAAGACAGAAAAACAGATTTCCTGTTGTGGAATGTTTTCCAGACCACCCCACCTCCAGGCTTGGCGCCCACTGCATGGAGTGCCTAGCCTCGGCCCATCTTGTTGTCCTCTCTCTTACTCCCTCTTTCAAGTTCCTCTCTAAATCCCCTTTCTGAGGCAAAGGGAGTGAGCTCTCTCCATTCCTATGCCTAGAGTTCCCAGACTCACCTTTGCAAAGCCCAAGCACATCAGGGCTCTTGGCTGCAGGAGAGGCCTTCCAGGCCATAAGCAGCACCAAGGACCAGTGGGGACCTGGCAGTTAGCACTCCTCCTTTCAATAGGAGGTATCCCTTGAGTGGCACTTGTGGTTTTAAGTAGCAGTTTTTCCCCTCCCTTTAGGTTATTTTCCAATAGAAGGCTGAGACAATCTATAATCTTTACGTCATTCATTCATTTACTCACTTACCCATCCGACACATGTATTGAGCAAAGTCAATGTGCTGAGTGCAGATGCTGGGGGAACAAATACAGACAGCCTTGTTTCCAGAAGCAAACTAATGGATTGCTCACCTCACCTGCAGGCTATGGTGACAGTGGAAATGATTAATGCCCTGAGTATTGCCCTATGCACTGAAAACTAAACTCGTAAGATGTTATTGAGGGAAGTGAGCATTCTTTACCTTGCAGAATGATTCACTGCAGGATTAAAGCTGGAGAATTTTAGAATTTGAAAAGACCTCAGGGGACCCGCCCCTTCAATCCTTTCATTAGTTATTGGTGAAAAGTGAGATTTAAAAAGCTTAAGAGACTTGCTTAGAGTTATTCAGCAATGCCAGAGCCAGCGGGTGAGAGCCAGCACTGTTTTTGTTCATTCTCAGTGCTGGTCTCTCTTTCCATCAGGCCATGTATGATGTGGAGATGCTCCAATGATGCTGCTGCTGCTGCTAACCAGGTCAATATTTATTGAGAGCTTTCTGTGTGCCAGACACAGTTCTAAGTGCTTTTTACCTGTTACAGCATTGCTGTCATGGCAATCCCGTTAACACTGAGACAGAGCTGAGACACAGAGAGAGTAGACGACTTGTCTAAGGTCACACAGCTCAAGAGGACTGGTCTTGGGCTTCTTATCCAGGCCATTTGACTTCTGAGTCCATGCTCTGAACCACAACACTGTGGCTTTTCTTTAGAGTGACTCTGACCAGCAGCACCCATAGAGAAATTGTTTCCACTCACACATTGAAAGGAAAGTACTTCTGTATTGAACATCATTTCAGTGCTAATCGCTGATAGTTTAATAAAACCAAAGGCTGGTGTCATACTTTTTGGCAGATCTTTCTAAAGTTGCCATATATAGAGCCGCCATTAAAGTTTGTAAAGCTTTGTGGATAAAAGTAGCATGAAAAGCAGTTTGTATGATGTGTGTGACAACAAACAGAATTGTGATCCAAATTACAGGTGAAATGGGACAGTGGCCCCTGGGAGGCTAGAAATACCTGCAGAGGCTTACAGATTCAAACCTCAATTGTGTGTGGTTTTCTTGAGAAGCAACTCTATTTAAGGGACTGCTTATACAAAATCAAGTTCTTCTTAGCAAGGATTGCTTTAAATATTTTGACTTGAATGAAGGCCAGTCATGTTCCACCATTTTCAAAAATCTTCTAACTGGAGTCTTCGAGTTGATTTTCTTTTCATTTGTGATTAATTTCCCAGCTCCCACCCCACCCAGCTTTTATAGTCCAGAGATTCTGAGAGTAGGAAGTCCTAGTAAAGCCCAGAATCTAAAACAAATCAGACCAGTCAGTTCTAGTTAGGCTTTTTCCTTTCAGTTGTTAGTAAAATAAACTCTGGAAAGCCTAAACTTTAATGCACCCATCTCAGTAACATCTCCTCTAACGATGGAAAGGCGTAGAAAAGAAGAAAAGGGAACATTACGAATCTTGTGGGAACGCTGGAGTTTTGTCTATTATCACAAGCAGCGTGAGCCCTAAGTCATTTAAATCCTCTGGGGGTGGGAAACATAATTATTTGCAAGGGAGCATTATTAGCTAAGTACAAATGGTTTGCTATTTGTTTTCTCTGTTCTTTCTAATGATTATAGGCTGGGGATGGTGTTTAGTAACAGGATCCAGCAGGTCAGTTATGACAACTTCATCACTGTCATTAACACCTTTTGTTTGCAGTGAACACAAAAAGCTATGCAGTATTAAGAGAGTCAAGAAAAAGAGAAATAAGAGAGGGTGGAGAAAGATCTTTGGTGGTGAGACAACCAAAGAGACGGCCAGGGAACAGAAATTCATACACTATGTATACCAGAAAAAAATACCCCTGGGTAATTGAGTCAGCTGACTCAAATGGTGTAGGGGCCTCAGTTAGAGGAACAAATTTTGGACTCCTTGTTCCTTCTGCCAAAACAGTAATTGCTCATGTTTATAAATGCAAATGTTTTTGCCATTTTGGTTCCTAGAAATGCCCTAGGGAGACGTTATTTTTGGTAAGGGGTCTTCCTGCTTCAAGTGTAATGACTGTGAACAACTGGTTTCAGTATCTTCTACAGCATGCCAGGGTAAAATGAAGCAAAATAAATACAGGAAGTGCTATGACCTTTATAGAGGATCTACTGGGTGCCAGGCAAGATGCTTTTTTTTTTTTTTTTTTTTTTTTTTTTTTTTTTTTTTAAGACAGGGTCCCGCTCTGTTGCCCAGGCTGGAGCGCAGTGGCGTGATCTCGGCTCACTGCAAGCTCCACCTCCCGGGTTCACACCATTCTCCTGCCTCAGCCTCCCAAGAAGCTGGCACTACAGGCGCCCACCACCACGCCCAGTTTATTTTGTTCTTGTATTTTTAGTAGAGACGGGGTTTCACCGTGTTAGCCAGGATGGTCTCGATCTCCTGACGTTGTGATCCACCCTCCTTGACCTCCCAAAGTACTGGGATTACAGGCATGAGCCACCACCCCTGGCCAATGCTGCAATCTTGACTCACTGCAGCTTTCGCTTCCTGGGTTCGAGCGATTCTTCTGCCTCAGTCTCCCGAGTAGCTGGGATTACAGGCGTGCACTACCATGCCTGGCTAATTTTTGTATTTTTAATAGCGACATTATTTTTAATGTATTTTTCATGTTGGCCAGGCTGGTCTTGAACTCCTGGCATCAAGCGATCCACCTGCCTTAGCCTCCCAAAGTGCTGGCATTATAGGTGTGAGCCACCGCACCCAACAAGGTGCATTTTTACGTGCTTTTTCTCCTCTGTCTTCTCAACAACCCTGGGGTAAAAGGCCTTATTACTACTTTTCGTATGAGAACAATAAAGTAGAAAGAGGTAAAAGACTGCCTCGAAGATTACCCAGCACAGAGCAGGGATTTGATTTCAGGTGTGTCTTGTTCCAAACTTACTACACCGCACTGCTGGGGGAAAAAAAGAGCAAAAAGCAAAACCCAAAAGGTTCTTAACTGAAGTCAAAGATGACCAAGAAAATGCAGGCAGATGTCAGGTGTGATCATGTGGATGCTCAAATGCTAAACAGACACATTGAGAGAAACTGTATTAATTAAATCATAAAAATATGTTCTGCTTTTTGGGGAATTTACTCCTCCTCCTGGGGTGACCCTTGACAAGACATTCTGTCTTCCTGTTTTTAAGCAAAAAAAAAAAAAAAAAAAAAAAAGTGGGTAGAAGATTAAAGTTTGATATGTGGCTCATGCATAGCTTTGTCTCCTTAATATATTTCATGCTTGCCTGTCATTTCGGCTTTCTGCTGCCAGACCAAGCTCCTTCCATGGCCATTCCTACTTCTGACACTCCTCTTGTGCTTTTCAGGACAACTTTATGCCTATTGTGCCTTGGATCTTGAGAAGCATATGGTAAAACTGGTCAGTGGTGATGGCAGGCTTAGCAGGGAATCAGATTGTGGGGGGTGGCGGGCTGGGAGAGAAAACAAAAGAGGGTATCAGGCTACTTGATGACGGAATCAGGCTGCTTCTGCAATGACATTACATGAAATACCCGAAATTTGACCTTAACTGTGTCTGGTGGGTCCCGTTAACCCTGTAAGTTATGGACAGAACATTTACTCAAATTCTAGCAACGTGTAGTCTCATGGAAATACGTGACCAATTCAGGTGAATGAAAGGGATTTTAAAACATTCATTTCCAGCTTAGGTCTTCCTAAGACTGCCTGCGTGTCCCTTAACACCACTCCAGCCTGAGTGTCATATGGATCCTGAGTGTGGACTTGTGTGCACACTGTAGAAAAATAAGAAGCAACTGAAAACCCCAGGCAGGGGGTGGAGTGATGACGAAAGACACCGAGACGGAAGATCGGGAAGCTGGAAATTCCCCCCCAGCTTGGGTGTTTGGGCGCTATCTCGCTTCTCCACTTCCCTAAATGACCGTAGTGGTGCGAGTGTGCTCGCAGTAGATGCTTCCTAATTGTCCCTAGTATTGACTGTAAAACCCTAACGGCAGGAATAATCGCTCTCCTTCTATTTCTCAACACCGTTTCAACACCCAAACTCAAACCCCTCACCTGAGTGCAAGGGAGTGGTGACCTTCTTAAGCCGAGAGCTCTTCCATCAGGGGGCTCCCTAAGGGCATTTCTGTTCAAGATGGGGAGCCGTCACCCACTTTGTTCTGCTTAGCCTGAGAGACACACAACTTTTTCCAGCTTTGACTCTTCCGTGAATTCTCACGGCGCGGTTGGGGGGGATTTTCAGGGTCAGGAGCCAGGTTGGGGGCCCGGCCCGCTGAGCGCTGTTCAGGGGTAGCTCGGACCAGAGCAGGAGTTTCATCACCTGCGGGGACAGGTGGGACACGTGTATTTCCAGGGCCACCCCAGACCTCCCGGAGGATGCTGATTGACACTGTCCAGTTTGAGAACTACTGTGTCCAGGGAGGAGAGGCCTCCCCGGTGCCCCTTGGGTAGTGGGCATCGGGCCCAGGACTTCTCTGGATGAGCGGGGCGGGCAAGAGAGCGCATGGAGCTGGGGGCTGGAGGTCGGGGCAGCGAACAAGGAGGAGAAGGAGGAGGCGGAGGCCGAGGGGGAGGGAAGGGAGGAGGAAGAGGAGGAGGAGTCCCTCGTGGCCACCCCGAGGGGAGGGCGACCGTAGAGACTTGGTCAGGAGGCGCCGGCAGAGCCGGGCCGCTGGGACTGTGCACCCAGGGGCGCCGACCGTCGAGCGCGCGCTCCCCGCAGACCCTCGCGGAAGGAGCAGGGGGCGGCGCGCGTGCGCGGGCCGGCGGGCGGCGCGCGAGGGGGCGGAGCGGGGAGGCGCGCGGCGACCCCGGCGGGCTACAGCCTGCGGCGCGCGCAGGGCGCTGGTGGGGCGCGCGCCGCGCGCGCGGGGCGGGGGCGCGCGGAGGGGGGGCTGCCCCGGGGCGGCCCCCCCAGGTCGGGGCGCGGCGGGCGGCGGTGGCGGGCGCGCGTCCCGTCCAGGTCTCGAGTAACCGCCGCCGCCGCCGCCAAAGCTCGCCAACATGGCGGACCTGGAGGCCGTGCTGGCCGATGTCAGTTACCTGATGGCCATGGAGAAGAGCAAGGCTACCCCGGCCGCCCGCGCAAGCAAGAGAATCATCCTGCCGGAGCCCAGGTATCAGCTGCCCCGGCCGGCACCGGCCCCAAGCCGCCGCCCCCTCCTGCCGCCAGCGACTGCCTGCTTCCTGGAGGGTCGGGCACTGAGCCTCCGCTGCCCCGGGGCGGGTGACACAGCGGAGCAGGGGATGCGGGGCCGGCCTCGTTGTTCCAGTCTCTGAAATGGGGCATCGGAGGGCCGGTGGGGACACTCCGGGAGAGAGCCCTCCAAAATGCCCGGCGCGGCGCCCTGCGCGCAGCGAGCGCCCCAGCGAGGGGCTGGTTATGACTTTGCTGGACCAGCTCTATCCCTCTCGCCCCCTCCCGCCCAGCCCTGTCCTGCTCTGTCCCATCCCCGTGGTTCTTCCTGTTGCATTGGTGTGGTCCCCGTTGGTTCCTTTCCTGACACTGCTTTGCGCTCCATCCTGGTCGCTTCTTCTTCCCGGGCTCTGCGGTCCCCCTTTCCAACTCCATCTCTAAGCTCCCTCTGGGCCGCTTACCTGGGGACTGCAGGCTTGTTACTTATTGTCCGAGGTAAACTGCTGTTTTCAGTGCTTGCTCTTCTTGTAGTCACTAAGTCTAGTCGCCTTCTTAGGCTTCTCTTCTATTTTGTGCCCAGGCAGGATTTTGACCCACTCAATATTCTTTTTGGTGCGAAGTGTGTCACCTGAGCTGCTTTCCTCAACTTGTGGATCTACTGGTGGCACTTCATTAAAAAATTGAAACAGGAGTCACTTAAAAAGGCACTTGAACGGGTGATTCCAGACAGAAATTTGTTGTTAAATTATCAAAGGAGGGCCCGATTGAATTGGCGAGGGGCTCGGTGAGGTCCATACCAAGTTGCAGTTTTCTCTCAAATGATTTATTATTAAGGAACTAGTAAAATTTTTTTGCTGGTTCGTATCATCAGCACTTCCCCAGAAAAAATAGTTCGTCAGGTTAATAGTGAGTTTTAAATAGTGTATCAAGGCTTCAGTGATGGATTTTTTTATTTTTCCTCTAGCTCCTTTTTCCTAATTAACACCATCATGAGTTGTACAGCTAATGCGGTTCCTTGATGCTAAATAGCTCTTGGAATTGATGCTCAAGAGAGGCATTTTCTTTATGGTGAATTTGAAACCATGCAATTCTGTAAAATATTGGAATCTAAACCAAAGTTACTGTCCATTTGAAATCATCAGTCCTTCAAGCGTTAGGCGCCCAAGATTGCTTAAATGTTACCTAATGCCAAGTGATCATCATCTGATTTTTTTACAAGTCCATCTGTGAGCCCTATGATACAGAGAATACCAGTCCCCTTGTTATTTGTTGTGAAAAGCTAAATTGTGCAAATGAAGACTTGCTTGCTGGATATTTTTGGCCTCCTTTTCCTCCTTAGCCCAGGCCTCTTGTTGGCTTTGCGGGGTGTGCTATTCTTTGATAGGCAATGCCAAGTAGTGAAAATCAGGGAAAAGTGCAAACCTGTCTGCGATGTCCTGAGTTTCACACCCCTATTCCAGAGTGTAGCAGATCTGAAGCTAATTGAAAATATCAGTGCTGCTTAAAATTTCCGGCAAGTGGGAAACTTATTTAGAGAACAAGAACTCCTATATCAAACCTAAATTTCACCGAAAAAACTACATTTCTATAAATGTGGTAGAAAAAGGCTTAATTCCTTTTTCTCTTGCCTTTCCTAGTGTCCCTCCACCACCCAAAGGCAGGGAGTCCTAAATATATGGGGTTTCTATATATACAATTGATAAATCTCAACTCATGGGCAGTTATGTTTTTTGGGGGGTAGAATATAATATTACTAAAATTAGGAACTTCTGTTCAGTTTTCTTTTCTTTTTTTCTTGGTATTTGGAACTTAATGTGACTTCTGCTTTTTTAGTGTCCCTCTTAAGAACTTACTTATGCGCTTAGGGTGTTCACTTCCTTGTATGAATGTCTTTGTCTTGCAGTGGTATCCTTTGGTAATGCTTTCTTTTAAGGCAGAGTAAGTGACAGCCAGCATATTTCTCATGACATTTTAAAATTGAGAAATACCAACCAGAGAGTAATTTTAGGAAACAGCCCTTCAGTAATTGTTATTCCGTTGCTCTTTTTAAAAGAGACTCTCGAATTGGGCCATTGGAACCTCCCCCTGAGATTCTAATTTGTTTTCTACTTATCTTCGTGGCTTTGGCTTTAGTTTTGTAATGTAGCTATTTACATAGTAACAGTCACTCCTTGTGCAGTGTTAGGATTCTGTCACATTGAGATGATCAGGTAAAACATCTTGCAAAATTCTGTCTACCACGGGATGGCAGTTAGTAGCCTACCTATTTGATTCGGAGGTTGGGGGTTGGGGAATTTCTAGATCCTGTAAGAAAGTTAACTGTGTGTTAAAATGCCCCAGCCTGATGACTTAAATGGCTGGTATGACTTCACACTTTTGTTAAAAGGGATACAGGTCAAATGTTTTCTGATAAGAGTTTCTATTTCAGCTTCATTATATAGCAAGCCATGTGACCACCAGTTTTTGGTATTCTTGAAAGAGATGTTCAGATTTGTATTTTTAGTATCTGAATGAGAAGCATACATTTTAATTTGCCTTTGGTCTATCACTAGTGATTTTTTTATTTCCAGCAAATTATTTGCAGTCACTATTCTTTGTGCTTCCTTATTTTAGTTACTTTGCCTTTTCCAGTTTTAAACAGAAGAGCATCAGAAGGAAATATCTAGCTAATTTAAATGGAACACTGGGTTTGCAGCTTCCTGCTATTACAGGAGAGTCTCAGAAAATGGAACATTCTGCCCAGGGGAGATTTTGCTTCTCTGAGATGGCAAGAGGCAAACATTTTGTTATGTTGACACATTATTCAATTAACCAATGAGTGCAAATCCTGGAAAAGCTGACTCTTTGTCCAAATGGTATAGCTGCTTTAGTTTACTGAAATGTTTTTGGGCTAATGTAGCTGATAATGGGCCCTATTGGGAGTAGTAGACTGTGACCCACAGACTCCCTGTGCAGGCCCAGTTAAAACAGGAGCATTTAGATGTGCAGGCCAGTTGTTTTATGTCAGGTTGGAAAAGAAATACTTTTACTTAAGTAAGGTCTAATTCATAAGCAAAGGCCCACGAAAGGTCAACATCTGAAGCCCTGGAGTGATTCAGACGACTTTTACTGTAGGCTGTGTTACTCTGTTACTCTTTTTTTAAAAACAGAATGAAATTCAGATGACTTGAAATCACACATAGTTGAAAGAGGTTGAGTAACGTGAACTTCATCTTTCCCCTGGAGTCTCATTTCTGTTTACTGGACATTGCGAATGTTGGATCACCTATTGCAAAGCTGGTCCTTTCAAAGTATTCATACAATATGATAGGAAGGTCTGAAACAACATTTTAAAGATTCTTTATAATTTTCTAGGAGGATTGACAGTCCTTAAAGGACATTTATGATACCGTTTATGACATTAATTCAGTACATAGTTGTAGAGCCATTTCTATGAGCCAGGCACGGGATACTATGACAAACCTAGCCACAGCCCCTTCCTTCATGGAGCTTATAGACTAGTGTGAAATGCACAGAGTCGAGCCAAGAAGGATGTTTGCTTTAAAGTGTAATTGCTTGAAGATTTTATTTAACCACAAACAAATAGCGTATAGATGACTTTTATTATTCTATATGCATAGAATATAGAATAACAACAAAGAATGAATATAGAATATAGGATAATGCATAGAACACATGATGTTTGGTAAGTGTTTTACAATAATTTGTTAGTGATTACCTTTGAAGAACTATCTAAACATAGTCTACATAGTGATATGGTGGTTTGCGTCTTTCTGTTTGTGTAGCCACTGCAAGTGGCCCAGTTTTCTTCTTTAGTGGACATGGAATTTATTCAGTAATTTTCTAACTCCAATCAGTAAGTGGTTGGTGGATAATGTGAAATATTCCTCTCTGTTTAGGCTGTAGAGTTTTCTGTGTCTGCATTCTCCTGTACTCATAGCCTAATTTTTAACTGAAAAGTCCATGTTTGAAGCACAAATAGCCTTTAGAAAAAAAGTATTTCTTATTATTGATAGGAGCAGTTCTCTGAGTAAGACAGCAGAAGTGTTCTTGCTTCTTTTTCATTAAGGTACAAATTCAAAACATAATTGGTTCTGACCTTTCAGTTATTACTTCATTCTTGGTCCAAGTTAACTTGTGCCAGTGACTTGAAGATGCAAGGAGTGCGTGTAGTTGTCAATTCTTAGAAATGAATGTTCCGGTGAAATCTGTTTTGGACCTAGAATCTGCCAAAGCCGAGCATCGTGAAATGCTTTGAATCGAGAGCCTCATAGATCTCTCTGAGGTACAAGCAGTTCCAGCTTTTACACGCGATGTGTTCTTACAGACAGCCTCTTAAAAGTGTTTTCCCAGTACACTGAGTTGGACTTTGCCAAACATCTGTTTGGACAAGGATGGAAACTATCAGACGAAGGTGTCAAGGCTAGAGGAAGGGAAGCGCAGGTCTTTTTCCGTCAGTGGCTGGCCAGCAGAGTAGTGAAATGCAAAATAGTATTAAATAGCTAGCAGGACGCCTGGCCTCCCTAGGGTCCCTGGAGCCCTGGCAAGCGAAAGAGAAGTTTAACCTCTATGATGTAATAATGTAATAACTACCTTTAATTGAGAGCTCATCTTCTGTCAGGCAGTTGACATAATTAGTTCATTTGTCCCCATAATAGTTCCACCAGGTGAGTTGCATTAGCTCCATTTAACAGAAGGAGCAGACACTCAGGGAAGGTAAGGAGCTCAGCCCAGGTGACACCTGACAGTGGCGGAGGCAGGAATGACGCCCAGGTTTTGCCCAGCTCGGGATCCTTCCCAGCCCAGGCAGGGTCTTGCTGGGCTGCCTCACCAAAAATGAATACCAAACTCCCTCGCGTCTTATTTTGCAAGGAATGGATGAAACTGCGAGACTTTTTATTTAGGGGAAAAAAATCCTTTTTCGTACTCTCCCGATCGGCTGCTAGTCCTCAGAGACTGATAGAGAACACCTATTCCTCTCGGACCTGCGGAAACGGTAATTATGATTAAGTGAATAAGCAGCTTGTTCCTTATTTTCCATGAGCTTGAGGGTTAAATGCCTATTCTGTTTAACACAAACCATGCAATCTTGCTGGTGTTCGTGAGAAATTGTGTAATACACCATCTCACCCCCCAGCCTCAAAACAGGATTTCTACTGTCTTTTTGTTTAGAAAAGGGGCCACCTGAGCTGCCCCCTCTCCTTTTTATTTAAAAAAGGAGTAGCCTGAGCTGTCCCCTCCTCTGAATTTTTCATTTCCGGGAAAAGAGTAAAAGGGAAAAAACAGTATTTTTGGCTTTATTTGCAATAAAAATCACTTTCTCATTCAAATAATCTTCCTTTGTTAATACAGTCACATATCTGCAGACCACTGTAGGTGACAATGTAGGCTGTCTGCATGGCTATCATTGTCTCTTCTTATTCTCTGGACATTGGCAGTGGGGAAATGGAAACGATTAATTTGGCAACTTTTACTCTATTATTGCAGAATCATTTGTATGGTAAGTAATTTGCATGCGAATGGGACTGGATATCCTGGCCCCCCTCTACTTCTCCTATTTCTTACTTTTTTATTCTTCCATTCCTATTTTTATCATTGATTAGAAGTTACAACCCCTGGGCCCTTTTTGATTGCTCTATGGGTCTAAAATGCAGAATAAGTAATAATGTGGCTCTTCATATCCTGTAAATGTTTCTTCTAATTTTGGAAGCCATCTTTTGGGTCCTCTCTGCTTCCACTGGAGCATACGCATATTTGAATACTTTCTATGTAGGACATGATATAAAGAGCCCATTGCAAATGCAGTGAAAATATTTTTGCAAAATATTTTGTAAACTATTTTGTGATTGGTCGTTGGTAAAAGTCAGCTTGATCCAGCCTTGGACCTGTACTGTCGTTTGCCACCATTTCCTTCTCCTACAGTCTCAGGAGCAGGAAAAAATGCTGATATGAAAATAGCCAGCCCAGACCTCCATCCTTAGTGCACCAGAAGGCCACTGTCATTGCTGGGCCCCTCGTTTTCCTGTGCCATCCCTACTACCTGCCAAACTGTCGTGTGAGAGAAGGTTCTAGATCAGGAGCCAGACGTAAGGATCTGATTCCACTGGCAACTTGCTGTGGGACCTCTGCAAGTCACTTAAATTTGCTGTATTTAGTTTCTCCATCTGTAAAATACAATATCTATTTCTTTCCGATTGTAAAATGTCCCAATAAAAATCTGCCTTGTGAGCATTTTCTGTCTGTGCAATACATTTGTAAATAATAGGAAACATTAAAAATTACCCATATTGAATTTCAGACATGGATAACTCAAGAAAAAAGATGGGAAGGAATATTAAAAGAAATGATTAAAAACGTTTATACTGTAGGGTTATTGTTGAGATTATGTATAGTGTAAGATACAAGTACACCTTTAAAAAAGTACAACGTAATAGCGAATATTAAGGCCGTCTTGCAAGGAGACCCTGATGCCATGTGCTCTGAGAGAGGAAGGAGTGGGTTTGGGAGGCAGGACTTCTAAAAAGCTGGATGATTGGCTGGAACAGAGAAGAGCAATTGTGGAGCCTTAGACTCATAAGTAGGTTAATTGCCCAGATTTCTTAGTTTTCCTCCTCTAGCTGCTTATTGTGGTACTGTGTGTCTAGAACCTTCTACGTATGATACCTCACGCACAGTTTTTTTTTAAAATTATACTTTAAGTTCTAGGGTACATGTGCACAACGTGCAGGTTTGTTACATATGTATACATGTGCCATTTGGTGTGCTGCACCCATTAACTCGTCATTTACATTAGGTATATCTCCTAATGTTATCCATCCCCTCTCCCCCCACCCCACAACAGGCCCCAGTGTGTGATGTTCCCCACCCTGTGTCCAAGTGTTCTCATTGTTCAATTCTCACCTATGAGTGAGAACATGTGGTGTTTGGTTTTCTGTCCTTGTGATAGTTTGCTCAGCTTGATGGTTTCCAGCTTCATCCATGTCCCTACAGAGGACATGAACTCATCCTTTTTTATGGCTGCATAGTATTCCATGGCATATATGTGCCACATTTTCTTAATCCAGTCTATCATTGATGGACATTTGGGTTGGTTCCAAGTCTTTACTATTGTAAATAGTGCCGCAATAAACATACATGTACATGTGTCTTTATAGTAGCATGATTTATAATTCTTTGGATATATACCCAGTAATGGGATCGCTGGGTCAAATGGTATTTCTAGTTCTAGATCCTTGAGGAATCACCACACTGTCTTCCACAATGGTTGAACTAGTTTACAGTCCCACCAACAGTGTAAAAGTGTTCCTACTTCTCCACATCCTTTCCAGCACCTGTTGTTTCCTGACTTTTTAATGATTGCCATTCTAACTGGTGTGAGATGGTATCTCATTGCACTCATGCTTGTTTGCTTGCTTGCTTTCCTCCCTTTCTTTTTTCCTTTCTTTCTTTCATCTATCCATCTATCCATCCCGTAGGCTCCGGGATGGTGGTATCAGTGTGTAAGAGTTGCAAGCGTGCTAATTAAATAGGTATAACCAGGCAATTAGCAGGGTTGACTCATTCTTTAGAGGTCTTTGTTTCAGAAAAATGAACCAAAAATCATGATCTAAAAGCAACTGGCTTCATTGTATTGTGCATAAAGTGATTCATTCCAGTCTTTCTTAGACATTAACAGATTGCATGTTAATAAAATAGGATTGTAGTATCTCATGTTTGAAAAGATCTTGGGGGATGTCCAATCTAGTTATGCTTTTTGATGGGTGACTTCCCTCTCTAATATCTAGCCACAGGCATCTTTGATGAGCATCTTTGGAAACTGTTGTATCAGAAAGCTCTCTTGTAATACCTTCTGTGCACTGATCTCTTACTATCCCTTTGTGGTTGTGAGAAACAAGTTTAGTTCCTCTCAAATGTGACAGATCATCAAGTATTTGAAGGCAGCTCCTCTAGCTCAAGATGCCTTTTATAGGAAGCTGTCCCCAGTTCCTTTAGTTGTGCCTCATAATGCACACTGCTGTGTGTAATCTATGCTCATTAGTCTGAACATTACTGAGCCGAGTAAGAATATCAAAATTTATGAAGACCAAAAAGAGATCTGTAATATTATCATAATTAATTTAGTAATGACAAAGCTAGTAATAAATTCTATTTCAAGTGTGTGTTTGAGTCCCTCTGAAGTTCCATTTTAGGATTTGGTTCCTTGAATGATTTAAAATTCATACCAGTTTGCTTAGGGGATGAATATTTTCATTAGTCAGAGTTTGGAAGCCAGGTGTGGGTTACATGTGTATTATGACAACAGCTGCCATTGCTGACTACTAAGTAGGTACTAGGCACTGGTGTTCTTAGATAATTATGGACTAAAATATTTCAGGAAGAAAGTGAGCTTTAAATATACAGAAAAAAGTCATAGGATATTAGGGGGTATGTTTCATATAGTCAAAAACATAAAATCACTGTAATCCCAGCACTTTGGGAGGCCAAGGCAGTTGGATCACCTGAGGTCTGAGTTCAGCCTGGCCAACTTGGTGAAACTCCGTCTCTACTAAAAATACAAAAATTAGCTGGGCATGGTGGCAGGCACCCATAATCCTAGCTACTTGGGAGGCTGAGGCAGAAGAATTGCTTGAACCCAGGAGGTGGAGGTTGCAGTGAGCCAAGATCGTGCTATCGCACTCTAGCCCGGGTGGCAAGAGCAAAACTCCGTCACAAACAAACAAACAAACAAACAAAAAAACCAACCAAAACAACAGCAACAAAAAACCCCATAAAATCTCGTTGGCTAGGGAAGACGGCAAACTTCTTCAATGTCAGCAATAAAACTTTCTTGAATAATGTGCTGTTAGTATTCGTGCATTGTATTATTAAGTCAGTCAATTGATCTTTATTATCTTGTTTAGATACTAATATGTCTGGTTATATTTTCAGGTGTATTTCTTCGAAATTTTTCGTATCTTTATTGCCTTTGATAAAAGTTTAAATTAAAAATGAAGCCAGGTGTGGTGGCTCATGGCTGGAATCCCAACACTTTGGGAGGACAAGGCAGGAGGATCGTTTGAGCTCAGGAGTTCAAGGCCAGCCTGGGCAACATGGCGAAACCCTGTCTCTGCCAAAAATACAGGAAATTAGTAGGATGTAGTTGTGCGGGCCTATGGTCCCAGCTCCAGCTACTCAGGAAGCTGAGATGGGAGGATCGCTTGAGCCCAGCAGGCACAGATTGCAGTGAGCTGAAATCATGTCACTGCACTCCAGCCTGACAGAGTGAGGTCTCATCTCAAAACACACAAAAAAAACAAAGAAAACCAAAAACTAAAAGTGGCGTGGAATGGCATTTACACAGCTGTTAAATATTGCAGACTCTCATTTTCCTTTGTGAATGTTGTAAGACCATGATGGTATTTTGGAAACATCTTTTTAAAAAATATGAGGTATTTGGTGGTGGTGGTGGGGTCTATCTTCTATTTAAAATGGAACGAATCCTCATGGCTAAGTAAGATCAAGGGACTTTAATATACATCTTTAACCTGGTCCTACCTTTTTCAAGTGAATTTTCTTTGTCTTTTTTTATATTATGACGCCGTAACTGGGAAAAGAATCATGCAATAAATATCGTCATCACCAGGAAATCTAGAATAGCGTGCAAAATTTCTGTCCTGTCTTTTTTGTTCCATTTTGGACCTGCTTCTTTCTGTTTTGTTTCCAGTGGCAATGGAGAAAAGCTTGCTTTTTATGCAAAACATCCCAATAGTATAGAAGGAAAAAATGGCACAATAGCAGTTTCTAAGCAATGAATGAGAGGACACGTATGTTGGTGACTTTGTTGTTCCTCGTCATCCCCCCTCCAATAAAATAAAACCGAGAGTGGTTTTGGAAAGGGATTTATTAGGGTTTCATCATTTAGTTGACTGGCTTATTAAATTCCACATGGAAAACTAGCTTGACTCTCCACATTTCTGTCCTAATTTAAGCAAGGTGACCTGCTTGATGCTGGATGGATGTTTCAAATTATTGTAAAAATTCAGGCTCCTCTGTAAGAAAAGTTTATTTGGGTGGAAACTCCTTCGTGTGAGATGATCGTTGTCAGTGAAGCATTATGGCCTATGGTTATGACTAGCTGGAGTGGCATAGGTGATGGTGGAGCAGATAGAAAAAGCAGGGCACGTTTGAAGTGCTCAGTGGTGCTAGCCTTTTATAACCCTCTTTCCCTTACTTTCAGGAAACTTATGCTCTAGAACTAGGGTTTGACTTGGGTCAGTATTGAAATGATCTTAGTGAGAGGCCAACTTGCTGGACTTCTCATGTAGATCTGTAGTTATATAGGTTAGCTGATTAAACCCAGTGACAGTAGATGGTCATTTATTTTGTGTTTATTACAGTAGATGGTCATTTATTTAGAGTTTAAGAAAACCCCACTAATATTTGTAGATAGTGTTTTATAGTTTTATATATATTAACTTTTTTTTTACTTTTTACAATTGTGCTTGGTAGTAGGTAGAATTTTTTTGTTTGTTTGTTTTTGGGAGATGGAGTCTCGCTCTGTCGCCCAGGCTGGAGTGCAGTGGCACGATCTCGGCTCACTGCAAGCTCTGCCTCCCAGGTTCACGCCATTCTCTTGCCTCAGCCTCCCAAGTAGCTGGGACTACAGGTGCCCGTCACCATGCCCGGCTAATTTTTTTTTGTATTTTTGGTAGAGACGGGGTTTCACTGTGTTAGCCAGGATGGTCTCGATCTCCTGACCTCATGATCCGCCCACCTCGGCCTCCCAGGTAGTAGGCAGAAATTTTAAAAAGGAAGAAAAAATTACTCCAGCTTCATCCATGTGGAGCTATTGAGAGGTACATTTTATGTATTTGAGGACAATTGGTTTTCTCCTTAGATACTAGTATCTTGACTGTGGTACAGGGAGTAGCTTTCAGCCTTCCAGACTCAGAAACTAGATTTTATTATATCACTGTACTAAGCATCTGTCTCTTATTGTGAAACTCACATAATCAGCCAAGTCTGCCTGACTAAATTATTCTCTTCCTATAGGCCTCTGGTTCTTATTTTAAGATTAAAGACCCTTTTGAGAATCCTATTAAGTGAGAGCCTCCCCCTCCCAAAAGTGCGCTAACTCACTTACACAGTAGATTTACCTGAAAAGCTACACTATAGCTGAATGTCCAGTTTGCTACATTGCATTGAACACTGGCTCCTGTAGGAGCCTCCGTGCCCAGCGTCTGTGTGGCTGGAGCTCTCTCTCGTGGGTCGCCCTTGTGGGAAGCAAAATGACCACGTGGATGAGTCAGATGGTTACTTGGGACCGAGTCACCCTCCATAGGGGCGGCTTATGCTGGATGTCCAGTACTTGAAATCCCTGACTATGGGTGGCCTCGGGACAAGTCATCTTTCCGTATTTTCACGTTTCCTGTTGTAGCTGGTGGGCACACCTCCGCTGGATTTGAGAATATAGTTCATGAAACCACTGCCAAAGCTGCCCAGACCAGAAACCTTTGGCATTTCTCGGCCCTTTGTGTTATGTATTGATTTAAAGTTTTTATTCTCAGAGAACAAGCTTTTTTCTTTATTTAGAAATTCTTGGAAATGGCTCCGTAATAGTCGTCATCTTATTTTAGAAGAAGGAAATTCAGGTTCAGGGAGAAGCTAATTGCTCAAGGTCTCATTGATAACAAATGGCACAGTTGAGCTTCAAACCCAGGTTTTCTGATTCCAAATTCAGCATATTTTCAGAAAAGCCTTCCGACTGTCTTTTTCCCGGTGAATCTTATTTTATGAGGAGTGGGGGCTCATGGATTTGAGTAGAGGAGCACTGTCAATTTCAGACATTAGTAACACAGTTTGAAAATGCATTGTCTTCATTCAGTAGAGATTATCAACTGCAGGGGTCTGAGGAAGTGCTCCAGTAGCATAATTTCACTGACCATGTTAACTTAATAATAAATACATTAATAATTCTCTAGAAGAAAAGATGCCGTAGATTCCATGTTCAGTAATAAGATTGTTATTAATAATGATGGCAGTGTTATAAGTTGAGAAAACCTCCATGTCATGAGTTCTTAATATTTTCTTACCCCAAACATCTTTTTGTGATTTTAGGTGCATTCTTAATTAAAATTCATCTCCATTCCTGCCAGTGGATAAATGAGTATCCCTGACTCGAACACATTTGTCAGTTACTCTAGATACATAAAGGATTTTTTTTTTTTTTTTTTTTTTTGAGACAGTCTCATTCTGTTGCCCAGGCTGGAGTGCAGTGGTGTGATCTCAGCTCACTTCAACCTCCGCCTCCCACGTTCAACCAATTATCCTGCCTTAGCCTCCTGAGTAGTTGGGACTACAGATGTGCACCACCACGTCTGGCTAATATTTTTGTATTTTTTGTAGAGACAGGGGCTTGCCACGTTGCCCAGACTGGTCTCGAACTCCTGGCCTCAAGTGATTCAACTGCCTCAGCCTCCCAAAGTGTTGGGATTACAGGCATGAACCACTGTGTCTGGCCCGTAAAGGATTTTTAATGTTAAACTGGGCACTCATTAGCAGTTCATTCTAAATTGTGATAGAAAATTAATGGAGCAGTTTGCATATCTAACCCCTACCCAGAAAGGTTGTTGAGCTCAGCTTGGGACAGAGTTGTATTTGTCAGGAACACATTAGTAAATCCATTTATGGCTTTTGCCTTCTTCACGTGGTGGTGCGTGTGGAGCTTTTCCTTGTCAGCAGTGTATAGACCTCGTCAGTGTTTGGAATTGCTGCATGAGATGTCAGAACTCAGATCTACTTAACCCTGTGCTCAGAAGCCCAAGTGCAATTGCAGTGAATGTTCTTATACAGGTGCCTTTGGGTCTATGTGTGAGCCTTTCTCTAAGACAGATAGCTAGAAAGAAGTAAGATAGGGGCACATTCTCCTCTACATTTAAGGATAGAGCTGCAAAGAAATTTTATTTTTATTCAGAAGCTTTACTGTTAAGACTAATATTATTTTTAGTTTGAAATTATTTCATATATATTCAGGTAAAACAAAAAATAATGTTATTGTTGGTTAGAACCAAGAATTTAAGTGTAAATGAAGAGATACATGAGGACAAGATAAGAGTTAAATGAAAAGTCTGTAAGATCAAGTTTGAATTGGAAGGTTATTTGAAATTCATGATTTTTTAAAAATATGTGTACCTATCATCCCCAGTCTTTAAAAAAAATCCAAGAAACGATTGCATTTCCATCACGCAGGCAACCCATGCACCTGCGCCTGACTCCAGGTGTGGGTGAGATGAGCCTGGAACCTGTTATCTGTTGTATCAGAAAGCAAAGGAGCCATCCAAGAAATGTGGTGGGCACCGTCCCTAACAAACACTGAGGCCAGAAGAAGGGGTTCCCACTGGCTAAAAGTGAGACACGCTGAACATTAAAAGAATATGACTGATACAAACCCACTGTGGTGGGCAGAATGATGCCCCCCTGAAATATCCACGTCTTAATCCCCAGAACCTATAAACATGTTCTATTCTATGACAAGGGGGCATTAGGGGTGTAGGTGGCATCACAGCAGCTAAGTTGCTGAGTTTAAGATAGAGAGATTATCCTGGATTATCTAGGTGGGCCCTCGTGTTACCCCTAGTGGGGCGGAGAGTTGGTGTCAGAGCCATGCAACATGAGAGTGAGTCAACCAGCCACTGCTGGCCTTTTGAGGAAGGAGGAAGGGGCCATGGACTGAGGAATGTGGGCAGCCTGTAGAATCTGGAAAAGGCAAAGAAATGGCCTGTCTCTTACGGCCTCCATGTAAGACCTGCAGCCCCACTGACACTCTGACCTTAGCCCAGGGAGGCCCATTTCAGACCTCTGACCTGCAGATCTGTAAGAGTCAATTTCTGCTTGATTTCAGCCCCAAGTTTATGGTAATTTATTATGACTGCAATAACAAACCAAGATACTCATGCTAGCCACAAGCGATCCCCAAACAAGACAGAAGAGAACACCTCATTGATCACCACCAGCAGTAGAACCATGGCACCTACCTGTCTCTCAATAGTGGCAATTGAAAAGATAAAGAATTAAGCGTTCATCCTGCCTTTGCTGTGAAAACTGCTTCTTAGGGTATTCAGAACCTAGTTGATGGTTGGGGTGGTGGGACAGGAATTTTTTTTTTTTTTTTTTTTTTTTTTTTTTGTGACAGGCTCTTGCTCTGTTACCCAGGCTGGAGTACAGTAGTGGTGTGACCACAGTTCACTTCAGGCTCAACCTCCTGGGCTCAACTGATCCTCCTACCTCAGCCTCCCAAGTAGCTGGGACTATGGGCACACGCTACCCAGCCTGGTTACATTTTTTTTTTTTTTTTGTATTTTTTTGGTAGAGATGGGGTTTTGCCATGTTGCCAAGGCTGGTCGAGAATTCCTGGGCTCAATGATCTGCTCACCTCAGCCTCTCAAAGAGTTGGGATTGCAGGCTTGAGCCACTGTGCCCAACCAGTCAATGAGGGGACTTCTTTTTTTATTTTTTATTTTTTTTTGAGACGGAGTCTCACTCAGCCTCCAGGCTGGAGTGCAGTGGCACAGTCTTGGCTCACTGCAAGCTCCGCCTCCCGGGTTCACGCCATTCTCCTACTTCAGCCTCCCGAGTAGCTGGGACTACAGGCACCCACCACCATGCCCAGCTAATTTTTTTGCATTTTTAGTAGAGACGGGGTTTCACCATGTTCGCCAGGGTGGTCTCGATCTCCTGACCGTCTCGTGATCCGCCTGCCTCAGCCTCCCGAAGTGCTGGGATTACAGGCGTGAGCCACTGCACCTGGCCCATATTGCAATTCTTAATGAAAATATTGATTAGGCAAGGATCATCAGTGTATGATGTCACTAAATGAAAGACTGGTGGGGAATTTCAGATGGAGAGATCAGACTATCACCAACTGAATTTTCTATGTAATTTTTGCATCACTAGGATGAAATAACTGTGAACCCCATATTGTAAGGCGATATAAAGTACCAAAACCATCTCAAAAGTACTCCTGCCCCCAAATGGTGGACTTGAATATGATCGAGTCTTTTGAGGTAACTTTCAGTTTATAGGAAACATGGAGAGAGAGGAACAATGAAAGACCTTATAAGGAAGCAACAGACAGAAAGGGCATCCCCCGTGATGGCTTCCTCGGCTTCCTCAGGGGTGTCACTGCAGATAAAGGTGAGGGGTGGGGACAGTCAGGTGCCCTTGATGAGAAGAGATTTAAGAGATGGCGCTATCAGATGAATGTGTGGATCTTGGTTAGATCTGGATTGAAACCCACCAGCTATACAAAAGACACCTGAGTCATGGAAATGTGGTTAGAGACTGAGCATTGGATCTTCAGGAATTATTTCCAAGGGGGAGTTGGGAAGTAATAATAGACTGTGTTTATGTGAGAAAAATTTCTGTAATTTTTAGAAATGCAAGCTGAAATAGGCTAAAACGACATGTGGTCTTAGATTTGTTATTGATTGATTGATTGAGATGGAGTTTTGCTCTTGTCGCCCAGGCTGGAGTGCAATGGTGCAATCTTGGCTCACTGCAACCTCCACCTCCCGGGTTCAAGCAATTCTCCTGCCTCAGCCTCCCAACTAGCTGGGATTATAGGCAACTGCCACCATGCCCAGCTAATTTTTTGTATTTAGTAAAGGCGAGGTTTCACCATGTTGGCCAGGATAGCCTTGAACTCCTGACCTCAGGTGATCCTCAGACGAGCCGTTGTGACTGGCTGAGATTTGTTTTAAAATGCTTTAAAAAATGGAGGTGGGATAAGTTGGGTGGAATGGCTCATGCCTGTAATTCCAGCACTTTGGGTGGCCGAGGCAGGTGGATCAGTTGAACCAGGAGTTCAAGACCAGCTTGGGCAACACACCAAAACTTCATCTCTACAAAAATTAGTTGGGCATGGTGGCACACACCTGTCATCCTAGCTACTTGGGAGGCTGAGGTGGGAGGATCACTTGAGCCCAGGAAAGTGAGGCTGAAGTGAGCTTAGATTGCACTACTACACTCTAATTTGAGCAAGAGTGCAACTCTGTCTCAAAAAAAGAGAAAAGAAAAAGAAAAAAAATGGAGGGTGGGGTAGGGAAAAGTAGCAGATTACAATCTTGGTAACTTCCAGTGAGGTGCTGAGTGATGGGTCTAGGTGTTCACTATATTATATCCTTTTGCATGTTTGAAAACTTTTGCAATAATTTTTCAAAACAGTAGAGAAGATGGCTAGGTGTGAAAATCACAACTGTGTCCCTGCAGGGCCGATGGAAGCCTCAGTTTTCCCAATGTCATGTGTAATAGCACTGGTGACTTAAGATGTACTGTATAGTTTCTATGATAGCATTATACACAGATGCAAAATGTACCGCATCTCAAACAACTTAGATTGACAGGAGGATGTTGTGTTTTTTGGAAACTGCATTAGATGACTCAAAAAGAGGCTCTGTGACACTGATTACAAAGATACGGGTAGAGTTTTAAGAGGCTCATTTGCAAACTAAGAGTCCTGACTGATCCAACCAGAGTGGACAGATTTACAACTTCTTGACCTGAAGGCTTGCCATAGAAGGATGATGAAAAAAATGCAAGAAGGCTATTGAAAGGAGAAAGCACAGTAAGAGATCATCCTTCAGAAAACGATTATCTATTTACTTCCTGAGTACAAAAGACTTCACTGACTTCATTCAGATCATGGGTGTCTGTTAAATCACAGCTCTGATCTAAATTTAGCAGAAAAAAAAAAATAACCCATGCTCTTTAAGATAATCTACCCTCTAAGCATACTATCCATGCCTAAGGAAACCTTGCAATGTAAGTCTCTTATTAAAATTATGTTACAGCTTTCTATTTTTAAATTACTTGAATGTTAATTTGTGAAAGCATTTTAAAATAATCATTTTAAAATAAGTGTTTCATGGCCGGTGCAGTGGCTCATCATGCCTGTAATCCCAGCACTTTGGGAGGCCGAGGCGGGTGGATCCCCTGAGGTCAGGAGTTCGAGACCAGCCTGGCCAACATGGTGAATCCCCGTCTCTACAAAAAATACAAAAATTAGTCAGGCGTGGTGGTGGGCACCTGTAATCCTAGCTACTCAGGAGGCTGAGGCAGGAGAATCACTTGAACCCAGGTGGCAGAGGTTGCAGTGAGCCGAGATTGTGTCACTGCATTCCAGTCTGGGCGACAGAGCAATACCCTGTCTCAAAAAAAAAAAAAAAAAAAAAAAGACTGTGTTGCTGTAAACGAGGTCTCGCTAAATAATTACCAACAAGACCAGTGTGAAGAAAAACAAAAGTTTATTAAGAGAAAAATTAACAAAACAATCAGAGTAAATTGAGAGCTGTAACATATTTCTACACAGGAAAACTCGACATCGCGAAGTTGTCAGGTCTCCACAAATTAATCTGTAAATCCAAGACCAAAATTCAAATGAGAGTCATTCCAAATGAGAATTTTAAAGAAACTCACAAGCCAGTGCTCACTCATCTGAAGAAAAAAAATGGGCAAAAATAACCAATACAATTTTGGAAAAGTAAAACAATGGAGATCTGCTCTAATGTAAAACATTCCTCTAGCAATTAAAAAAGTATAAATATTCATGCATAGATGTGTACACATCTCAGTTTGGTTTATGTAAAATACAGGTGGCATTTTGAGTCTAGGAGGAAGAGTGCTGTGTGGTAGCTGTCTATCAAATAAAACCGTAATTCCTCCATGTTATACACAAAAAATAAATTCCAGGGTATTTAATGAGATAATAAAGAAGCTAAAAATACAAAAAGGGAATATATTCTTATTACTATTTAGTACAGATACTCTGGGCTTTCTTAAGCAAACCCCAAACCTGGAAACCACAAAGGAGGAGATGAATGAATACGAGGACATGAATGAAAAGTTGGCATGTGACAGAGATCTCAGAATCCAAATTAAAAGACAACCGGAAAACTTATACTGCATGACCTTCTGTGGAGCATGTTTTAGTTTGTAAGTCTGTCTGCTTAGATAGCGTGTGCTTACTAAAATTCCTGACTGGCTCTTGTCCTAGGGAAGAGAGTGGGTAGGAGGCCTGGATTGTGTTTGGGTGTCCAGGAAGTAAGGCAATTTGTATCAAGTGAGTCGCCTGTTTGCTAGTGGTAATTTCATCTGTCAGTCATTGGGAAGGAAGAGTTTGCTTTAAAAATGCCACAGAAAGATGGACGTTAATTTCATGGGTGGTAATTTAGGAATTCTTCTCACATGACTGTAAAAATCAGTCAGTCCAAAAGTGGAGGCTATTTGTGGTCTGGCATTTTTCTGTGTACTTCTTCTTCTTCTTTTTTTTTTTTTAGTTACTGTCATCCATTGTCTGTTCCATTAGATTATTTAGGGCAGGCTAACAGGACTTACACGATCCTTCCCGAGAGGTCCCCTTGGTTTCTGTCACTTCAGCCTTACCCACGATCCCTTAGATTCTGTCGTTGAGCTGTAGTGAACTGGGTTCTGTGGCACCCTGCAGTTGCCCCTGTGGAGGCCGACTCTTCACACTGTGTTGGGACTGCCTGTGTCCTCTGCTGTCATCGCCTCTGGACATGGGCTCCTTGAAGGCCGGGGATGAGTGGGGTTCACTGTGTATTCTGAGGGTCAGACTCAGTGCCTGGCTCAGGGTAAGGATGCAGCACCCATCTTCTGAATGAGTGAATGGGTGAATGAACAGATGAGTTCTTTTCCTTTTCCTCCCAGTGAGTCTATGTATTTAATAGCCTATATTAGACATAGCTAATATACCAAGTATTTGACCCTTTTTTTTTTTTTTGAGACGGAGTCTTGCTCTGTCGCCCAGGCTGGAGTGCAGTGGCGCCATCTCGGCTCACTGCAAGCTCCGCCTCCCGGGTTCATGCCATTCTCCTGCCTCAGCCTCCCGAGTAGCTGGGACTACAGGCACCCGTCACCTCGCCCGGCTAGTTTTTTGAATTTTTTAGTAGAGACGGAGTTTCGCCATGTTAGCCAGGATAGTCTCGATCTCCTGACCTCGTGATCCGCCCGTCTTGGCCTCCCAAAGTCCTGGGATTACAGGCTTGAGCCACCGCGCCCGGCCTGTATTTGACTCTTTAGAGACAGCTGTGGCAAAGATTTGATTCTTCGAATGATGCGAGATAAATTCTTGAATTCATTTGAATGTCCAAAAATATTGTATAGGTTATAATATCATATTTCAACTCCAAATTTGGACAGATTTGGCATTATAGATTTTATAAACTATGAAAAATAGTTTTCTCTAAACAATGCTACGGCAGCTTATGTGACATAAATACTAGAGAAAAGCGAATGATTTATTAATGAGTAAGGCAATATACAAATATGAAACTAGAGTCAACGGGGGCAGAAGTAGGGAGGTGGGAGTAAATGCCTAAAATCTTTGGGAGCACTTTTTCTGGAAGATTTTGATTTGTTTTGAAAAGTGGCTTTGAAAGCTCTGCTTATAGCCATGTGGTAGTTCTGCCATTATCTGCGGTTTTGCATTTGGCAGTTTCAGTTGTCCGGAGTCAGCTGAGGCCTGAAAATATTACATGGAAAATTCCAGAAATAGATAATTGATAAATTTTAACTTGCATGCCATTTTGACTAGAAAGATGAAATCTTGCACCGTTCTGTCCGTTCTGTCCGTGGTTCCTTTGTTCAAGGAATCCTCAGTGTAGATGCTACTGCCCTGCGAGTCCCTTAGTACCTGGCTTAGGCATCAGATCCTTTGTAACCCTTATTTTATTGAATGGTGGCCCCGAAGCACGTGAATAGCGATGCTAGCAGTTCAGATATGCCAAAGGGAAGCTGCAAAGTGCTGCCTCCGTGAAAAGGTGAACGTTCTCAACATAAGAGAACAGAATAAATCATATGCGGAGGTTTCTAAGAAGTAAGAATGAATTTTCTATCCAAGAAACTGTGAACAGTATATTGTTAGAATTGTTCTGTTTTATTAGCAGTTATTGTTGATCCCTTACTGTGCCTAACTGATAAATTTAACTTTATCATAGATGTGTATGTATAGGCAAATGGTGGATATAGGATTCAGTGTTATCTGTGGGTTCAGGCATCCACTGGCCTTGTATTTCCTTTTTTAGTCAAGATGATTTGAGAAACTTAGATACCGAGAAACTCTGTGCCTGGTCACTTGAATGGAAAGGCCGTCTTGTTAATGAAAACATGGCTTAAGCTGTTGTAACCAACAGATCCCAAAATGAGATGGCCCCCAAGCCCAGGCCACACCACAGACCAATTACATTAGACTCTCCCTGGAGAGGGCCAGACACCAAGATTTTTAGAATTCTTCCTACGTCATCCTAAAGTCTAGGTAAAGTTGAGAACCACTGGCCTGGAGTTATTCAGAAGTGACTAGGGAGGGTATTCAGAAGTGACTGAGTTTTGCAGCCCACAGCCATCTCTCATCCTGGGCTTGTAGAACAGCTCTGCCTGCCTCGTTATAGGGCTTTCACCACTCGGCCAAGCCTTGTGTTATGGGTGTTTCCCACCCAGGAGGAAGTGGAGTACACAAGTTCCTTTTAAGAAGGTGAAGTGGAAGTAGCATATTTCACTCACATTCCATTGGCAGGTGCTAGTACAGGTGACTATGTAACTACATTCCATTGGCAGGTGCTAGGACACGTGACTGTGTAACTGCACATTCCATTGGCGGGTGCTAGGACACGTGACTATGTATCTGCAGTGGAGGTTGAGAAATGTGATGTGAATCTGGTTGGCCATCTGCCCTGCTAATTTTTGAGGTGGGAAGGCTTCTGTTATAGGTAGAAGAGTGTAATGGTTACCATACTATCCATTAATTAAAACTATTATTGATTACCAATTATCAACTCTAAAGCTGAACAGAGTTCAACTGACCTCACATATATAATTATGTCATATGTGATAATTATACACATACACACACAGGCAAGCTATGAGCTAGATGCAAAGACTTGGGAGAGGCTTTGGTTTAATTACAAAGTTTTAAAGTTTTACATTTACTAAGCTTTTAGTTTCTATTAATCATGAAGTTGTTGCTCTTTGTTTCACTGTCATTTATGAGCTGTTTAGGAGTGGAAACCCTGCTGCGGTTTACTTTTTCATTTGTTTGGCCTCCCTTGGTGCAAGCTGTTTAGAGGCAGAAAAGCAATTTTAGCCAAAATGTATTCCAGTGATGTCAATTGAAATCCTGGGTCATCACATAAAGGTTATAGCAACTTTAAGGGTGTAGAATCTGGAAAAAGTTAACGTTAAATAGGAATGTCATTTTTGGTAGGGCAACACATTTTCTAGAGGTCCCTTTTAATTATTTTGCTATATACACTCTTAATTGTAGAAACCATTCTTGAAGAGTTGGGGAAGGCTCAGTGGTGTTGGTGGGTACAGATTTAGTATATATGAGTTAGTCTTACTCATCTTTCTATATTCTTGTGGCCAGAATACTTCCAGACCCATAACAGATCCTTAGCAAATATTAACTGACAAGAATATGCTTATATCATTGTGTAGTTTATTTGGAAAAATGATACTCTTTCACTCCTTGTGGACGTTTCGCAGTGACATGTTGAGTCCTTTGGTATGCAACAGTGTTGAAGGTGGGGGATTGAGTACTAGAATGATTGCTGACGTCTCTTCAAGGGCGCTGGGAGACAGAGACTTCTATCATTAACAGTTAGGAAGAATGAATAAGACCTGCTGTGCAATAACACAAGACGGTGGCTATGGTCAATAATAACTTAATTGTACATTTTAAATAACTTAAAGAGTATAATTGGATAGTTTGTAACTCAGAGGATATCAGGAGAACCGGCTCCGGATGTTTAACATGGGTTCTTTTCTATTTCGTAAGTGTCTCAGCTGGGTTGAGAAATAAAGGGAAAGAGCACAAGAGAGAGAAATTTAAAGCTGGGTGTCTGGGGGAGACATCACATGTCGGCAGGATCCGTGATGTTCCCCGAGCCATAAAACCAGCAAGTTTTTATTAGCAGTTTTCAAAAGGGGAGGGAGTGCATGAATAGGGTGTGGGTCACAGAGATCACATACTTCACAAGGTAATAAAATATCACAAAGCAAATGGAGGCAGGGCAAGATCACAGGACCCTTGGATGAGGTGAAATTAAAATTGCTAATGAACAAAGGGTTTGAGAGCAGACAACCTGTCTGATCACAATTTATTAGGTGAGAATTTTCCTCCACCTGATAAGCCTGGGAGCGCTACAGGAGACCAGGGCTTATTTCATCACTTCGGCTGCGACCATAAAAGACGGCTGAGAGGGCCATTCATAGGCCTACCTTCAGGGCGCATTTTCTTAGGGATGTTCCTTGCTGAGAAAAAGAGTTCAGCGATATTTCTCCTATTTGCTTATGAAAGAGGAGAAATATAGCTCTGTTCCGCCCGGCTCACTGGTGGCCAGTTCAAAGTTACGTCTCTTGTTCCCTGAACATCGCTGTTATCCTGTTCTTTTTTTAAGATGCCCAGATTTCATATTGTTCAAACACACGTGCTCTACAAACAATTTGTGCAGTTGATACAATCACAGGGTCCTGAGGTGACATTCATCCTCCTTAGCTTACGAAGAAGATGACAGGATTAAGAGATTAAAGTAAAGACAGGCATAGGAAATCACAGGGATATTCAATGGGGAAGTGATAACTGTCCCTGAAATCTTCACAATTTATGTTCAGAGATTACAGTAAAGACAGGTGTAAGAAATTATAAAAAGTATTAATTTGGGAAACTAGTAAATGTCCATGAAATCTTCACAATTTATGTTCTTCTGCCACGGCTTCAACCGGTCCCTCCGTTCAGGGTCCCTGACTTCCCGCAACAGAGAAGTGCTCGAGGGGTTGGATACCCCATTCTTCATGATGTGCTTATTTCACACCGCATGTCTATCTCAATACGTCTCATGTCCCCATAAATATATCTACCTCCTGTGTACCCACAAAAATTACAAAATAAATAAAGAAAATAAAAATCATGACTGTCCATTGTGGGAAATGATACAGCAGTGATGTACAGCAAACAGTAGGAACAGAAGTGGGAGGGCTCACCTCTGCAGAGTTGGGGAGGGCTGCATAGTGTTGGTGACCCCTGAACTGGGTGATGGAGTATAGTAGGAGATTTTCATGTGAATAAGAAAGGGCATTAGAGGGAATGGTATGTACAGCGTGATGGAGCTGTGGAAGAGCCTGTGTCTTTCATGAAAGGTGAAAAAATCAAGTGTGGCTGCAGTGTAAGAAAGACAACTCCATGAAAATGCTCCCTGTAGTACTGTAAGGGGTTTGGACATTGGGCAAAGCGAGAGGCCCTTGCAATGTGTTTTAATTTTTTTTTGAGACAGAGTCTCACTCACGCTGGAGTGCAATGGTGTGATCTCGGCTCACTGCAGCCTCCACCTCCTGTGTTCAAGCAATTCTTCTGCTTCAGCCTCCCGAGTAGGTGGGATTACAGGTGCCTGACACCATACCTGGCTAATTTTTGTATTTTTAGTAGAGACGGGGTTTCACCATGTTGGCCAGGCTGGTCTCGAACTCCTGACCTCAGGTGATCCCCCTGCCTCGGCCTCCCAAAGTGCTAGGATTACAGGCGTCAGCAGCCCTTGCAGTCTTTTAAATGAGATGATTACATGGTCCGATTTATATTTTAGAAAAATTAACTCTTGGAAACGAGGCTACATCCTCCCTGCATAAGGCTCCCTGACCCCAGTCTCTGTCCTCTAATAATACCATAGCCATAAAACATAGTCTCTTCATTATTCCTGATTTAAAGGATTTTGATGAAAAGGCAAATGAATTCTGAAATGATTCTCGTAACTAATTTATTTTTATTTTTTATTTTTTGAGGCAGAGTCTTGCTCTGTCACCCAGGCTGGAGTGCAGTGGCGCAATCTTGGCTCACTGCAGCCTCTGCCTCCCAGGCTTAAGCAATCCTCCTACCTCAGCCTCCCAAGTAGCTGGGACCACAGACACGCACCACCATGCCTGGGTAATTTTTTTATAGTTGTGGTAGAGATGGGTAATATGGTTTGGCTGTGTCCCCACCCACATCTCATCTTGAACTGCACTCCCATAATGGCCACCTGTTGTGGGAGGGACCTAGTGGGAAATAATTGAATCACAGGGGCGGTTTCTCCCACACTGTTCTTGTGGCAGCGAATAAGTCTCACAAGATCTGATGGTTTGAAAAGGGGAAACCCGTTTTGCTTGGTTCTCGTTCTCTCTCTTGCCGGCTGCTATGTAAGACGTGCCCTTTAAACTTCCACCATGATTGTGAGGCCTCCCCAGCCACGTGGAACCATAAGTCCAGTTAAACCCTTTTTCCTGGATAAATTACCCAGTCTTGGGTATGTCTTTATCAGCAGTGTGAAAACGGACCAATACAATGGGGTTTCACCATGTTGCCCAGGCTATTCTCAAACTCCTGAGCTCAAGCGATCCACCTGCCTCAGCCTCTCAAAGTGCTGGGATTACGGGTGTGAGCCACTGTGCCCTGCTTGTTGTAACTAATTTAAAGGGATAGTTTCGTGTATAAAGGTTCAGTTTCTTTGATTAGATAAGCTGAGGACCCCATAACTTTATTTATCCTTCAGCTGGTGTCTGTTTGGGGATGATTTTTGTATCTGATGACTGTGGGCCAGTGAAAATCAAGTATATTTAATGTAACCTTAATATCTAGTTATATTGCAAAGAAAAAGGCATTAAAACAGAATGTGGATTATCAAAATATTGTAGGAAAAACACAAAATAAATTTGTAGTTAGCTTAATTGGGTTGTTATCGGAATGTAGATTATCCTGTGCTGAATTGTTTAATACTATGCAAATTATATGAGACTTTCCTGTAAGAGACAGAAGAAACTGAGGAAACTCAAAGAGTTGACATTAAACTATTTAAGATTCTTTTACAGACTACTTCAGAATCCTGATGGAGTTTGGTGGTCTTAAATCTAGTGGTCAAGTTTTTATTGTGACTTTGGATAACAGAGCTCTATTCTGTGTGCTTGATGAGTGGTTTGTGGAAAATAGTAACTACATATAAGAAAAGTAGTTTCATTTTGGGGGAATGGAATCTTGATATGACTGTGTGGTCATTAAAAAAATCTGTCTTTTGGTTTTCTTGATGGTCAGTAATGGCAACAATTCTCATTTGTGTGCTGCTTATAGTTTATTAATTTTTTTTTTTTGAGACAAAGTCTATCTCTGTCACCCAGGCTGGAGTACAGTGGTGAGATCATAGCTCACTACAGCCTCAAACCCCTGGGCTCAAGTAATTCTCCTACCTCAGCCTCCTGAGTAACTGAGACTACAGGTTCATGCCACCATCTTGGCTAGCTTTTTAATTTTTTTTGTAGAGAGGGGTTCTTGCTATGTTGCCCAGGCAGTTCTCGAACTCCTGGCCTGAGGTGATGCTTCTGCCTCAGCTTCCTGAAGAGCTGAGATTATAGAACCACCAAGCCCACTCACTGCTTATAGTTTAGAAAGCACTCTCTTACAGACTTGTTCAACCTTTACAACTACCTTATTATGTACTACTAGTTTTTCTAGGCAATATGTTACCTATTAATTATAATATTTGCTTAAATGCATTTTATTTTGGACATTAGAATCAAACAGTTAAACCTCAGATAGAATATGTACGCTCTTAATAATGTGAGGTTATCTAGCTATGTCCTAAAGATTATAGTTTACAAGGTGTTGACGTACAACCTAGCCCACCTATTCTTGGCCCATAGGGAGCAGATACCTGGTGGCTGGTCTTTCAACCACTTTCGTAGTAGAAAAAAACCAAAATTATAATACAATACTTATTATGCTTTACCATGCATTTATGTAGCAGTACCCCAGTAGGCCATGACAAATAGGGCTGGTATATTTCCAGCCAGTTGGTATTAAATTAACACAAGTCATTATGCCTCCAAGTGGTATACAGTGTATAATGTACATAACTCTTATTTTGGTGAGAAGTGTAAAAGTAATAACCCTGGACTCTGGAGGCCAGAATTTGATGCTTTAAAACTTTGTATAATGAAAATTTTAAACATACACAGAAGGAGAGAATAGGAGTATGAAACTGATATAGCCATCACTTGGCTTTCTCAGTTACTAATACTGTATTAGTCTGTTCTCAAACTGCTAATAAAGACATACCTGAGACTGGATAATTTATAAAGGAAAAAGGTTTGATGGACTCACAGTTCCACGTGGCTGGGGAGGCCTCACAATCGTGGTGGAAGGTGAAGGAGAAGCAAAGACATGTCTTACATGGCAGCAGGCAAGAGAGTGTGTGCAGGGGAATTCCCCTTTATAAAACCATCAGATCTTGTGAGACTTACTAACTTTCAGGAAAACAGCATGGGAATGATCTGCCTCAGTGATTCAGTGACCTCCCACTGGGTCCCTCCCATAACATGTGGGAATTATGGGAACTATAATTCAAGATGAGATTTGGATGGGGACACAGCCAAAGCAGATCAAATACGTAGCTAATTTTGTTTCATCTATACCTCCTATTTCCCTGAGATTATTTTGAAATATGTCTAGAGATCATACATATATAATTTCATCTTTAAATATTTCTATATGCATTCCTGAAAGATAAGAACTCTTTCAGAATACAAAAGTGAAAGTGGAATACAATGCCAATGCAAAAAAAAAAAAAAAAAATGCTCCCTTAATATTATCAAATAGTCAATGCATATTCTCATTTCTCTATTTTTTTGAAAGAATACTTTTTTACTTGAATTGAGTTTTTAAATAAGGTCCATACATTATGCTGGATTATTATTTCTTTTGAGTCTGTTTTGACATATACATTCCTCTGCTATCATTATTTTCTCTTGAGACTTTTTGTTAAAGATATCAGGTCATTTTGTTGTGTAGTTTCCCCACACAGGGTTTTACTTACTACCTCCCAATGGTGTAATTAAAACAAACAGGCTGGGTGCGGTGGCTCACGCCTGTAATCCCAGCATTTTGGAAGGCCGAGGTGGGTGGATCACGAGGTCAAGAGATGGAAACTATCCTGGCCAACATGTTGAAACCTCATCTCTACTGAAAATACAAAAAATTAGCTGGGCATGGTGGCAGGCGCCTATAGTCCCAGCTACTCAGGAGGCTGAGGCAGGAGAATCACTTGAACCCAGGAGGCAGAGGTTGCAGTGAGCTGAGATTGCACCACTGCACTCCAGCCTGGTGACAGAGCGAGACTCTGTCTCAAAACAAAAAAAACAAAAACAAACAAACAAATAGCATTATTGAGGTGTAATTAACCTAAGATAAACAACATATTACAAGTGCACAGTTTCCTGAGTATGTCTACATTGGCAAAACCATTACCAAAATTTAGATAATGAATGTCTCAGTTGTCTTACCAACTGGGTGTTCTACAATTCAGTTTGATTTTGACACCACATTACGTTAGCAGAAACCCCTCCCCACTGCTAGGTTAAGGGCTCATTCCCACAAGACTGCCCCAATTCAGATGCCAGCTAGGAATGGGGTTCCCAGTCTCCCATACTTCTGCCTGGCTGACCACAAATTCACGGGCTCCCATGACCATCCTTGCCGGTGTGCTATGTCACTAGAACGACTCACCGAACTCAGGAAAATGCTATCCTTGTGATTATTTTATTATGAAAGATGCAACTCAGGAACAGCAAAATGGAAGAGGTACATGGTGCAGGGTCTTGCAGGGAGGGGTAGAGAGCAGAGCTTCTGTGCCCTCTCTGAGTGCAACACCTTCCCATCTCATGATGTGTTCACCCGAAAGCTCTGCAAACTCTTCAAGAGTTTTTAAGCAAAGTAGGCTTGATTGCAGAAAGTTTTGGGTGTTGGTGACAGAACTCAATCCCCAGCCTCCCAGAGGTCAGGGGATGAGGGTGAAAGTCTTAACCCTCTAGTCACACTTTTTGCTTCCTCTGGCAACAAGCCCCCATATTGAGCTATCTAGAAGCCCACCAAGAGTCAGCTCATTAGCATAAACTCAGGTATGGTTGAAAAGGGCTCCTTAGAAATAAAAGACACTCCTATCAGGAAATTTCAAGTGTTTTTGGAGCTCTGTGTCAGGAACCAGAGACAAAGACTGAGTATGTTTTTTATTATAGCACATGCACCATCCTTAAAAGTTTGCTTCTGCCTCTTTGTAATCAAACGTTGTGTATTTTTTGGGGGGTCTGGCTGCTTTAAATCCGCACAGTTATTCTGAGATACATCTGTGTTTTTAAGTGTATTCATAGTTCATTCCTCTTATTGCTGAGTACTGTTTCATTACAGTGATACCCGTATTTACTTACCCATTGTGGCCACTGTGTTGCTTCCAGCTTTTGACCATCACAGATAAAACTGCTGAGAATATCCATGTACAAATCTTTGTATGGATATATGCTTTCGTTTCTCTCAGGTAAAATACCTAAAAATGGAATGGATTTATCATATGGTAGGTGTAGTTTAACTTTACTTTCTAAGAAGCTGCCAAAATGTTTTCCAAAGTCTGTGCTTCATTGGACATTTCCACTAGCAGTGTGTGAGAATTCAGTTACTCCACATCCCCCCCAACATTTGGTCCTTTGTAACTATAGCCACTCTAATAGGTATGTAGTGGAATCTTCTTGTGATTTTAATTTGCTTTTTCCTAATAATTAATGATGCTAAACAACTTTTCATATGCTTATTTGCCACCCACATATCTTCTTTGAAGTGTCTGTTCAAATCATTTGCCCATTTTTTATTAGGTTATTTTCTTATTCTTGAGCTGTAAAGGGTCTTTATTTATGTTGGGTGCAGATCTTCAGGTAGATGACTTGCCAGTGTTTTCTCTCAGCATGTGGCTTGTCTTTTCATCCTCTTAAGTGTCTTCAGAAGCAGCAGTTTTTAATTTTGACGAAATTAATTTATCAGTTTTTCTCTTATTGTTTATGTTTTTGCTCACATGTCTAAAGTCTTTGCTTGAACTAGTCACAAAGTTTTTTTTATATTTTCTTTGAGAACTTTTATAGTTTTAGGCTTTATATTTAGATCTATGGTCCATCTCGAATTACTTTTTAGAAACAATAATTGCAGCTTTAATTTTAGATTTAAGGGGTACATGTGCAGGTTTGTTATGTGGGCATATTGTGTGATGATGAGATTTGGGGTATGATTGATGCCATTGCCTAGGTAGTGAGCATAGTACCCAATAGTGTTTCAACCCTTGCTCCCTTCCCTCCCTCCCCCTCTTTCATCCCTGGTGTCCAAATCCAACAGCACATCAAAAAGGTTATGTCCGTGAGTACCCAGCGTTTAGCTCCCACTTATAAGTAAAAACATGTGGTGTTTGGTTTTGTGTTCCTGTGTTAATTTGCTTAGGATAATCACTTCCTGCTGCATTCGTGTTGCTGGAAAGGACATGATTTCATTCTTTTTTATGACAATTCAGTATTCCATGGTGTATATGTACCACATTTTCTTTATCCAGTCCACCATTGATGGACACCTAGGTTGATTCCTTGTCTTTGTTATTAATGGAGAGTGCTGTGATGAACATATGAGTGCATGTGGTTTTTTTCTTTTGGTGGAACGATTTATTTTCTTTTGGAAAGAAAATAAGTACATTCAGTAATAGGATTGCTGGGTTGAATGGTGATTTTTTGTTAAGTTCTTTGGGAAATCTCCCAACAGCTTTTCACAGTGGCTGAACTAATTTACATTCCCACCAGCAGTGTATAGGCGTTCGCTTTTCTCCAAAGCCTTGCCAGCATCTGTTTCTTTCTTTCTTTTTTTTTCTTTTTTTTTTTTTTTTTTTTAAATAATAGCCATTTGACTGGAGTGAGATGGTATCTCATTGTGGTTTTGATTTACACTTCTCTGTTGATTAGTGATATTGAGCATTTTTTCATACATTTGTTGGTTGCTTGTATGTCTTCTTTTGAGAAGTGTCTGTTCGTGTCTTTTGCCCATTTTTTAATGGAATTATTTGTTTTTTTGTTGTTAAGTTCCTTATAGAATCTGGATATTAGACCTTTGCCAGATGCATAGTTTGTGAATAGTTTTCTCCCATTTTGTAGGGTGTCTATTTACTCTATTGATAGTTTCTCTTGCTGTGCAAAAAGCACTTTAGTTTAATTGGGTCTCACTTGTCAATTTTGGTTTTCTTTGCAGTTGCTTTTGAGGACTTTTTCTGCATTTTTTGAGGACTCTTTTGTATATACTAAAAGGTGGGGATCCAGGTTCAATATTCTGCATATTAGCTAGCCAGCTATCCCAGCACCATTTATTGAATAGGGAGTCCTTTCCCTGTTGCTTATTTTGGTTGACTTTGTCAAAGATCAGACAGCTGAAGCTGTGTGTGGTTTTATTTTTGGGTTCTCTCTTCTATTCTACTGGTCTATGAGTCTGTTTCTATATCAGCACTATGCTGTTTTGGTTACTGTAACCTTATAGTATAGTTTGAAGTTGGGTAATATGATCCTCTAGCTTTGTTCTTTTTGCTTGGGATGACTTTGGCTATTTGGGCTCTTTTTTTGTTCCATATTAATTTTAGAATATTTTTTACTCATCCTGTGAAAAATGACATTGGTAGTTTGATAGCAATAGCACTGAATCTGTAGCTTGTTTTGGGCAGCATGGCTATTTTTACAATATTGATTCTTCCAATCTGTGAGCATGGAATGTTCTTCCATTTGTTTGTATCATCTATGATTTCTTTCATCAGTGTTTTGATGTTCTACTGATAGAAAAAAGTCATGGAGGAGGGACTCCTCAATAACTCATTCTGCAAAGCCAGCATTACCCTGATACCAAAACCTAGCAAAGACACAGTAAAAAAAGAAAACTACAGGCCGACATCCCTGATGAACACAGAGGCAAAAATTCTCAACAAAATACTAGCAAACCAAATCCAGCAGCACATCAAAAAGGTTAATTCTCCATGATCAGGTAGGCTTCATTCCTGGGATGCAAGGTTGGTTCAACATATGCAAACCAATAAATGTGATTTACCACATAAAAAATTAAAAACTGGCTAGGTGTGGTGGCTCATGCCTGTAATCCCAGCACTTTGGGAGGCCGAGGCAGGCGGATCACGAGGTCAGGAGATCGAGACCATCCCAGCTAACACAGTGAAACCCCATCTCTACTAAAAATACAAAAAATTAGCCGGGTGTGGTGGCAGGTGCCTGTAGTCCCAGGAGGCTGAGGCAGGAGAATGGCGTGAACCTGGGAGGCGGAGCTTGCAAGTGAGCCAAGATTGCGCCACTGCACTCCAGCCTGGGCAACAGAGTGAAAACTCCATATCAAAAAAAAAAAAAAAAAAATTAAAAACAAAACCATATGATCATCTCAATAGATGTGGAAAAAGCTCTCAATAAAATCCAGTACACTTCACATTAAAAACCCTGAACAAACTAGGCATCAAAGGGACATACCTCAAAATAATAACAGCTCTCTATGACAAACCTAAATACAATATCGTATTGAATGAGCAAAAGCTGGAAGCATTCCCCTTGAGAACTGGAACAGATAAGGATTCTCACTCTCTCCACTCTTATTCAGCATAGTACTGGAGCAATCAGGCAAGAATAAAAATAGAAGGTATCCAAATAGGAAAAGAAGGAGTCAAACTATCTCTTTGCTGATGATATGATTCTATACCGAGAAAACCCTGAAGACTCTGCCAAAGACTCCTGGAACTGATAAACGACTTCAGTAAAGTTTCAGGATACAAAATCAATATACAGAAATCAGTGGCATTTCTATACACCAATAACGTTCAAGCTGAGAGCCAAATTGAAATGCAGTCCCATTTACAGTAGCTGCACACACACAAAATATTTAGGAATACATCAAATTACTTTTTGTATGTAGCATTAGACAACCAGTCACATTCTTTGAGCTAAAAATAAAAACACGCAAGATATTAAAAATACAAATAGGAACTGAATATCACAGTGAAGAAAATTACAAGTAGAGCATGAGGGAATAGTCAAGAATTGTAGGAAAAAATAAAAATATAAGCACACACTAGATTTCTCATGGTTAAGAAATTAGACTTTTTTTTTTTTTTTTTTTTGAGACGGAGTCTCACTCTGTCGCCTGGGCTGGAGTGCAGTGGCCGGATCTCAGCTCACTGCAAGCTCCGCCTCCCGGGTTTATGCCATTCTCCTGCCTCAGCCTCCCGTGTAGCTGGGACTACAGGCGCCCGCGACCTCGCCCGGCTAGTTTTTTGTATTTTTTAGTAGAGACGGGGTTTCACCGGGTTAGCCGGGATGGTCTCGATCTCCTGACCTCGTGATCCGCCCGTCTCGGCCTCCCAAAGTGCTGGGATTACAGGCTTGAGCCACCGCGCCCGGCCGAAATTAGACTTTTTAAATAAATAAAAAATTGCCGGGCATGGTGGCTTGCACCAATAATTCAGCCACTTGGCAGGCTGAGGTGGGAGGATCTTTTGAGGCCAAGAATTTAAGACCAGTCTGGGCAACACAGTGAGACTCTGTCTCCAAAAACAAGTAATTACTGGGTGTGGTGGTGTGCACTTGTAGTTTTTGCTACTCAGGAGGCTGAGGTGGGAGGATGGCTTGAGCTCAGGAGTTTGAGGCTGCAGTGAGCTATGATCACACCACTGCCCTCCAGCCTGGATGACAGAGCAAGACCCCCTTTGTATGTATGTATGTACGTGTAATATACATATATAATATATATGTATATTTTTGCATATGTATATGTGTACATATACATGTATGTGTGTATTTATGAGTATAAAATGTTCTACTTCAAGGAAGATGATTACATGAAGGTGTATAAGAACCACCACCACCAACCACCCTCTACAGGAAGGGAAGAGTAAAAATCATATCATGGTAGGAATTGTATGGAAAAATTGGAAACTCAGAATGGAATAGGTAGTAAATTGCTAAATTTGGTGACTGTTTTAGAATGCTTCTGGAACACTTCTTCAAGAGTATTCATGGGGAAAAATGAGAGTCATGGTAGGTGAAAAGCCAATGGTCATACATGAAATGTTAGATGAATCAAATAAATGAGGTCTTTTAATTTACTAAAGAAAAGGACTGCCATTCTTCAAAAAGAAGTAATGTGATCTATGAATAGCGTTTAGACTCAGTTGAACTATTCTGCTTCAATCAAGGAAATATTTGACAATATGAAAAGTGAGAGATGCAGAACATTTTAATCTCTCGTTTTTACTTTTATATTACATGCATTTTAAACATCTGTTTGAAAATGTTATCAATAAATTAGCAATTTCAAAACAATTTAAAACTATCGTTTGATTTATTCCCTCAGAACTTTGAGACAGGAGAGTACTATGAGTGACTTCTCATAGCTAGGTGTCATTAAATGCAGGGGCCAGCAACCGGCTAATCTATGTACTGTTACAATTAGTGATAGACCATCCCTGGCAGAGTCTTAGCATGTCTTGTAACTTGTTTGAAAAATAAGCCCTTTCTCTTCATTCATATCTTTATTGAGTCTCATAATTTACTTGATACTTATCATGGCTCAAGTGCTGAACTTATATTCACAGAGTTTAACTAATCATGGCACTTGATTCATGGTACTCTCTCATTATTAATTTATGCATGGCCTTCTTTATTTTGTAGTCATTGAATCATTCATTAATTCATTTTAAATAAATATTATAAGCACTTATAGTACCAGCATGAGAACAAGGATACTGAGAATAATTTCTTTCTACTGTGAGTTCCTTCCCCATTCCGTCTCCTGGCCCTGTGTTTCCCTTCCTCCTTCTCCCTGTAGGCAGCCACTCATGAATTGCACATTACGCACTTCCCTGCCTTTCAGAAATGTATGCTTTTATTACATACATGTATTTCTATAGATTATATTTTTAGTTTTGGATTTATAATTAAGGTCTCATGCTCCATGTCTGAAAGTTGTGGGACAATATCAAATGTTCTAACATACGAGTAAGTGAAATATCAGAAAGAGAAGAGAAAGAGCTGACTAAAAACATATGTAAAGAGAAAATGGCTGAGAATTTTCCAAAATCAGTGAAAGATGGAAAACTGGGAGGGGTAGGAGAAAGGGTGGGGAAGGAAGAAATTTGTTAAAGGATATAAAATTACAGCTAGATAAGAGAAATACATTCTAGTGTTCTGTAGCCCTGTAGTTAACAGTAATACATAATTTCAAATAGTTGGAAGGAGGACATTGAATGTTCCCATCACAAAGAAATGATAAATGTTTGAGATAATGGGTATGCTAATTACCCTGATCTGATCACTATGCATTGTATGTATGAAAACATCACAGTGCACCGCATGAATATGTACAATTATTATGTGTCAGTTAACAAAGCTAAAATAATGTTCAGAGAACCCCAGGCAGGGTAAAGGTAGGGAGAGAAAGCATACCTCTAGATACCTTATAGTTAAAAACCAACAATAAAGAGAAAATCTTTTTTTTTTTTTTGAGACAGAGTCTTGCTCTGTTGCCCAGGCTGGAGTGCAGTGGCATGATCTCGGTTCACTGCAAGCTCCGCCTCCCGGGTTCACGCCATTTTCCTGCCTCGGCCTCCCGAGTACCTGGGACTATAGGCGCCTGCCACCACGCCTGGCTAAATTTTTTATTTTTAGTAGAGACAGGAGTTTCACCGTGTTAGCCAGGATGGTCTCGATCTCCTGACCTCGTGATCCGCCCGTCTTGGCCTCCCAAAGTGCTGGGATTACAGGTGTGAACCACCGCGCCCAGCCGAAAAATTCTTAAAGAAGCTAGATAAAGAAAGGCAGCCAGATTAAAACAAAATGTATGTATAGAGGAACAAACATAAAAATTATAGCACAGTTCTTATATAACCTATGCACGCAGAAGACAGTGGAGTGACATCGAGTGCTGAGAGAAAACAAACCTGCAGACCTAGGATCCTATACCCAATAAAAATATCTTTCAAAACTAAAGGCAAAAATAAAGACTTCTTAGAAAAACAAGAGCTGGGAAAATTCATTGCTAGTTAGCCTGCACTACAAAAGATGTCGGAGGAAGTGTGTTGGGCAGAAGGTGTATGGTACCAGGTGACATTTGGATATACACAAAGAAATATAGAGCACCCGCAATAATATAGAAGCCATTGAATGTAAAGACATTGCATATCTAAAGCCAAAATAGTAAAAATATATTGTGAGGTTTAGAACACTTAGGAATAAAGTGTATGACAATAACAGCACAATCACAGGACATGGAAATGTAAAATTTTATTTAGAGGTAGATTATGGTAAGTAAAGATGTGTATTGTAAACCCTAGAGCAACCCCTAAGGAAAAAAAGAAAGAAAAGAGTTAAAACAATCAATAGGGGAGATAAAAATTGAATCATAAGAAGAAGGCAAGAAAAGAGGAAAAGGGAACAAAGTACAGACAAAAGCAGGTTCAATGTTATTAAGATGGCAGTTCTGGTCCTGGCATGGTGGCTCACGCCTGTAATCCCAGCACTTTGGGAGTCTAAGCGGGGAGGATCACTTGAGCCCAGGAGTTCAAGACCAGTCTGGGCAACATGGTGAGACCCTGTCTCTATAAAAAAAATTATAAATTAGCTGGGCACAGTGGCATGCACCTGTGTTCCCTACTACTTGGGAGTCTGAGGTGGGAGAATTGCTTGAGCCCAGTTGGCCAAGGCTGCAGTGAGCCATGATCTCATCACTATACTCCAACCTGGGCAACAGAGACCCAAAAACAAAAAGATGGCAATTCTTCCCATATTGATCTATAGATTCACTGCAGTCCTGTTTGAAATCCAAGCAGAATAGGCAACACAATTTTGAAAAAAGAACAAAGAGAACTTAGACTGGTTTGACCACTTCCTGTAGAGCTGTCGTCATCAACATGGTGCTACACTGGCATAAAGAACATAGAAAATGGGCCAGGCGCGGTGGCTCACTGCCTGTAATCCCAGCACTTTGGGAGGCTGAGATGGGCGGATCACGAGGTCAGGAGATTGAGACCATCCTGGCTAACACAGTGAAACCCCATCTCTACTAAAAATACAAAAAAGTAGCCGGGTGTGGTGGTGGGTACCTGTAGTCCCAGGAGGCTGAGGCAGGAGAATGCCGTGAACCTGGGAGGCGGAGCTTACAGTGAGCTGAGATCGCGCCACTGCACTCCAGCCTGGGTGACAGAGTGAGACTCCATCTCAAAAAAAAAAAAAAAAAGAAAAGAAAAGAAAAATTGGATATTCATATGCAAAACCAAAGACAAAAACAAACCAAAAACCCTTAGATATTTACCTCCCACCATACTCCCAGAATAACTCCAAATTGATCATAAATCTGCATTTATGAGCTAAAACTCTAACACTTCTAGAAGAAAGCATAAGAAAAAGTCTTTGTGACCTTGGGTTAGGCAAAGAATTCTTCGCTATGACACCGTTAAGCACAATCCTTAAAAGAAAAATATCGATAAATTGGGTTTAATCAAAAATTTAAAGCTTATCCTTTAAAGATACCACGAAGCAAGTGCAAAGACGAATTATAGACTCTGAGAAAATATTTGAAAATCACATCTATGATAAATAACTGGTATCCATAACGTATAAAGAACTCTAAATTGAATATTAAGATACCAGTCCTCCTCAAAATGGACAAAATATTTGAATAGCCAGCTCACTAAGAAGATACATGAATAGCTGATAAGCACATGCGAAAATGCTTGTCATTACTCATTAGGGAAATGCAAATCAAAACCACAGTGCGACGCTACTTCACACCCACTGAAATGGCTAAAAGAAAAAACTCAGAAAATAAGTATGTTCAAGGAGAAACAGGAATTCTGTGTGGCTAATGGGACTCTGAAAGGTATAGCCACAATAGAAGGTGGTTTGGCAGTGTTTTAAAAAGTCGTACTAAAACATATTTACCATATGATCTAGCTAATTCACTTACATGTATCTACCTAACAGAAGTATGCAGATTGTTTAAACACTTCAATTAAAAGAGATCATCAGGTAGGGTGAAAAAGCAAGATCCAGCTATACAGTCAGCTGTCCATATCTGTAGGTTACAGTCAGCTGTCCGTATCTGCAGGTTTTTTTTGTTTTTTTTTTTTTTTGAGATGGAGTCTTGCTCTGTCACCCAGGCTGCAGTGCAGTGGCATGATCTTGGCTCACTGAAACCTCTGCCTTCCAGGATCAAATGATTCTCCTGCCTCAGCCTCCTGAGTAGCTGGGATTACAGGTGACCGCCACCACAGCTAATTTTTGTATTTGTAGTAGAGACAGGGTTTCCCCATGTTGTCCAGGCTGGTCTTGAACGTCTGACCTCAGGTGACCCACCTGCCTCTGCCTTCCAAAGTGCTGGGATTACAGGTGTGAGCCACCGTGCCTGGCCATATCTGCAGGTTGCATCTGGGTATCCAACCAACTGCAGATCAAAATATTTGGAAAGAAAGAAACAATGAGAAATAACAATACAACAACAAAAATACAAATAAAAACCAATACAGTATAGCAACTATTTACATAGCATTTACATTACATTAGGTCTTATAAGTAACCTAGAAATGATTTAAACTATTCAGGAGGATGTGCGTAAGTGCTCTGTAGATACCACACCATTTTATATAAGGGACTTGAGCATCCTAGGATTTTGGGATCTGAGGTGGGTCCTGGAACTCATGGCTTGTATACCACGGGATGACTATCTGTTGTGAACTAGAAACTTATTTTAAACGTGAAGATGTAAATCCTTAAAGGTAAAAAGACAAAGATAATACTGTATAAGCACTAACCAAAAGAAAGCTGGAATGACTTGATTAATATCTGATGAAATATAATAAAAGATTATAAACAGGCGTTAAAAAGCTACATTTCATAATGACCATGTGGTTGTTTCATCACGGTAGCACAACATTGTTCTTAAATTTTCATGTACTTAACAACAGAGTAGTAAAATATATAACAAAAACAGAATTGAAAAGAGAAATAGATTTACAATTATAGTTGACAGTTTCAACACTCTTCTCTCAGTAATTTATAGAAAAAATAGACAGAAAATCATTAAGGATATAGAAAAATCTAAGCAACACTATCAACCAGCTTGACCCAGTTGACGTTTATGAATCAGTCTATGCAACAGCAGCATGCACATGCCCTTTAAGTATACATGAACCTCTCAAAACAGTAGATCATATTCTAGGCAATAAAACACCTATCAACAAATCGTAAAAGAACTGAGTTATTCAAAGTATGTTTTCTGACCATCAGAGAATTAAAATAAAATTTAATAACAGAAGGATAACTAGAAATCTCCAAGTATGTGGAAATGAAGGAACACATTTCTAAATTATGAATAGATCAAGGAAGAAATCTCAAGGGAAATGAAAAGAGAATCAGAGTAGAATGAAAATGAAAATAGAATGTATCAATATCTGTGAGATGCAGTTAAATCAATGCCTAGAGGGAATTTTATAATTTTAAATGGTTACATTAGAAATAATTTAAATCCATTGATCCAGTTTCTTAAGTTAGAAAAGAAGCAATGATGACAATACAATGTGTGTGTAAGGATAGACATACAGATCAATGCAACAGGATGGCCCAGAGATAGACCTGCACATACTTAGTGTTGAACCAACAAAGGTGCCAAGAAAAAGAATAGAGAAAAAGAAAGAAGGAAGTCTTTTCAACAAGTAACACCCGAATAATGAAATATTATACGGAAAAAAAAGAACTTTGATTTCTACCTTGTACTCTATACAAAAATTAATCTGAAACGGATATTAGACCATATTTGTGTTCACACAAAATCTAAAAACTTTAAAATTTATAAAGGAAAATATAGCTTACAGTCTTCATGACTTTGAGGCATAAAAGACTTCTTAGCACAGACTGTCCATCATAGAAATGTCAATAAATTGGAACTCATCAACTAAGCACCTCTACTCTGAGAAGGACTCCTTGAAGAAAATGAAGAGCTAAGGTGCTGCTAACTGGGAGAAAATCTTAGCATCACATAAATCTGACATAGGACTTATTTCTGGACTAAGTAAAGAAGTTGTACAACTGAATAATAAGACAACTCAATTAAAAGATAGACCAAAGATTTGTCTACACACCTCTAAAAGGAAGAGAGGAGAATTCCAATAATCATGTACTAACATGCTCAACGTCATTATTCATTAGGGAAATGCAAATTAAAATACAAAGTACAATAAGATACTACTACACACCCAACAGAGTGGCTAAAATTTAGAAAGACTTACAACCCAAGTGTTGACAAGGATGTGGAACAACTGGAACTATCATACATTGTTGGTGGGATTGTAAAATGGTACAACCAGTTTGTAATATAGTTAATCAGTTTTTCATAATGTTAAATATGATTTTCCATATGACCAACAATTTCACTTCCTGGTGTTTACCTGTGAAAAATGAAAACGCATGCCCATAAAAAGACTTATACATAGATATTTAAAGCACCGTTATTTATAGAAACAGCGCAAATGTCTGTCAACAGATGGCTGGGTAAACAAATTGTGGAATATTCATGCAATGGCGTGCTGTTTGGCATTAGAAAGGAATGAAATACTTATGCACAAATAGCAATTTGGATGAAGCTGTCTTATGTCAAACAAAAGAAGCCAGACACAACAGACAACATAGTGTGTAATTTTCTTTTATATAAAATTCTAGAATTGGAGCATGTAATCTATGTTAATAGAAAGCAGGTTAATAATTGCCTGGATTCTAGAATATGGGGAGATTGATTGTAAAGGGTGCTTTTTGGGGCAATGGAAATATCCTGTATCTTAAGATAGTAATTACATAGGTGTATATGTTTGTCAAAAGCACATTTAACAATATACTTTTTTTTGGTTTTTGAAGACAGAGTCTCGTTCTGTCCCCCAGGCTGGAGTGCAGTGGCACGATCTCAGCTCACTGCAACATCTGCCTCCCAGGTTCAAGTGATTCCCTTGCCTCAGCCTCTCTAGTAGCTGGGACTACAGACATGCACCACGACACCCAGCTAATTTTTGTATTTTTAGTAGAGACGGGGTTTTACCATGTTGTTCAGACTGGTCTCGAACTCCTGACCTCAGATGATTCGCTCGCCTCGGCCTCCCAAAGTGCTGGGATTACAGGCGTGAGGCACCTCGTCTGGCTAACAATATACTTTAAGTGTGGATTTAATTATATATAAATTATACCTCAATTTGTTTTAAAAGGTAAAAAAAAAAAAAGTAATGCTAATTTGTTGTTCACTCCCACCATCAGTGGATAATAGAGATTCAATTTTCTACTTTTTCCATTTGGATAATCACTTTTGGGGTTCACTTACTGAATAATCCATCCTTTCCCCATTTTTCTAACTTGCTACTTCTATTATATGTCAAAGTTGAATGTATGCGTGGCTCAGTTTCTGCACTCTTCCATTTCCTTGATCAGTTCGTTTATCCTGTCTTTATTATTTTAACTTCATAGTAAGCCCCAGTATCTTTATTCTCTTTCTTCAGAAGTGTTTTATTGATCCTGTATTTCTTGTGTAAAATTTAGAAAGAGCTTATTTATTTCTATGTTCTATGAAAAACCCTATTGGAAAGTTGATGGGGGTTATATTGATTTCATAGATAAATGTGGGTAGACTTTAAACTTTTACAGTATTAAATTTCTTTGTTGATCACTGTGGTATATCTTCCTATTTATTTAGATCCTCTTTAATGTCTCCCAGTACAATTTGTAATTTTTCCCATAAAGTTCTTGCACATATTTTGAAAGAATAATTTCGAAGTATTTGCTGTTTTTTATTTTATTGCAAGCTAAATCTTTTAATTATGTTTTGTGCTTTATTGTTGGTGTATAAAAATATGATTTTAAAAAATGTTAATGTATATCTAGGGAACTTTTGCTTTTGTTTCAGAAAGAAGCACATTTATTGATGAGCAGAATTTGTGGTGGGGGGGCACATGCACGTGTGGTGTGTGCGTGTAGGATGTGTGCTGTGTGCATGTAGGGTGTGTGCATGTGTGTGCTGTGTGCAGACACATTTGTGAATATTTTGGAAAGCAGATATATTGAGGGTGGGTTTTCAAAGCCCTGAAGTTATTTTCTGCAGTTGAGTTTCCATGTGTTAATGTTGGCCCTGTGTCGCAGGAGGGGATGGTGGCTAAGTCCGTGAAGTTTCCAGCTTTTAGGCTAGTCTGCATTTCATGCAGTCATGGTAAGAAGCGTCTCTTGTAAAGCTGGTATCTTTGAGTCAAGACACCCGTATCTCTCTCATCCTGGGGATGGTTACTCACAATGTAGGCTGTATTGTTAAAAATGTGTCACTCTTCCCTTCCAGTATCCGGAGTGTGATGCAGAAGTACCTTGCAGAGAGAAATGAAATAACCTTTGACAAGATTTTCAATCAGAAAATTGGTAAGTCATTCTTGTTCATTTGCATACCGTAATTTCAGTGATGAAATTGGGTGATACTATAGTAATAAATGAATGCACCCTCCAGTGCTTTATATCCTCTATAGCTGCAGCTGGGAATAAAGGAAATTTCATGTAATTAATAAGGTATTTAATAATGACATATTCCTAGTAGCATAGTCTATTAATAAGCTCTTGGGAGATGGGCATTTCTAGGATTTTTACATGAAATCAGCGTTGCTGAATGTAAGAAAATAGGATATTCCTTTCTTTTCTTTGCGTCTTGCCTGCCTCATATGGTTACTGAGGTGGTTTGCTGGGGAGCTGTGTGTAATAGTTGTAAAATTATTTTATGACTGGAGGAAATTACTTTATGAAAATTCCAAGAAATTAAAGTTCCCTAGAACTCAATTTGTGCTCTGTTTCCATGATTAACAGACATAGACTGATAGATCCCTTTAAGACTGTGTATCCTTCGAGATAATTCTGGGCTTGCCCTTTTGTTTGCTGATGAGGAAAGGTAGACACAGGGAGGTGGAGTGACTTGTTCTGATTCCCAGTTCTCCTTCTTCTTTATTCTGATAATAAAATAGTAACCAGTAAATAATAAAATAATTACGAGTAGAAGCTGGTGCAGAAATCTTTGGATTTTTGTAAACCACTTTATCTGGTTTACAAAAATCAACCTGTCTGTGAAGATGGTCTTTGGTAGATACAGCTTCTTTGATCACCCATGAAGTACAATGGGGAAGGCGGACAGAGTGGTTTGGAGAAGCAGAAGACATGTGGTCTGTCTGTGCCTGAGCACTGTGTGTGGAAAGCGATTGGTCTTTGCCATATAGAGATATTTCATCCTGCTCCTCAGGAGCTGGTTGGGGAACAGATAAGTTAAAAGAGTTTGGCTTTCATTTTGTTAGTTCTCACGGCTTCTCATTGTTTTCATGGTATGTGGTTACTATAAGCTACACAGATGTTCTCCTTTGCTTCTGATTTTGTACTAAAAAACAAAATAAAGCTCGTGATAACAAGAGAGAAACTCTGTATCTCTGGGAGTGGAGGGAAAAAGGAATTACCTTTTTATTTGCTAGTTAAAGATTTTTTAATTTCTTTTTGTGGATTTATTGAGGTATATTTCACATAGCATACAGTCCACACATTGAAAGTAAACAGTTGAGTGACTTTTTGTGTATTCACTGTCATACAACCATCTGTACTGCCTAATTTTAGAATGTTTTTATCACCTCCAAAAGAACTTGTACCCATTAGCAGTCCTTCTGCCTTCTACCCTCCCTCAGCTCCTGGCAACCACGAATTGAGTTTCCGCCTCCATGGATTTGCTTGTGTTGGACGCGCCACATGAAGGGAATCACACACTGTGTGGCCTTTCGCACTGGGTTTCTTCAGCATAATGCCTTCCAGGTTCGCTCTGGTGGCAGCACGCATCAGAACTTCAGTCTGCTTTCCCTTCAGCTCTCATTCCAGTTTCTGAAATGCATCGAGGATTCTTCTTTTTGTTTTCTGTTCTTCTCTCTCCCTCCTGTGGCTCCTTTCCTGTCTACAATCCCCCTAAACATACATACAGCCCCCCAAACATGTATTTCCCATTGCTTGGATTAAAACCTTACCTGACCCTGGCACCGGGAGGCTCTGTCCTGAGCACCCATTGGCATTACTGTGGCCCAGTAGTATCTCAGCTGCACAGATTGTTCCCTGAGAGCAGCCTCACTGGGCGCTGATGGGCTCTGAATCTTATCTGAAGTTGTTAAACTTTGTTTAAAGAAATACTTTCTTCTCTTGCCTTCAATTTGTGAGCTTGGATGTGGTCAGGAGAAGCCGAGTTTGAACTTGGGAAGGTCATGGTCACAGGAAAGAAGAGCGGCTGATGGAGGCTTAGGGAGAGCGCATGCCGCCATCTGTAATTATGTTTTGACAGAGCTGTGTGGTGTTGGCCTACTCCCCATTTTTCTCTGTAGTAGTCTCACTTTCTGCCTGGTCTCAGGGATTGGGGGAGAGTGGAAAGTGGGCCATGGTGGGAGTAAATGTTTCTGACACTCCAGGTCTTCCTTTTCCAGGTTCCATTTGCGCCTTCCGGCACTGACTCCATGCATTCCTGCCTTACTCTTTCCCCTCGCCATCCTTCCTTCCCTCTCCCCTCATTGTTTTGCTGGTCCTCTTGTTCTGTGTCACCCTCTTACCTGCCTACCCATCTGCTCCTTTTCCCTCTTTCCTTACCTCCCAAGCTCCCTGACACATAGGATCACCATAGGGCTTGGGGACTGCCCTCCAATGTGTGCTGTGGGCAGTTGGTAAAAATGGTTTTCAAAATGAAAACCATAGAAGTCTTTAATGTACTTGGCCTCTGAGGCATTGCCGAACTGGCAGATTGTTTGGCTACGCCGTAAAGTGCCTGTTATTTCATTACTTTTTATCTATAAAAGTAGGGATAATAATAGTTCTGGTCCATGAGGCTGTTGAGAGGGTTTAGCTGGTGGTGTCCATGAAGCCCTTAACACGACAATTGGCTCTCAGCAGATGCTCAGTGAATAGAAGCTAATTGTTTATGTTAAAAATTTTCAACGTGCAGAAAGTAGACTAGAATAAGTAACCCCATATGTATGTATATGGATGTGTGTGTGTATATATATATTTACATCACCTAGATTTGATATATTTCACCATCTTGCTATGCTTTCTTTTCCCATCCTGTCTTTTTTTGTGGTTACTGAATTAACAAAGCAGTCACAGCATTTTGTCCTATATGCATCTCTAAAAAGCGTGCATGCTTTCTTATACAGCCACAATACCTTTATCCCAAACATGAAATTTATCATGATTCTTAGTGTACTCTAATACTGAGTTTATTGTCAGATTTCTCTGATTAACTTAAAAATGTTTGTTTGTTTTTAACTCTTGGTTTGAATCAGGATTCAAATACTGTTCTTGTATTGTAATTGGTGGTAATATTTTTTGTAATCTAGACAGTTCCCCAAACATTGCCCCTGCCAGCACATGCACAGGTAATTAACTTACCGAAGAAACTGGGTCCAATGTGTTGTAGAATGTTCCATGTTCTGGGCTTTTCTGACTGCTTCTTAATGGTATCATTTAAAAATTATTTATGTGAGATGGTATCTCATTGTGGTTTTGATTTGCATTTCTCTGATGGCCAGTGATGATGAGCATTTTTTCATGTGTCTGTTGGCTGTATGAATATCTTCTTTTGAGAAATGTCTGTTCATATCCTTTCCCCACTTTTTGATGGGGTTGTTTGTTTCTCGTATATTTGTTTGAGTTCAATGGCAATCATTAAGAAGTCAGGAAACAACAGGTGTTGGAGAGGATGTGGAGAAATAGGAACACTTTTACACTGTTGGTGGGATTGTAAACTAGTTCAACCATTATGGAAAACAGTATGGCAATTCCTCAAGGATCTAGAACTAGATGTACCATATGACCCAGCCATCCCACTACTGGGTATATACCCAAAGGATTATAAATTAGTCTACTACAAAGACACATGCACACGTATGTTTATTGCGGCACTATTCACAATAGCAAAGACTTGGAATCAACCCAAATGTCCATCTGTGACAGACTGGATTAAGAAAATGTGGCACATATACACCATGGAATACTATGCAGCCATAAAAAAGGATGAGTTTGCGTCCTTTGTAGGGACATGGATGCAGCTGGAAACCATCATTCTTAGCAAACTATCACAAGAAGAGAAAACCAAACACCGCATGTTCTCACTCATAGGTGGGAACTGAACAATGAGATCACTTGGACTCGGGAAGGGGAACATCACACACTGGGGTCTATCATGGGGAGGGGGGAGGAGGGAGGGATTGCATTGGGGAGTTATACATGATATAAATGATGAATTGATGGGTGCTGACGAGTTGATGGGTGCAGCACACCAACATGGCATAAGTATACATATGTAACAAACCTGCACGTTATGCACATGTACCCTAGAACTTAAAGTATAATAAAAAAAAAAAAAAAAAAAAAAAAAAAAAAAAAAAGAAAATGTGGCACATATAAAAAAAAAAAAAAAAAATTATTTATGTATTTATTTTTTGGGGACAGAGTCTTGCTCTGTTACTCAGGCTGGAGTGCAGTGGCACAATCTCTGCTCACTGCAACTGCCACCTCCCAGGTTCAAGCAGTTCTTGTGCCTCAGCCTCCTGAGTGGCTGGGATTACAGGCATGCACCACCATACGCAGCTAATTTTTTTTTTTTCCCGGTAGAGACAGGATTTCGCTATTTTGGCCAGCTGGTCTCGAACTCCTGGCCTCAAGTGATCTGCCCACCTCGGCCTCCCAAAGTGCTGGGATTATAAGTGTGAGCCACCATGCCTGGCCTTTAATGGTATCATTTAAATTATACTTGTGTTTCCTACATTTCCTATAAACCGAGAGTTCACTGTAACAGCTTAATGAGGTTTAGCCTCAGCTGCTTTTTGGCAGGAGCGCTTTATAGGTGGTGCTGTGTACGTCGTAGCAGGAGGCACACGCCACTTAGGGTCTCTGTAGTCAGGTCTCTAAAGTGGGCTCAGATGCGGTCGGTGTCAGTTTCTCATTGACAATCATTGTCTCAATCAGTTATTTTGTTAGGGATCAACTTAACTAATGTTCATTAAGACATATAATTTCTATATAAGGATGAGGATAAAAGTAGCTGGCACTTAACCCTTTTCTTCTGAATACTGGCAATTAAAACCAAACAGTAGAGTTTATTAGGGACTTACAAAATGGTGAGTTATCTAAATACACGATTCCTTCTGCATTGATTACTTTGATTCCTCAGTGAGAGGATATTTAGTTGCCTTTAAATATAGTTTAATTAGAAAGGTGTTGTTGGTGCAACCCCATGACCCTTGCCTTGTGGTATTGCCCCCATGCATAACATGGCTGAAAGAGATTCTGCAGGTGGAATTAAGATGATTGTCCGAGTGACCTTAATCTACTCACATGTGTCCTTTAGAAGCAGCATTTCCTCAGGCCGGCAGAAAGGAGGAAGTCAGAAAGATACGAAGCTCAGGAAAGATTCCACACACTGTTGCTGACTTTGCAGGTGGAGGGCGTGTGGGTGCTCACTAGGAGCTGAGAGTGGCCCTGGCTGGCAGCAGCGAGGAAACAGCCACGTCCATCCCACAACCGCAAAGCACAGAATTCCATCCATAACTGGAATGGGTTTGGAGGCAGTTTCCTACTCAGAGCCTGTAAATAAGAACCCAGGTTGACCGACACCTTGAATTTGTCCTGGTGAGACCCTAAGCAGAGAGCCCAGTGGAACCCACCCACGCTTCTGACCTGCAGAACTGTGAGATGATACATGGGTGTTGTTTTTAAGTCACTAAGTTTGTGGTGATTTGTGGCATAACATGAGAAAACTAATACAGCAGGCGAAATCTCCATTCATTGTTTTTAATTGCCACTATTCAGAATAAAGGGATTACGTGACAGTTACTTTTATCCTTATCCTTATAAAGAAATTATATCTTAATAAATATTAGTTAAGTTGATCCCTTACTTGCTGTCAGTAAAACTTACACATTTAGATATTGACGCACTGTGTTTGGTTTTAAGGGGATATTGGTTATTGAATAGACAGGAAAATCATTCTATCAGTTATAGTTAAGATTCTTTTGTGACTATTTTTCTTCTTTAAGATACACTGAAATTGTAACTTCATCACATGCAAGTGAGGCACATGGCATTTGATAAAGTCCATCTGCCTGTGGACAGTCTACTTAGCTTCTCTGTCTGCATGTTCACTCCTGTTGGAGGAGCATGTTTGAAATTATAAGGAGACTCCAAAATAGATACTTTTTTTTTTTTTTTAAGACAGGCTTGCTCTGTTGCCCAGGCTGGAGTGTAGTGGCGCAATCTTGGCTCACTGCAACCTCCGCCTCCCAGGTTCAAGTGATGCTCTTGACTCAGCCTCCCAAGTAGCTGGGATTACAGTCATGTGCCACCATGCCCAACTAATTTTTGTAATTTTAGTAGAGATGGGGTTTTGCCACGCTGGCCAGGCTGGTCTCGAGCTCCTGACCTCATGATCTGCCCGCCTGGGCCTCCCAAAGTGCTGTGATTACAGGCTTGAGCCAATGCGCCCAGCCCCCGAATCAATACTTAATACATGGTGTATGTAAATGTCATTCTCATGTATAAAGAACATGGTGATTAATGTAATATTATATCACATACTGCCATTAAAGGCATTTCATTTTATAATACTGACTTCAGAGCTCAATCCCCAGTTTAAATAGTAATCTTTTTCAATTCGTGTGAAATAATTTGGTGTCTGATATATAGACACAAAAACTTGAAATTTTTACTTTTTTTTTCCTTTGGGAGACAGAGTCTTGCTCTGTCACCCAGGCTGGAGTGCAGTGGCACGATTTCAGCTCACTGCAACCTCCGCCTCCCCGGTTCAAGCAACTCTCCTGCCTCAGCCTCCCAAGTAGCTGTGATTACAGGCACATGCCACCATGCCTGGCTAATTTTTGTATTTTTTTTTTTTTTTAAGTAGAGATGGAGTTTCACCACGTTGGCCTGGCTAGTCTCAAACTCCTGACCTTGTGATCCACCTACCTCGGCCTCCCACAGTGCTGGGATTACAGGTGTGAGCCACCTTGCCCGGCCCTGCAATTTTTACTTTTTAAAAAATGACTTGTCTGGGTGTGGTTGTAATCCCAACACTTTGGAAGGCTGAGGCAGGAGGATCACTTGAGGCCAGAAGTTTGAGACCAGCCTGGGGACAACACAGTGAGACCCTGTCTCTATAGAAATTGAAAAATAAAATTAGCTGGGTGTGGTGGTGCATACCTGTAGTCCAAGCTACTCAGGGGGCTGAGGTGGGAGGATTTCTTAAGACTTGGATTTCAAGGCCTTAGTGAGTCGTGATTGCACCAATGCTCTCCAGCTTTGGCAACAGAGTGAGACTCTGTCTCAAAAAACAACCCTCAGAATGCACAACTACTATATGCTATTTACCCATTATAAATGTATTATGTGATGATTTTGGTAAATTTCTACAGTTGTGCACCCATCACCACAATACAATTTAAAAACATTTCCATGCCTCCAAAAGATCCCTTCTGCCCATTTGTCGTTACTCTGCTCCCAGCCTCAGCCCCAGACAAACACTCATCTGTCTGTCTCTCTCTATCTGCCTTTTCTTAGACATTTCATAAAAATGGAATTATACGGTATGAAGTCTGTAGTCTCTTGCATCCGGCTTCTTTAACTTAGCATAAGGTTTTTGACGTTAATCCATGTCGTGTGTATCTGTGCTTCATTCCTTTTTGTTGCAAAATAGCGTTCCATATTATGGACAGAGCACACTTTTTTTGTTTTGTTTTGTTTTTTTGAGACAGAGCCTTGCTCTGCTATCCAAGCTGGAGTGCAGTAGCTCGATCTCTGCTCACTGCAACCTCCGCCTCCTGGGTTCAAATGATTCTTGTGCCTCAGCCTCCTGAGTAGCTGGGATTACAGGTGCATGCCACCACACTCAGCTAATTTTTGTATTTTTAGTAGAGACGAGAGCTCACTATGTTGCCTAGGCTGGTCTCGAACTCCTGGACCTCAAGCGATCTACTCACCTCGGCCTCTCAAAGTGCTGGGATTATAGGCGTGAGCCGTGGTGCCCGGCCTACAGAGCACACTTTCTTCATTCAGCAGTTGATGGGCATTTGGATTATTTCCACTTTTTGCCTGTTTATAGAGCAGTTATTGCCACTTTTTGCTTATTTATAGAGCAATGCTACTATAAACATTTGTGTACAAGTATTTTATGGACATATATTTTCGTTTCTCTTGAGTCTTTACCAAGGAGTGGAATTGCCGGGTTGTATGGCAAATTTGTGTTTAACTTTTTAAGAAATTACCAAATTGCTTTTCAAAGTGGCTGTACTGTTTTACATTCCCACCATCAATTTATGAGCATTCCAGGTTTACTATATCCTCGTCAATACTTGTTGTCATCAGTCTTTTTATATCCATCTGAATGGATAGGAAGTGGTATCTCATTGTGGTCTTGATTTGTATTTCTTCAATAGCTAATGATATTAAACATGTTTGTGCTAATTAATTATTTGTATATTTTCTTTAGTAAAATGTCTATTTAAATCTTTTACCCATCCTGAAAGTTGGATTCTCTTTATCTATGTTATTTGTTGTTTACGTATGATTTACAAATGTTTTCTTCTGGTTGGTGGCTGGAATCCAGTCTCTTTCATTTTCCTAATGGTGACTTTTGAAGCACGGTTTTTAATTTTGAAGTCGAATTTATACATTTTTTTTTTATGACTCATACTTTAGTGTCTTTTTTTTTTTTTTTTGAGATGGAGTCTCACTCTGTCACCCAGGCTGGAGGGCAGTGGTGCAATCTGGACTCACTGAAACTTCCGCCTCCCAGGTTCAAGCGATTCTCCTGTCTCAGCTTCCAGAGTAGCTGGGATTACAGGTGCACACCACCACACCCAGCTAATTTTTTGTATTTTAGTAGAGACAGAGTTTCACAGTGTGACCCAGGCTGGTCATGAACTCCTGAGCTCAGGCAATCCACCTGCCTCGGCCTCCCAAAGTGCTGGGATTACAGGTGTGAGCCACCCAGCCTGGCCTTTAGTGTCATATTTAAGAGCTTTTTGCCTAACAAATTCGCAAAGGTTTTCTTCTAGTAGTTTTATTGTTGTAGCTCTTATATTTCGGTCTGTGGTCGATTTTGAGTAAATTTTTGTCTATGGTGTAAGGCAAGGTCTAAATATATCTTTTTTGCATGTGGATATCCGATTTTTTATTTCTCATTAAATTTATTCCCAAGTAGTTTAATCTTTTTGATGCTATTGTGAATGGAATTGTTTTCTTTATTTTAATTTTGGTTGTTCATTGCTAGTACATGGAAATAGAATGAGTTTTTTGGTAGTGATCTTGTATCTAGTGATCTTCCTGAACTGGTTTATCAGTTCTAGTAAGGTATGTCTGCGTGTGTGTGTGTGCGTGTGTGTGTGTGTGTATGTGTAGTCCTTAGGATTTTTTATGTATGGAATCCTATCTGAATAAAAAGAGTTTTACTACTTTGTTTCCAGTCTGGTGTCTTTTATTTCCTTTCAATTTTTACTTTTCACTTTAATTTCTTAAATGTTTTTTAAGTTGGTCTCAAATATATTTAGCATGGTTTCAGAGAACATTTATCTAGAAAGAATACATAAATTATATTTGACATTTAGGGCCAAGGCATAAGAAATGTACTTGCTGTGGGCTTTGAAAGCAAAGGTGTGTGTTTCATTATAAAAAATAATGCGTTGATAAAAACAGAAGCTACTACCTTTAAAAGTCCTTTTTTCACATACGCAAAAAAATTCTGAGCAGTCTCTATCGTAATGAAGATGGATGTAGATATACCATAGATGCTTATTTTAAAAATTTGGTAATTACAAAAAATACCCCAAATACTAAAATACATAAAACATTTTAGGATCACTTTTTTTTTGTCAGTTTCAATGAATAAAGTTGCCAGTTGATTTCATAATTTGTAAAATTATTGCTTGACATGTTTAATTATCTAAAATATAACACGTAGATGGTTAAAAGCTGAAAACGTGTGAGTCAGCAGCTTTGGATTCAATGGTTAAGGTTAAATTATAGCAAGTAGAGCCCTCTTGCATAAGGTTGTAGAGAGGGAAATGTTATCCTGGGAACCAACTTCAACTTTGTTTTCCTCTGTGTCCCTACCTTTGTTTGGGAAGTGTTTGTTTCTGTCACAGTGAAGGGCCTCCCCTGACAGATCCCCTGATTGACAGTGACACAGTCAGTTCCCACCCTGCCTTATCTATAAGATTTCTCTAACCAGAGCAACCACAGCCTCAGAGAAGAAAAACCTGGGGCCCTATTCAATTCTGCATCCATTATCCATGCCTTTGTGGAGACTTTTCGTGAGGGAAAGAGTTAAGGAGGCATGTAAACTTTCAAACAGCAGAGACCAACACTGGACTAAGCACAGCTCATTGGATTTTCTGTTGAAGAGGCAGTGATGTGACAGGGTGCAAGCAGTAAGGGGAGCCTGGGTGACTTAGGGTCACAGCCTCTGCACAGTTTCAACTTAGGTTTCCTAATAAAAATGCTGCCCGGAGAGGAAAGACACCAGGGGAGAGGAAAAGCTATTACTTACAAACCTACTGGCAAGGCGGTCTTTTCAGCTGACTTCATTATCTGTGTTGGACTAAACAAGTCTGGGCATCAGCTCCTGGTGCTGGAGTCTGCACAGGCTGGGAGCCGCCACATGCCCCCACAGTGCAGCCTCTGTGGCTCTGAACATCTGGGACATCTGAGCGTTTTGGGTTAAAAAGGATAAAAAGAGGAGAAAAAGGCTAAACCAGTTCTATGGGAAAATTTGGTTGTCTTTTTTTTTTTTTAAACCCAGCTTAGTAGGGCTGGTTTTCCTTCTTAAAATTATCATTCAAGTTCAAAGACAAGCCATAATTATCATCGCCCCACCCAAAAACAATTCAGAAAAGCTGCATTTTACTGGAAAAGCACAATCCTTTAACATCTACTAATCACTGGAAACTAGAGGATCGCTGATTTGCCAGCTAGCAAATATATTATTATTATTTTTTAAATGTTATTTATTTATTTTTTGAGATGGGTCTCGTTCTGTGGCCCAGGCTAGAATGCAGTGGTACAGTCTCAGCTCACTTCAGCCTCAACCTCCTGGGCTCAAGCAGTCCTCCTACCTCAGCCTCCCGAGTAGCTGGGACTACAGGCATAGGCACATGCTAACATGCCTGGCTAATTTTTGTATTTTGTATTTTTTTATTTTTATTTATTTTTTTATTTTTAAAATTTTATTTATTATTTTTTTTTTGAGACGGAGTCTCGCTCTGTTGCCCAGGCTGGAGTGCAGTGGCCGGATCTCAGCTCACTGCAAGCTCTGCCTCCTGGGTTTACGCCATTCTCCTGCCTCAGCCTCCCGAGTAGCTGGGACCTCGCCCAGCTAGTTTTTTTGTATTTTTAGTAGAGACGGGGTTTCACCAGTGTTACCCAGGATGCTCTTGATCTCCTGACCTCGTGATCCACGTGTCTCGGCCTCCCAAAGTGCTGGGATTACAGGCTTGAGCCACCGCCCCGGCCCATTTGAGGATTTTAAGAGGAGGAGTCTCACAAATGGATTTGCATTGTAGAGTAGAACACTCTGGCTGCAGTGTGGAACGCAGATTGGAGAGACCAGCACGGAGACAGGGAGAGCAGTTGGGGTCTGTTCCAGAGAAGAGATGGTGGATTAGACTAGGATGGTGGCCATGGCCTTAGGCAGAAATTTGTGTATTGAGGGTCTGTTTGCTAAATAGTAGCTACAAGGCTTAGTGAGGGATAGACGGTAAGGAAGAGGAGTCAATAATGGTGCTCAGATTTCTGACTTAAACAACCAGATGAATGTTGGTGCCACTGCCTGAGAAGTCCCTCTCAAGACCCTTTAGCTATCCTGACTCTTACAGTACTTAGTTGGGGCCATTTGGGAATGTTGCTGAAGTTCTCCTTGCTTGGCTGACTTTGGCTATTCTTTTTTTTGTTTGTTTGTTTTAATTTTTTTTAATTATTGTACTTTAAGTTCTAGGGTACATGTGCATAACGTGCAGGTTTGTTACATATGTATACTTGTGCCATGTTGGTGTGCTGCACCCATCAACTCGTCAGCACCCATCAATTCGTCATTTATATCAGGTATAACTCCCAATGCAATCCCTCCCCCCTCTCCCCACTCCCCGTGATAGGCCCCGGTGTGTGATGTTCCCCTTCCCGAGTCCAAGTGATGTCATTGTTCAGTTCCCACCTATGAGTGAGAACATGAGGTGTTTGGTTTTCTCTTCTTGTGATAGTTTGCTAAGAATGATGGTTTCCAGCTGCATCCATGTCCCTACAAAGGATGCAAACTCATCCTTTTTTGTGGCTGCATGATATTCCATGGTGTATATGTGCCACATTTTCTTAATCCAGTCTGTCACAGATGGACATTTGGGTTGATTCCAAGTCTTTGCTATTGTGAATAGTGCCGCAATAAACATGCGTGTGCATGTGTCTTTATAGCAGCATGATTTATAATCCTTTGGGTATATACCCAGTAGTGGGATGGCTGGGTCATATGGTACATGTAGTTCTAGATCCTTGAGGAATCGCCATACTGTTTTCCATAATGGTTGAACTAGTTTACAATCCCACCAACAGTGTAAAAGTGTTCCTATTTCTCCACATCCTCTCCAGCACCTGTTGTTGCCTGACTTTTTAATGATTGCCATTCTAACTGGTTTGAGATGGTATCTCATTGTGGTTTTGATTTGCATCTCTCTGATGGCCAGTGATGATGAGCATTTTTTCATGTGTCTGTTGGCTGTATGAATGTCTTCTTTTGAGAAATGTCTGTTCATATCCTTTGCCCACTTTTTGATGGGGTTGTTTTTTTCTTGTAAATTTGTTTGAGTTCTTTGTAGATTCTGGATATTAGCCCTTTGTCAGATGAGTAGATTGCAAAAATTTTCTCCCATTCTGTAGGTTGCCTGTTCACTCTGATGGTAGTTTCTTTTGCTGTGCAGAAGCTCTTTAGTTTAATGAGATCCCATTTGTCAATTTTGGTTTTTGCTGCCGTTGCTTTTGGTGTTTTAGACATGAAGTCCTTGCCCATGCCTATGTCCTGAATGGTACTACCTAGGTTTTCTTCTAGGGTTTTTATGGTATTAGGTCTAACATTTAAGTCTCTAATCCATCTTGAATTAATCTTCGTATAAGGAGTAAGGAAAGGATCCAGTTTCAGCTTTCTACTTATGGCTAGCCAATTTTCCCAGCACCATTTATTAAATAGGGAATCCTTTCCCCATTTCTTGTTTCTCTCAGGTTTGTCAACGATCAGATGGCTGTAGATGTGTGGTATTATTTCTGAGGACTCTGTTCTGTTCCATTGGTCTATAGCTCTGTTTTGGTACCAGTACCATGCTGTTTTGGTTACTGTAGCCTTGTAGTATAGTTTGAAGTCAGATAGCGTGATGCCTCCAGCTTTGTTCTTTTGACTTAGGATTGTCTTGGCAATGCGGGCTCTTTTTTGGTTCCATATGAACTTTAAAGCCGTTTTTTCCAATTCTGTGAAGAAACTCATTGGTAGCTTGATGGGGATGGCATTGAATCTATAAATAACCTTGGGCAGTATGGCCATTTTCACGGTATTGATTCTTCCTATCCATGAGCATGGTATGTTCTTCCATTTGTTAGTGTCTTCTTTTATTTCACTGAGCAGTGGTTTGTAGTTCTCCTTGAAGAGGTCCTTTACATCCCTTGTAAGTTGGATTCCTAGGTATTTTATTCTCTTTGAAGCAATTGTGAATGGAAGTTCATTCCTGATTTGGCTCTCTGTTTGTCTGTTACTGGTGTGTAAGAATGCTTGTGATTTTTGCACATTAATTTTGTATCCTGAGACTTTGCTGAAGTTGCTTATCAGCTTAAGGAGATTTTGGGCTGAGACAATGGGGTTTTCTAAATATACAATCATGTCATCTGCAAACAGGGACAATTTGACTTCTTCTTTTCCTAACTGGATACCCTTGATTTCTTTCTCTTGCCTGATTGCCCTAGCCAGAACTTCCAACACTATGTTGAATAGGAGTGGTGAGAGAGGGCATCCCTGTCTTGTGTCAGTTTTCAAAGGGAATTTTTCCAGTTTTTGCCCATTCAGTATGATATTGGCTGTGGGTTTGTCATAAATAGCTCTTATTATTTTGAGGTACGTTCCATCAATACCGAATTTATTGAGCGTTTTTAGCATGAAGGGCTGTTGAATTTTGTCAAAAGCCTTTTCTGCATCTATTGAGATAATCATGTGGTTCTTGTCTTTGGTTCTGTTTATATGCTGGATTACGTTTATTGATTTGCGAATGTTGAACCAGCCTTGCATACCAGGGATGAAGCCCACTTGATCATGGTGGATAAGCTTTTTGATGTGCTGCTGAATCTGGTTTGCCAGTATTTTATTGAGGATTTTTGCATCGATGTTCATCAGGGATATTGGTCTAAAATTTTCATTTTTTGTTGTGTCTCTGCCAGGCTTTGGTATCAGGATGATGTTGGCCTCATAAAATGAGTTAGGGAGGACTCCCTCTTTTTCAATTGATTGGGATAGTTTCAGAAGGAATGGTACCAGCTCCTCCTTGTACCTCTGGTAGAATTCGGCTGTGAATCCATCTGGTCCTGGACTTTTTTTGATTGGTAGGCTATTAATAATTGCCTCAATTTCAGAGCCTGCTATTGGTCTATTCAGGGATTCAACTTCTTCCTGGTTTAGTCTTGGAAGAGTATAAGTGTCCAGGAAATTATCCATTTCTTCTAGATTTTCTAGTTGATTTGCGTAGAGGTGTTTATAGTATTCTCTGATGGTAGTTTGTATTTCTGTGGGGTCCGTGGTGGTATCCCCTTTATCATTTTTTATTGCGTCTATTTGATTCTTCTCTCTTTTCTTCTTTATTAGTCTTGCTAGCGGTCTGTCAATTTTGTTGATTTTTTCAAAAAACCAACTCCTGGATTCATTGATTTTTTTGGAGGGTTTTTTGTGTCTCTGTCTCCTTCAGTTCTGCTCTGATCTTAGTTATTTCTTGCCTTCTGCTAGCTTTTGAATGTGTTTGCTCTTGCTTCTCCAGTTCTTTTAATTGTGATGTTAGAGTGTCAATTTTAGATCTTTCCAGCTTTCTCTTGTGGGCATTTAGTGCTATAAATTTCCCTCTACACACTGCTTTAAATGTGTCCCAGAGATTCTGGTATGTTGTATCTTTGTTCTCATTGGTTTCAAAGAACATCTTTATTTCTGCCTTCATTTCGTTATGTACCCAGTAGTCATTCAGGAGCAGGTTGTTCAGTTTCCATGTAGTTGAGCGGTTTTGATTGAGTTTCTTAGTCCTGAGTTCTAGTTTGATTGCACTGTGGTCTGAGAGACAGTTTGTTATAATTTCTGTTCTTTTACATTGCTAAGGAGTGCTTTACTTCCAATTATGTGGTCAGTTTTGGAATAAGTACGATGTGGTGCTGAGAAGAGTGTATATTCTGTTGATTTGGGGTGGAGAGTTCCATAGATGTCTATTAGGTCCGCTTGGTGCAGAGATGAGTTCAATTCCTGGATATCCTTGTTAACTTTCTGTCTCGTTGATCTTTCTAATGTTGACAGTGGAGTGTTGAAGTCTCCCATTATTATTGTATGGGAGTCTAAGTCTCTTTGTAAGTCTCTAAGGACTTGCTTTATGAATTTGGGTGCTCCTGTATTGGGTGCATATATATTTAGGATAGTTAGCTCTTCCTGTTGAATTGATCCCTTTACCATTATGTAATGGCCTTCTTTGTCTCTTTTGATCTTTGATGGTTTAAAGTCTATTTTATCAGAGACTAGGATTGCAACCCCTGCTTTTTTTTGTTCTCCATTTGCTTGGTAGATCTTCCTCCATCCCCTTATTTTGAGCCTATGTATGTCTCTGCATGTGAGATGGGTCTCCTGAATACAGCAGACTGATGGGTCTTGACTCTTTATCCAGTTTGCCAGTCTTTGTCTTTTAATTGGAGCATTTAGTCCATTAACATTTAAGGTTAATATTGTTATGTGTGAACTTGATCCTGCCATTATGATATTAACTGGTTATTTTGCTCGTTAGTTGATGCAGTTTCTTCTTAGCCTCAATGGTCTTTACATTTTGGCATGTTTTTGCAATGGCTGGTACCGGTTGTTCCTTTCCATGTTTAGTGCTTCCTTCAGGGTCTCTTGTAAGGCAGGCCTGGTGGTGACAAAATCTCTAAGCATTTGCTTATCTGTAAAGGATTTTATTTCTCCTTCACTTATGAAACTTAGTTTGGCTGGATATGAAATTCTGGGTTTAAAATTCTTTTCTTTAAGAACGTTGAATATTGGTCCCCACTCTCTTCTGGCTTGTAGAGTTTCTGCCGAGAGGTCTGCTGTTAGTCTGATGGGCTTCCCTTTGTGGGTAACCCGACCTTTCTCTCTGGCTGCCCTTAAGATTTTTTCCTTCATTTCAACTTTGGTGAATCTGGCAATTATGTGTCTTGGAGTTGCTCTTCTCGAGGAGTATCTTTGTGGTGTTCTCTGTATTTCCAGAATTTGAATGTTGGCCTGCCCTACTAGGTTGGGGAAGTTCTCCTGTATGATATCCTGAAGAGTGTTTTCCAACTTGGTTCCATTTTCCCCCTCATTTTCAGGCACCCCAATCAGACGTAGATTTGGTCTTTTTACATAATCCCATACTTCTTGCAGGTTTTGTTCATTTCTTTTTCTTCTTTTTTCTTTTGGTTTCTCTTCTCGCTTCATTTCATTCATTTGATCCTCAATTGCTGATACTCTTTCTTCCAGTTGATCCAGTCGGTTACTGAAGCTTGTGGATTTGTCACGTATTTCTCGTGTCATGGTTTTCATCTCTGTCATTTCATTTATGACCTTCTCTGCAGTAATTATTCTAGCTATCAACTCTTCCACTCTTTTTTCGAGATTTTTAGTTTCTTTGCTCTGGGTACGTAATTCCTCCTTTAGCTCTGAGAAGTTTGATGGACTGAAGCCTTCTTCTCTCATCTCGTCAAAGTCATTCTCTGACTGGCTTTGATCCGTTGCTGGTGATGAGCTGCGCTCCTTTGCAGGGGGAGATGTGCTCTTATTTTTTGAATTTCCAGCTTTTCTGCCCTGCTTTTTCCCCATCTTTGTGGTTTTATCTGCCTCTGGTCTTTGATGATGGTGACGTACTGATGGGGTTTTGGTATAGGTGTCCTTCCTGTTTGATAGTTTTCCTTCTAATAGTCAGGACCCTCAGCTGTAGATCTGTTGGAGATTGCTTGAGGTCCACTCCAGACCCTGTTTGCCTGGGTATCAGCAGCAGAGGTTGCAGAAGATAGAATATTGCTGAACAGCGAGTGTACCTGTCTGATTCTTACTTTGGAAGCTTCCTCTCAGGGGTGTACTCCACCCTGTGAGGTGTGGGGTGTCAGACTGCCCCTAGTGGGGGATGTCTCCCAGTTAGGCTACTCAGGGGTCAGTGACCCACTTGAGCAGGCAGTCTGTCCGTTCTCAGATCTCAACTTCCGTGTTGGGAGATCCACTGCTCTCTTCAAAGCTGTCAGACAGAGTCGTTCGCGTCTGCACAGGCCTCTGCTGCTTCCCCTTTTGTTGTTTAGCTGTGCCCTGTCCCCGGAGGTGGAGTCTACAGAGACAGGCAGGTTTCCTTGAGCTGCTGTGAGCTCCACCCAGTTCGAGTTTCCCAGCGGCTTTGTTTACCTACTTAAGCCTCAGCAATGGCGGGCGCCCCTCCCCCAGCCTCGCTGCTGCCGTTTAGGTTAGATCGCAGACTGCTGTGCTAGCAATGAGGGAGGCTCCATGGCCGTGGGACCCTCCCGGCCAGGTGTGGGTATAATCTCCTGGTGTGCCCGTTTGCTTAAAGTGCAGTATTGGGGTGGGAATTACCCGATTTTCCAGGTGTTGTGTGTCTCAGTTCCCCTGGCTAGGAAAAGGGATTCTCTTCCCCCTTGCGCTTCCCAGGTGAGGCAATGCCTTGCCCTGCTTCAGCTCTCGCTGGTCGGGCAACAGCAGCTGACCAGCACCAATTGTCCGGCACTCCCCAGTGAGATGACCCCAGTACCTCAGTTGAAAATGCAGAAATCACCGGTCTTATGTGCACTCGCGCTGGGAGTTGGAGACTGGAGCTGTTTCTATTCGGCCATCTTGCTCCGCCCCCCTAATTTTTGTATTTTTTGTAGAGACAAGGATTTGCCATGTTGCCCAGGCTGATTTTGGACTCCTGGGCTCAAGAGATTGACCCACCTCAGCCTCCCAAAGTGCTGGGATTATAGGTGTGAGCCACTGGGCTCAGCCATCCACCGGCAATCCACCGGCCTTGGCCTCCCAAGGTGCTAGGATTACAGGCCTGAGCCACCAAGCCCGGCCTTTAGTGTCATATTTAAGAGCTTTTTGCCTAACAAATTCGCAAAGATTTTCTTCTGTTAAATTTTTACTGCTTAATTTTCCCTGAGCTCTTCTGATTGTGTGATTGGAATACTATTAGTCCATAATTGGATTTACTATTAGTTTAAGACAGTGATGCTACCTGTGTACTAGACACTTCAGTGAGTATTTTATGTGGTGGTAAAATAATATGATCAAGTTTGCACAACTCCCAAGTGGCAGAGCCAGAGTTGGAAGTCATATGCTTTTTCTGCCTATCACCTGCAAAATTTAGTGTGGAAATTAGCATGCATATGTAGTTCTTTAAAAAAATGACATATCAACTGTATAATTTTTATTTCCTATATAATGATATCAAAATCCAGGATTTGGCAGCTGTGCACAAAGATCTCTCTGTAGCTGGTCTACTTTATGTGCCTTGCTGAAGGGGACATTCAATCAAATATGTTTGAGTCCTTCACTGGGAATGTCTCATTAAACAAAAAGGCACATAGAGAAGACTAAGACAGAAGGCTCCCATCCCTAACCAGCTCACCCTGCAAAAGATGGGTAGCAAAGTATGTGTGGAAGCGCACAGACCTCTGGCATCCCAGTATTGAACAGTTGTTAAGTGTGTTTACTATCGCCAGGGAGCCCCTGAGATTCCCAGAAGAGCCTACTGGTCATTTTCCTGAGGCACGAATTTAAATCCTAAGGCAAATGTGGAGAAGCTACTTTCTTAGCCAAGAGGTAAGCCTTGCTGATCAGCCAGCCTCTGCAACTAAACTCAACTTTGTAGCTCTGTCTCTGCCAGGGTCGACGTATTTTAGGAAAAAAAAAGTTATATGCTCCAGCAATATTAGCAAATGTGGGATCTTAATCTATATTGCTAGAGAATGCCAAGGACCTATGAAGCATCACCTCTACTGGAAAAGTTCTCTGTAAACTTTTTGAACTGACAGTGGGGGACGATGGGGCTGTTTTAGGATTTTAAGAGCCCTCAATTGGTTTTGAAATTCAAGGTGGTGGTGCATTGTCATAATATCTTCTGGTTTTAGCCTTTTTTTGGAGATAGCTTTTCTGACGATTTTACACCTTGTCTTTGATTTATTTTAGTATTTCTACTTCTAGTCAAAGTTAAAACCAGGAAATATAGAGATGTGCTATGGAGGCGATGGTTAAGCTTGATTTGAAACTTGTTGCTAAACATTCAGTTGTTCGTTTAATAAATTTAATTATGTGCCATACTTTTCTCCTAAGCCCTGGGGAATCCCTTAGTGAACAAAAGCAGAAATCCACACCCATTTGTAGCTAACTCCTCCTTCTTGGGGGAGAAAGATCCACAAATACATACTGCCCACAAGGGGGTAAATCTCAAGGAGGGTAGAAGAGCTGCGAAGAGAGGCAGGGAGTGCTGGTGCGTGTGGCGGCTTTAAACGGGGCATTTTAAGAAGGTGCCATTCATAAAGGACAATTGAGCAAAGTCCTCTGGGAGAGGAGGTGCCGAGCCCCTGTGCATTTATCTGGGGGAAGAGTACCCAGTTGAAGTGTTCAGCAGGGCAAAGACCCTAAGGCTGGAGCCTCCCGGTTGAGGCACAACAAGGAGGCCAGGATGCTGCAGGGCAGGAAGTACAGTGGGAGTGGGGGGTGGGGGTGGAGAGTGGCCAGGCCCTTGAGGCCCTTGTGAGGTTTTCTGCTCTTACCCAGAATGAGGTGGGACATGGGGATGTTTGAGAGTTCCCATGGCATAATCTGACTCAAGTGCTCCTGAATCAGTCGGGCTGTTGGGGAGGCATGAGCAAGGGAGGCCGTGTTAGTCCTGTCTCACACTGCTGTAAACAACTGCTTGAGACTGAGTAATTTATGAAGAAAAGAGGTTTAATTGACTCACATTTCCACAGGCCTAACAGGAAGCGTGACTGGGAGGCCTCAGGAAACTTACAGTCATGGCAGAAGGCAAAGGGGATGCAAGCACCTTCTTCACATGGAGGCAGGAGAGACAGACGGAGGGAGGAAGGGGGCGGAGGGGAGAGAGAGATAGAGAAAGAGAAAGAGAGAGAGAGAGAAAGGCAAGGTGCCACACACTGTTAAACCATCAGATCTTGTGAGAACTCACTCTCTCGAGAACAGCAAGGAGGAAATCCATCCCCATGACCCAGTGACGTTCCACCAGGCCCCTCTTTCAACATTGGGGATTATAATTCAGCATGGGATTTGGGCACAGATACACATCCAAACCATTTCAGAGGCCTCTTAGAAAGCTAGAGGCTATGAGAGACAATGCTGGCCTTTGGACCATTGGGGTAGCCATGGAAGTAGAGAGGTCATGGATTTGTAAGAAATTATATTGCAGTACAAAAAAGGGTTGTGGGGAGAAGTGGTTTGCTGGGGACACTGTGTCCTCAGGTCTAAAGATAAAGGAGAGGTTCAGATAAGAGGTTGAGACTGTAGGGCAATGATGTTTATGCCTCTTGGAATTAAAGTAACGATTTGCACAGTGGGCTGTTTGCTGGAGTATTGTCACACCTCCTCTGCATTGTAGCTGGGGCTTTGAGGTCAGCATTAAGCTAAGAGCTTTGTCCTGATGCTGATAGCTTTTTGCTGGATGAACAGAGAAGATTCTTACGGGTGTGAGTCAGGAGTGAAATCCCAGCTGGGACAGAGAGAGTCCTTCTAGGCCCCCAGAGAGTCTGTTTATAACATTGGAACACAAAAAGAGAAACTAGGACAATTTTTTAAAGAAGCAAATATTCTTACCTTGTATGATGCACTTACTTTCCAAAGAAATATACATATTTTTTAGTTTAAATCATTGTCAGCCTTTGGAGTTTGCTCTTTAGGAATTCATTTCCTTATCTTAAAATTTATGTCTATTTAAGAAGATTGAAATTAGTTGTTTTTGGCTTCTACTTTTCAGCCAGCAATTGAATTCAGAATTGGTGACAGAAAAGAACTTGAAGTGGAATAGCTTGCTGGGAACAGTGATTTTGGCCCTTTCTTTCATTGTTGCCTTTTAGTTTATTTTCAGAATATACCTGATTTCCTATTCATGAGGTAGTAAATATAAGAATCCAGTGTTATTTATTTTTCTCTTGTTTACTAATAAATGTGCTCTGTACTTGCACTCTTACTTTTTAAAACAATTTAATGGATATATAATGTGCATTTCTATAATATGCATTTCCATAATTTCAAAAAGTATAGTCTTACCCTTTGGGTTCAACTCACCGCAGCCCTGGGCAGCCACTGATCTGCTTTCAGTCACAATAGATCACATTCAACTTTTCTAGAACTTCATATAAGTGGATTCAAACAGTACATGTTCTTTTGTGTCTGGTTTACATTGCTCAGCATAATATTCTTGAGATTCTTCCATACTGTGTCTCCCGTATCAGGATTTTTTCTTTTTTTTTTTGAGACGGAGTCTCGCTTTGTTGCCCAGGCTGGAGTGCAATGGCGCAATCTTGGCTTACTGCAACCTCTGCCTCCCGGGTTCATGCGATTCTTGTACCTCAGCCTCCCGAGTAGCTGGAACTACAGGCACCCGCCACCACGCCTGGCTTATTTTTGTATTTTTAGTGGAGACAGGGTTTCGCCATGTTGGCCAGGCTGGTCTTGAACTCCTGACCTCAGGTGATCCACCCGCCTCGGCCTCCCAAAGTGCTGGGATTACAGGCGTGAGCCAACATGTCCAGCCAGGATTTTGTTTCTTTTTATTGCTGAATATTATTATTTTCTGTGCACTTAACACAGTTCACTTGTCTGTGGACACTGGAATTGTTTCCAGTGTGGGGCAAGGATGAATAAAGCTGCCACAGGCATTTCTGCACAAGCCTTGTGAACGTACACCATCATTTCTCTTTGGTGAATACCTGGGAGAGGAATTGCTAGATCCTCTCTGATAGGTAGGTGCACAGACTTTATGTTTGTGATGTCTTTTTGAGGAATTGACTCATTTATCGCAGTGAAATGTCTTTTATCCTGGCAATATATTGCTCTGGCATCTACATTGTCTATTATTGATTTAGTCCCTCCAGCTTTCTTGATGTTAGTGTTTGCATGGTACATCTCTTCTCCATTCTTTAATTTCAAAGTGTCTCTATTTAAAATGTGTTTGTTACAGGCAGACTCTGCTTGAGATTGTTTTTTAAACCCAGACTAACAATCCCTATTATTTCATTATAATTTTTAGATCATTTGCAATTAGTTATCAAAATAGTTTGACTTAAGTCTCCTATCCTCCTGTTTTCTGTTTGTTCTTTTTCGTCCTTTTCCTGTTGTCTTTTGAATTGAATATACTTTGGTATGTTAGGTTGTTGCCACACTGGCTTATTAGCTCTACCTGTTTGTTTCATTTTTTAAAAATTTTTTGGTGTTTCCAGGAACCTCAGCATCCCTGAACTCTTGATGCCTTCACCTCAGCAAGACCACCATGGTCTGCTTGGGTCCCCCTCCTACCGCTGCAGTTCAGTGCAGCTGACCGCTATACTAAGGTACCTCCAGGCCAAGACCCAGCCCATCCTGGGATCCTCCTGGTTTATTTTCCTTCTCTGAAAGACCGCAGCCCTTTCCATGTCTGAAGACAGTTATTTTATGGAACTTTTCTGTCCAGCTTCCCCGTTGTTCATGTTGAGAGATTAAGTCTGGTCCTTATTATTGTATTATGCCCTTGAAGCATAATTTCATTTTTGAAATAAAGTATTTGGCTCTTGGTGGGAAAATGTGATAAATATTTGAAACTGAGACGCCCTGTAAAATCCTAGACAGATAGCACCTTTGTTACAACTTCATGGTGCAACACAAACATGATGGTTGGCTTCCAGGTTACCCATAACAGGACAGTTTAGACTAAGAAGCTTTAGAAAAGGCTGTATCCATACAGTTTGGGGTGATGATGACAGTTATTGAGCCCCTTGATGCTTAGTGCTCTATACATGTGGTCTCATTTCGTCTTCAGAATGACCCTGTGCGGGTCGTTCTTGGCCCCCTTTTACAGGCAAGGAGCCGAGCCTCAGAGGTGAAGGGATTTGCCCGGTGTCTTGCACATAGTGGTGGGCCGAGCTGGAGTCTGCCACACTCCAAGCTAAAGCTTTTGACCACTATACTAACCTGAGTAAGGAGTTTGTTTGTTTGTTTTTGAGAAAGGGTCTTGCTCTGTTGCCCAAGCTGGAGTTTAGAGGCGAAATCTTAGCTCACTGCTGCCTCGAACTTCTGGACTCATGCGATCTTCCCATCTCAGTCTCCAGGGTAGCTAGGACTACAGGCACACACCATCATACCTGGCTAGTGTTTTTTTTTTTTTTTTTTTTTTTTTGTAGAGATAGGATCTGGCTGTTGCCCAGGCTGGTTTCAAACTCCTGGCTTCAAGCATTCCTCCTATCCTAGCCTCCCAAAATGCTGGGATTATGAGCCACTGAGCCAGACCAAACTAAGTTTTTGAAATGTCTTAAGGGGCAGCAGCAGGTTAAGTGGTGCTGGAACGTCCATGAAGTGGTTGGTTTCTTCCTGAGGTAGCCACTTGTTGCCAGGAGAAAGCATTATGATTCATTTCCTACAAAAAGTGGTTCCCTCTCCCCCTTCTCTCTTCCTTTACTCTGTCCTGCTCCCCACATTCCTTCGTCTTTTTGTGTGTGTGTGTGGTTTTAAGGAGTGGAGAGTTTAATGGGCAAGAAGGAAGGGGGTAGGAAGAAGCTCCCCTGTACAGAGACAGAGGGAGGGGCGCTCCAAAGCCAAGAGAGGGAACCCCAAATAGGGCAGAAACCAGCCAGGTGTATATATAGAAAGGCTGGAGGAGGCGCTGTCTGTTTTGCACAGGGCTCAGGGGATTGGTTTGACCAGGTCTGTCTTTCACATAGCCCGAGGAAAAAGCTGGCCCTCCCGCCCTAGCCTTTTAATATGCAAGTGCAGGGCACCGTGATGTTCTGTGACGTTCTGCACACGTGGGGATATGCGGGGGCCATCAGGTTGCCAGGAACGTGGGGCAAGGGCAAGAAGGCGGTGGTGATTGTCGTGTTGGGTGGACCTAGTTTCTAATGGCCTGCATTTGCATCTCAAAGCTGGCCAGCCTGGCTCTAAGACCAGGTGCTTTACAAGAAACTTTTCCCGAGATGCTTGAAAAAATGAAAACGTCCCAAAACTTTTCCCCCCATCTGCCTAAAATAATTTCTAATAACTCCTACAACATTCCCCCCTGTGGAGACGCCACACTAACTACTGTTGGAGGGTTTTGGGCAATGACTCTTTCTGGCTACTTCCTGCGGAACAGGGGTGTTGAATGGGGAACAGCAGCTAGGGTTCCTCCTGGGGCCGATCACGGTCCTCGGAAGAATGGCGTGTCCATGTGTTGTTCAGTTGACAGCATCATTGGAGTTTGATTGCTTCTAGGCAAGAAGAAACAATTTGAGTTGTAGTATTGTGTATACAGGGTCCAAATATCAATACAAGACATATAAGTAAGAGAGGGATTAATAAAGGAGTTAAAGAATTCCATAAAGAAGACTGCAGTTTATTAAAGAGGGATTGTAGCCACTCGGGGCTGAAGCCGGCATTTTCCCTAAGCCTGTCAATAATTTTGATTTAATCTTTAAGTACCTGTAGATTTCCCTTTACTATACTAGAGGTGTTAATCCAAAAGCAGCATGTTTCATTTAAAAGTGCATCACTAGACCCAATAAAAAGTCCTAGCAGACTTAGTGATAGTAAAACTTTCATGCTTCCTTTTTGTTAGGAACTGTTACTCCTGCTATAGGGATAATAATTAAGCGAAATATGACAGCGATGGAAACTTTCTGTCCAGTATTTCAGCTAGAAGGTGCTACTGTATATAACCCTATTGCAAATAGTAGAGTGAGGACAGCAGTTCCCACAAGTGTGGTGTGGTAGGTAATTTCCATCTAAAATTTTACTCTCCAACATATAGAGTTCCCCTGTGGGGGTCTGTGAAGTTCTTTGGTTTTATTTTCCCAAACAAAGAAACCTCTGGGTTATGGGCACCTTACTCACTTCCGTTACCTGACAGAATTTGCAAGATAATTGCCCAGAACTAATATATTGATTCACATTTTTACATTATCCATCCCTGTTTTTCTTTCTTTTTTTTTTTCAAGCTGCAGAAGATCACCACTTGATTCACAGGAATAGGCAGGGTTAGTCTAAAATGTAGGCAAAAAGCTTAAAAACAATTAATGAGACTAGGATTTAATGACAAATGTACGATAACCTTTGGAACAAAATTTTTCTCTGCAGTCCTCATGTTGGGTAAAAACTAATTATGAATAAACGTTAGTTTTATACTTGGCCTGATTGTTTGCATAAAGGGCGGCAACAATGGTTATTTTTACATGGGCCTTTTGGATTAGCTTTGATGAAACTCTATTCCACAAGGAATCTTAGATAAGACCGTTAAAGCCCAGCCATGGGTTTGTATCCTCAAATACCTGTGAGTTGGGTGATCCTTTCCTCTTGAGGTCGCAAGATAAACCGGGAGCTCCCAGACCTGTTAGAAAGTGACATTCTTTACTGACCACAGGTTAGGAACCCTGTGCAGAGACTGTATAGACAAGGTATGAGGCCAGTTCTCGCCAAGGGGCTTTTATTGGCTGTACATGTTAAGCTTGATTACTTGAAGAGAAACACACTGTTTCAGTTGAAGCCTTGGTAAAATAACCAGTTTTTCCAACTGTGTCCTGTTGACATCCTTTGCCTTTTTTTAAAAAAAAATCCCTCCTCTCTTTGTCAAAATAGCAGTAAGATCACCAGCAGAAGAGAATGAAATCAAAACTGACCCCACTTGAATTCATGAAACCACAGAATGTTAGGCCTAAGTGAAACTTGAGAGTTTACCCCCTTCATTTGATTGATGAGGAAACTAAGGAGCACTGGCAGGAAGTGAGTTGGTGGAACCATACAGCTCATTGGTGTGCAGCAGGCGCTGGAATGCAGGGAACACTGACCTTGGGTGGGATGCGGGGATCAGCTCCCTCAGCGTGAGGGTATCAGCCAGATCCTAGCGTCTGCTGTGCAGTGGGATCATGAAGAGCCAGGACCTGAAGGAGACCGAGTAGCGCTTACTTAGATTAGTTGTTTGGGGACATTTCTTTGAGGATGTGATGAGGGGATCATGAGGAGCAGCGTCGTCATCAGCCGGGGCAGGAGAGAGGGCAGTGCATTTCAGAAACTACCAGAAGGCCCACGCGGGCCGCACCCGATGAGAGAGAAGAGGGAGGCAGGGAACTGTGCAGGAGCCAAGGTTTTGAGTGTGATGGGAAGCTCTGGTGGGTTTTGATCAGGCCCGATGTATGTTTTAAGATCATTCTAGCCTCTTTATGAAGAATGAATTGCTGGGATCAGAGTGGGAACATGGCAACAGGAAGAAAAATCTGGCGACCCCTATCCCATTTAGGAAGTCGCCAAAGTTGGCTTTTGTCAGAGTAAGAGCAGCAGAGATGCAAGAATGGGTGGCCTGGGATATGTTCTGGAGCCAGAACTGAATAAGGAAGAGAAGACTCAAGGAGAAGTTCAGTGCCATAGTTTTGGGGTAACTGTATACAGTTTCTATAATTCAGGGGAATAAATACATTCTATAAAGCATATTTTCTTTTCTTTTTGTTTTTTGAGGCAGGGTCTCATTTTGTAACCCAGGCTGGAGTACAGTGGCGCGATCTCGGCTCACTGCAACCTTTGCCTCCCGGGTTCAAGTGATTCTGCAGCCTCAGCCTCCTGAGTAGGTGGAAACACAGGTGTGTGCCACCACACGTGGCTAATTTTTGTATTTTTTGTAGAAACGGGGTTTCTCCATGTTGTCCAGGCTGGTCTTATACTCCCGAGCTCAAAGCAGTCTGCCTGCCTCAGCGTCCCAAAGGGCTGGATTATGGGTGTGAGCCACCACGCCTGGCCATACTTTCTTAAATTATTCAAAAATATAGAAGGAGAGGGGCTAGCTAATGCGCAGAAAGATGAAGTGACGAGACAGAGGGATGCAGCGGCTACGATGGAATCAGGCCTTCCTGATTCCTGCCTTGTAAGGCCCCACCTTTGGCTTGTGCTCCTCTCTGTCTCCTGCATCCTTGTTTGCACTGTCCCTTCCCACAAGTAACCTCTGCACTTACTTGATGGCACAGCTTTGGTGCAGCCTTAGTGAGCCAGCTCGTTTCAGTTCTGCTGTTCATTTCATAATGAATGATCATTTCTAGTGTAGTGTGTTGCCGTTGCCTCTACCCGAACAGATCCAATACCTCACTAATTATCACCTCCCTGACCAGAAAAACGCAAACTAAGAAACCTGCACATCTGTATTCATGCATACACACATATGCGCATGCACACCTGGTGTCCTTTCCTCCCTTTCTATTGACATTAATGACACCACTGTTCTCCACGCTGTCCAGGATCCAGAGCTCTGAAGCCTCGCTGATGCCTTCTTGTCCGTGTCTCTCCTGCCCCATTATCCTCCATTCCCACTACAGCCACCTTAGTTATGCCATTATTGCCCTGACCCAGATAGTTCGGGACCTTCCTACCTGGCTAGCCTATTTTGATTTTTTTCTTTCTCCAGCCCTTTTGTTAAACTTTTAATTTTTGCTGGGAAGCATAGCCTCTGGCCAGGAGTTAGGATCAGGCACTTCCAATCTCCAGCTCTTTTTCTGTTATCTAGCAATCTGAAAACATAGCCTTATCACGATGTGATTGCATTCCGAAGCTTTGCTAAGCCCCCACTGCAGGGTGCGGTCAGCTTGTTCCTGTCATTCAGGTACCCAGAACTTGCCTCCATCTTTTTTTCCTCATCTCTTAATTTCACCGTTCATTGTGAACATGCATCATGCTCCTGGCACCCTACATCTGCTTTCACAGTCTGTCTCCCTCTGTGGAAGGCCACCTTCTTTCCTGTCCTCTTCACAAAGATTCACCATTCAGGGATTAGCTTAAAACCCTGATTTCTGGCTGGGTACGGTGGCTCATGCCTGTAATCCCAGCACTTCGGGAGGCCGAGGCAGGCGGATCACGAGGTCAGGAGATTGAGACCATCCTGGCTAACACAGTGAAACCTCGTCTCTACTAAAAAATGCAAAAAATTAACCGGGCGTGGTGATGGGCACCTGTAATCCCAGCTACTCAGGAGGCGGAGGCAGGAGAATGGCGTGAACCCGGGAGGCAGAGCTTGCAGTGAGCCGAGATCGCACCACCACACTCCAGCCTGGGCAACAGAGGGAGACTCCATCATAAAATAACAACAACAACAAAAACCCTGATTTCTTTTTTTTTTTTTTTTTTTTTTTTTGAGACGGAGTCTCGCTCTGTCGCCCGGGCTGGGGTGCAGTGGCCTGATCTCAGCTCACTGCAAGCTCCGCCTCCCGGGTTTATGCCATTCTCCTGCCTCAGCCTCCCGAGTAGCTGGGACTACAGGCGCCTGCCACCTCACCCGGCTAGTTTTTTGTATTTTTTAGTAGAGACGGGGTTTCACCATGTTAGCCAGGATGGTCTCGATCTTCTGACCTCGTGATCCGCCCGTCTCGGCCTCCCAAAGTAAAAACCCTGATTTCTGACTATGAATGATCTCTTTTGATGTTCCTGCCCTACTTACTGTCTGTAGCATTCATTTGGCGCTTACTGTGGAAAGTGTAGTACTGTGAGGTACCTCTTTAATGTTTCCCAACTCATCCTTGAGGTCAAAGCTCATCTCTGAGGCTATTTTCTCTTTGTAATTCTAAAGCTTCTAGTTGAGTATTTTACACATCTGAGGAACTGACTCTTCTTTTCTGGTTGACTTTCTGTTTCCACACACAATGATTTCAACTGCCATTAGTATCAAACTGTTATGTGCAGCATTTAATATAAAGAGTGTATACTACATGATGATTCTCTTTTTTTTTTTTGAGACGGAGTCTGGCTCTGTCGCCCGGGCTGGAGTGCAGTGGTACAATCTCAGCTCACTGCAAGCTCCGCCTCCCGGGTTCACGCCATTCTCCTGCCTCAGCCTCCCGAGTAGCTGGGACTACAGGCACCCGCCATCATGCCCGGCTAATTTTTTGTATTTTTAGTAGAGACGGGGTTTCACCGTGTTAGCCAGGATGGTCTCGATCTCCTGACCTCGTGATCCGCCCGCCTTGGCCTCCCAAAGTGCTGGGATTACAGGCGTGAGCCACCGCGCCTGGCCAATGATGATTCTCTTAGTGTGAAGTCTTAGTCCATGCACCTGTCTCCAAGTCACTTTGCCATAGGCCTTGCAGATGTCTGTGCACTGTTGGGATGGGTGATAAGATGAATATCTATCTGTGGAAATAGAGGTATCCTTTGGGCAGCTGTTTGGAGGAGGGATCAGGGAATAGCAGCTGTGTCCACTGCCCTTCGCTTGTACAGGGAGCGGGAGGGAGTGTTCACCGATCAAGCCAACTTCATTTCCACAGGAGATAGCCCCTCTTCTGGGAGGCTATGAAGCCACTGGGTGTTACTTTCTTTAAAACATTCAGAGTGAACTCTCACTAGAGGTATTCACAACTTACCAGATGACTTTAAAAAAAACCTCTGTTATTTAATTGACAAATTACTATATTCAGTTGGCTATAAGTTAAAATGAATTGGGGCAAAATAATCACAGAAACCATCTGATTGCTCTAGCAAGTAGTCAATTTATATGCATTAGATTCCACAGTAAATATGAAAAGCAGCTCTAACCACAAGCTGGTTGGGGTGGCATAGCACTAGGCTGCAGGTGTGAGGATTGGTGCCCAGTCAGGGCTAACCTCTGCCCCCAATGGGTTGGCAGTGGCACCCATACCACCTGGTGTTCCACTGTTACAAGTTTAGTCTTTTGAGTCTTGAAGGCTTTTGATAACATCTTCACATTCTAATAGAAATATTCAGCGGGGTGGAGGTAGGCAGGCACTATTAGTATATAGGTGTTGACACCAACTACCTATTTTGGATAAGGTTAGGGACAGGGAAGAGGATGCAAGGGTCAGCTGGGGACAGGTGTCATGGCAGATAAGTGTCATATTGCAGAGTACCTTGGGGGAAGGAGAAGGAGTACAAATTCATAGCACCGACCTTCAGCCTTGCTCAGGGACTCCCGTGTTGGGGAGAAAGAGTTTCTCCTCTAAAATCCTCAGAACTGGGCCCAAGAGCCGAGTTTTTATTTTTTATGAAACAATTACCCACTTATACTGAAAACTATTCCCCAGCAGGCTTTTTGGCATTTGAAGCTTTCAGCAAGCAGAGTATTATATAACTAATAAATACTGAGTATTGGAATTCCTGAGGCTGGATCCCTTAGTCCGGTGGCTGAAGGCTAACCCTCCCTGAGCCTCCTTGGCGTAATAAAGCATACCTTCCGCCTCTTCCCTGTAGGAACTTGCTCTGCCTAAATTGAAGTCACACTCTTTCCTTATCTCAAGCCACATTTCCTGCCTTTGAGCACTGGTTCATTCTTTCTCCTGACTCTATAGCCCATTAATCTCTCCAAGTCTAGCTTGCACTTAATGTCTTCCTGAAACCATCTGTGACTGTGCCCCAACCGTGCTGGTCTTCACTACCGCAACCGTGCCGGTCTTCCCTACCTTAACTGTGCCAGTCTTCCCTACCGCAACAGTGCTGGTCTTCCCTTAAGTACATTTATCCAACGTTCATTGAGCTGTTTAAGTACTAGCCATTGTGCTAGGGATTAGAGAGAAAAATAAGCAAAAACAGACCACTTCCCTCTTGTAGCCCACAGCCTAGTCAGGGAGACAAATGAGAAACCAGGTGCTACTCATTGAACTAGGAAGCGATGTGTCCATGCTTAACATGATGCAGGCTGTCGGTTTCAAAGGCCAGTGTCATGTTTAAGAGGAGAATGCTAGAGGTATTTCTGTCAACACCAGGAATGACATGGAACCGGGAACGGACACACAGATCACTCACATGGATCTGAGCAAGTACCTGAGAGGCGGACATCCAGAGGATTCCTTGAGCAACAGTATTGACTTGCAAATCCCAATACAGAAAAGCCCTAGAAACTTCTAAGCAAAAGCCCCATCATCCAGGGTAAAAATGGGCAAAGGCTATTGAGAGACAGGTCATTGAAACAGGGAAACAGATGGAACTTAAACCTAAGAAAAGATTTTCAATGTTATTCAAAAGTAAGAGAAACACAAAGTTGCTCTCAAGTGTTATTTTATTATCTTTCAAATTGATAAAAAGCCGAAAGTTAAAGAACACACTTTTGACAGTGGGTTTCAAACTGGGCACTCCTATCCATTGCTGGCGGGAGTTAAAATAGGTACTACTCCAGCGGAGGCTAATGTGGCCCTGTCTGCTGAAATAGCAAAATGTCTGCATGACCTTTGACTTAGAAGTTTTACTCTGAGGAAGACATCCTGCAAGCGTACCTGAATACATGATGCACAGTGGATGTAGAAGGTTATTTATTGCAGCAGTTTTGTTAAAGCAAAATATTTGGCACAACCCAAACATTCACTGGAGAGCAAGTTATGTAAATTATGTTGTGCTATGAGATGGAATGCCATGCGGTTGTAAAAGGGAATCAAGTAGCTCCTCCTTACTGGTGTAGAAAGTTCTCCAAGGCATAGTGTTTTGGAAAAAAGGCTGATGTTGACAGTGTGTATAGAGTACAGTGGAAAATTAGAGTTCATATTTGCACTTGCTTTTATATTGTATTCGAAGGTAACACAAACACTTGTAACAAGGAATCTCCAGAATGTCAGGGACTGTACACAGGCAATGTTTTTTCTCATTTGGTAACAGTGCTTGTCACAAGTTGTCACGAGCCTGTAACATTTGTCACAGGTTGTTACAGATCAGCGTGAGGCTTTTCTGCATGCACTGAGGTCTTCCATCGTGTGGCACTGGTGTCCCTTAGGACTTGGAATCCCTGGCAGAGAGCTGTCACACCGATTTCTTAATAGCCGTGGCCCAGAGGTGACATACCCCACTTCCCAGAAAAGATGGAAGAAACTAATAGCAGCAGGTGCCTTGGGGGTGATGGTGGTGGTACGTGACTGGCAAGATGAAGGGCAGGAAAGAGAGGAAAAGTTTTAAAATATATTTCAACAATTTTGAACTATATTATTCATTTATAAAATAAAAACAAATCATTGTCATAAAGTCGGATCATGCTCAGAAAATGGTAAGAACCCAGTGCTGTGGGAGCATAGAAGGGGCAGCTCTGCCTTGCCTTGGGGAGCGACCTTCCAAGTGTACTGCTCTCTGTAGTGCTCGCTTGAAGCCCTGAAGGTGTAGCAGGTGTTCACCAGGTCAAGCCTGCAGGAAGAGAGGCTTGTGAGAAAGGGGCTAGACAAGTGGATGGCAGAGAATTGCCAGGGGATTGGTGAAGAAAGGGTGGGTGCTGAGTTGGGAGGAGTCCATATGAAGATACAGAGGCAGGATTTACGGTAAATAGGTTAATACAGCATGCGGAGCTGTGGGTGCTGGAACCACCATCACCCCCAAGGCAACCACTGTTATTAGTTTCTCCTATCTTTTCAGAAAAGTGGGTTGTGTCACCTCTGGGCCAAGGCCATTAAGAAATCAGTGTGATGACTTTGATGTCTTTTCTCCCAACTCTGTGCAAGGGACTGTAAGTCGTAAGGGACATCTGGCTGGTGGGTGGGTAGGTCAGGTCTGGTCAGGTCAGGTCTATGGCAGTGCATTTGCACGGTAGAGGTATGGGACAGAGCATGGTGTGCATTGCAGTAACATGAATGTTTTATCCAATATCCTCTGCAACACCCATGGAAAGTTTTAAAGCAAGGAAGTGTCATGATCAGATCCAGATCTGATGTGAGTAGCATGAAGGATGAATCGGAAAGGAGGATGACAGGTGGCTGGGAGCTTAGTGAGGATGCTGTTGCTGTCATCTAAGGAAGTAACACTGACGTTTTAGCATTTCTCCTCTACCAAGTGAATTTGGCACTTAATACAAGACGACTAAGTGTTATCATTTTGTGTGTAGCTGTCAGGATCTCCAAGCAGAGTACAATTGCATTGAGGACCCTTCATTTTACATTATAGTATCATGCCATAAATACTGCCTGGCTGATTCTCTTGTTTTCAATAAACTTTTATTGATTTAATAAAACATACATATAGAAAAGTGCTGAAATCATGAGTTCATAGCCACATGGATTATCACAAAGCAAACTCATGGGTATTGATTGGTTGGCTCTTATTCTGTTCCTTCCTTGTTAAAATTATGGTTAGACTCAGCATGTTCACAACCTCCCCACCCCCACTTTGTCCGGAGAGGTGGATACATGATTTGTGCTGTACACTCAGACCCCGGTGTCCATAATGCCAGCTTTAATATTTGTTCGTAGAGAAGTCTCTGGGAAATGTAAGTCATATGGCTTATTTGAATAATATTTCTATTTCATTTTAAATTATTTTAAATCTCTCTTTATTTTAACTGTCAGTTTGTTTACTGTCTGATGTGCAGAGAACTGTGATAAATGAAAAAATTGACTGCAATCTGGAGAGGAGTATTAGCATGGTGGCATAGTCAGAAATTTTTACTTTTCTGTCATTATGTAATGGTTTTAAAAGGCTGAAATTGCCAGCCAACCATTGGAAGGGTTTGATAGAATTTTCTCGCCCCTACATTCTTACATTTCCCTCCCAGTCCCAGTTCACGTTGTTCCTTTTTGAGTCAAGAGCCAATTGCTTGGAACATTCCATGAATTTTTCTTTGGCCACATTCATTTCCATTTGTGCTTTTGTCTATTGGACTCTTAATATTCATGGCTCAAAATCTCTCCATTATCTAAATGAATGATCCTATTAATAAATCTAGGAATATTTTATTGATATGCTGGAAGAACACATATGTGTTGAATTTAAATTGGGGGCAGGATGGAGAACTTGGGTTTTAGAAGATCTAAAACTATTTACAATATTCCAAAATTACATTTCATTTATAATTTTCTCCTCCTGTCAAGTTTTAAGTCAAGAAGTAGCAGTTCCAGTTTGAAAAGTAGAGTTAAACAAAAATAAACACATTTAAGGCTTATATGAAATAGATGATTATAGTTAACTGAATACTCACTTTGATTTGTGTTTATTGGCTCCTGTTGGAACTTGGAAGAAAAAAAGCAGAGAGCTGTTAATTGGGAATGTAGGTTAGTAATCCCTAGCCAGTAGAGACATAACATCTTATGGGAGTTTTCAGGTTTTATATCTATATACCTTTTTCTTTATTTATGAATTTGCTTTTTTATTTGTCATCTACAATTTCCCTTATTTTCATTTGCAAAGAATGTTTTGTATCCTGGACATGTCAGAGTACTTGTTTATGACCTCTGTATTACCAAGAACCCTTCTAATGACTTATTTTAGTCAACACTTACGTGTATGAATAATTTTATCCTCCATACAAACTTGCATTTATGAAAACATCCTGTAGACATTGAGAACTATGCAAGTGATCAGGCTGGCTTCTAGAAATTTTAGATTCCAGTTTGTGGCCTACTTACAGCCACTGTGAGGGAACATCTCTGAGCTTTATTCTTGGCTCAACTGTATGTACCCAATTTTATTTTTCTTTCTTCTTTCATGGTGCTATTTTTATTTAGGTGGGGGGGTGGAGGTGCAGGTTTATTGAGGTATAATTTAAATAAAGTAAAATTCAGCAATTAGATCTACAATTCTGTGAGTTTTGACCAATGCATAAAGTGTGCAGCTACTACCAAAATCAAGATACAAAGCAGTTAGTTACCTCCCCAAATTCCTGGTGACCCTTCATAGCCCACACGTAATGCTCCAGCTCCTGGCAACTATGGATCTGTTTTCTGTTCCTATGATTTCTCCTTTTCCAGAAGGTCTTATAAGTGGAATCATTTAGCATGTAGCCTTTTGTTTCTTTGATTTAGCATGATGTGTTTGAAACTGGCATGTTGCACGTATCCGTAGTTCACTCCCGTGTATTGGGAAGCTTTCATTGTATGGATGCATCACAGTTGGTTTATCCATCCACCAACTGAACATTTGGGTTGTTTCCAGTTTTTGGATTCTGTATATAAAGCTAACTACTATAAATAGCTGTTTGCAGATCTCTGTGTGACTATAAGAGCATACATTTTTATTTCTCTTGGGTAAATACTTAGGAGTGGGATTGTTGGGTCAAATGACAAATGTTTGTTTAAAGAAGCTGTTTTCAAAGAGGCTATACAAATTGCATTCTTACTAGCAGTCTAAGAGTTCCAGCTGCTCCACATCCTTCCCAGCATTGCTATTGTCTTTTGTTTTTTGCTTTTGTTATTCTAGTATATAGTATTACCTTATTGTGATTTTAATTGGTATTTTCCTAATGACTAATGGTATTAGTTTTTCATGCTTTCAGTTGATATTTACGTATCTTTGGTGAAAGTGTATTCAAGTCTTTTGCTCAAAAATATTGGTTTGTGTTCTCGTTATTGCATTTTGAGAGTCTTTCATGTATTTTGGATACAAGTCCTTTAGCAGATATATATTTTGTACATATTTTCTCCAAATATATGGCATATCTTTGCATTTTCTTAAGCATGTAGAACAGAAATTTTAAAGTAGAATGAAATTGAATTTGCCAGTTTTCACCCTTATAGATCATGTTGGATCTTGGTGGCCTTTGCTTTAACCCAAGGTTGCAAAGATTTTCTTGAATTTTTTCCTACAATTTTATAGTTTGAAGATTTATATTTAATTCTGTTATCCATTTTGAGTTAATTTTTGTAGGAATCACATATTTTTGCACAGAGATGTTCAATTGTTCCAGCACCATTTGTTGAAAAGGCTTTCTTCTCCTCATTGAACCATCCTTGCACCTTGGTGAAAAGTCAATTGATCATGTATATGTAGATCTATTTCTGGACTGTATTCTTTTTCATTGATGTATGTGTTTATCCTTTTCTCCAACAGCATACTGCCTGGATTACTGTATCTTTATAATATATCTTTTTTGTTTGTTGTTTTTGTTTTTTGAGACGAGTCTTGCTCTGTCACCCAGGCTGGCATGCAGTGGCACGATCTTGGCTCACTGCAACCTCTGCCTCCCAGGTTCAAGTGATTCTCCTGCCTTTGCCTCCCAAGTAGCTGGGATTATAGGCACCTACCACCATGCCTGGCTAATTTTGTTTTTTTGTATTTTTAGTAAAGACAGGGTTTCACCATGTTGGCTAGGCTGGCTTCGAACTTCTGACCTCAAGTGATCCACCCGCCTCGGCCTCCCAAAGTGCTAGGATTACAGACGTGAGCCACCGCACCCAGCCTATAATATATCTTAAAACCAGATAGTGTAAATCCTTTTTGTTATTTTCAAAAAGTTTATTATTCTAGTTCTTTTGATTTTTAATATAAATTTTAGAATCAGTTTATTGATTTTTTACAAAAATTTCTGCTGGATTTTTGACTGGGATCATGTTAAGTCTATAGATTGATTTAGGAGGAATAGCCATCTTACCAATATCAAGTCTTCCAATCCATTCCATGAGCATGGTATTATTCTTAATTATTTGGATAACTTCTGTTTTTGTTCATTAGTATTTTGTAGTTTTTAGCATACAGATCATGCACATATCTGGTTAGATTTATTTCTAAGTGTTGGGTTTTTTTGTGTTAGTATTGTTCTGTTGCTTAAGTTTAAATTTCCCATTGTTCAGTACTAATAAATAAAAAGATCAATTCGGAATGTGCACCAAATATATGAATACATCTATTTAATTAATTTATTTCTGAAGCAAATGATAATTTAGGGCACTTTTGATTCCATTATCTCTTGGCAAAATGGTTGATTGTGTATTTCATGATAATATTTTAAATAGTTGGTTTTTCATGTTTTATTTTAATGCTTTGGTTGGTCAAACTTTTGAAACTTTATAAGAAAATGCATTAAAATAATTTGATTATTTGATTATTGAGGCTTTTAATTATTCCATACAGCATAGTTATGGCGAGTGTTCACTCTCTGCTCTTTGGATAATTTAATTTTTATTTCTAGACCTTCATGTTACTGTCTAGGTGTTTGTCCCTAGCTTTTAAGGTCTTTCAATAATCAGCTTGTTTTGTCCATTTCATTTTCTTCTTCTCTTTGATTTCATGATTATTAGTTATGTTTGTATTTTTCACCATTCAATTCATGACTTTCTAATTTGATTAATTTTATTTTATTTAGAGATATAGAATCTAAGAGTTGAAAAAATTCTGGAGATTAATCCAAGGGGTTTTTCTTTTAAACCTGAAAAAATCTACTAATATTAGAGAAACCTAACACCTGTTTTGTTAATTTGTTCACATGGGCAAATTAAGACACAAGGTCTAACGTGTAATGCTGGTTTAGAGATCCTGGTTTAGAGATAATTCTAGTATGGTCAGTGGGGCTGTCTCATGATACGTGTTGTGATGCTGGATGATAAGATGTAAGGTAGTTGTTTCATGGTGCTTGCAGGGGCTGGAGGGAATTTCCAATTATACGGGAGCTAGTGTGCTTGCTTAGGGTGTTTTACTCAAAAGACTGCAGAGAAATATATTACATGAAAATGATAATCTTCAAATTGTTATGATAAAATATTTTAGAAAACTCTTGGAACATATAACTGATTTGCTGCATTAAAGCACCTTTATGTTTCCTCTCAGAATTACGTTTAGTTATAAGGGAGCTTATTAACATTGCTCTGGTTAAATTATATTAGCATTTCCATTATATTGTGTTTGTTCAAGGATTTAAAGTGCTGTAAGTTTTCTTCCAGTACGAAAGTCTATATATAGTTTTTAAATGAGTTGGAAATTACTAATTATGAAAGGAATAAATATTTGAAAAGCCAGTTGGACAGCAATCATTTCTATTATTAGTCACATAAAATTTCTAATAGTTAAAAGCCACATTTCAGTTATTTTTCTCTAGCCTTTTTGCCAATAATTGTATATAATTTTAGTCATAAATGAGTTTTGTGATTTTGCCACTTTTCTAATAACTTTGTATGTTGATATACATTTTAAAATTATATTTTGAAATAACTTCAAACTCAGAAAAGTCATAAGAATGGTATGAAGAATTCTATATATCCTTTAAACCAAGCTTGTCCAACTTGCAGCCCGCGGGCTGCATGCAGCCCACGACGGCTTTGAATGTGGCCCCACACAAATTTATAAACTTCCTTAAAACATTATGAGATGTTTTTGTGATTTTTTTTTTTTTTTTTTTAACATGTGGCCCAAGACAATTCTTCCAATGTGGCTTAGAGAAGCTGAAAGACTGGACACCCCTGCTTTCATTGTTTGTATACATTTTGCCTCATTTGTTTCATTATTCTATCTTTGTATGATTTTTGGGGGTGTAATTTAGAGACATCACACTTCTTGACTATTATATGTTTCAGCCTGTATTTCTTTTTTTTTTGAGATGGAGTCTCGCTCTGTCGCCCAGGCTGGAGTGCAGTGGCTCCATCTCGGCTCACTGCAAGCTCTGCCTCCTGGGTTCATGCCATTCTTCTGCCTCAGCCTATCCAGTAGCTGGAACTACAGGCGCCCGCCGCCACGCCCGGCTAATTTTTTTGTATTTTTAGTAGAAACGGGGTTTCACTGTGTTAGCCAGGATGGTCTCGATCTCCTGACCTCGTGATCTGCCCGCCTCGGCCTCCCAAACTGCTGGGATTACAGGCGTGAGCCACTGCGCCTGGCCAGCCTGTATTTCTTAAGAACAAGGTTTTTGTCTTAGAGATCCACAGTACAATGTTCAAAATCAGGACATTGAGCGCACATATAATATTACTGTCTAATCCAAAGTCCATATTCACATTTCGACAGTTGTTTTCCAAAATGTTCTTTTTTTGCGATAATTTTTCCTGGTCCAGGATTGAATCTGGGAACATGCTTGCATTTCCTTGTCATACCTTTAGTCTCCTTTAATCTGGACAAATCCCTCAGCTTTCTTTTACTTTCTTGATCTTAACATTTGTAAAGAGTGCAGGACAACTATTTTGTAAAATATCCCTTTCTTTTGTTTCATTTAGTGGTTCATAATAATTAAGAGTCATGTTAGGCACTTTTGTCAGGGAGACCATAGGTCAGACGTCGTGTTGTTCTCAGGGCATCACGATGTGGTGTTGTCCCAAGTCTGGTGATTGTTAATTTTGACCATTCGCTTAAAGTGGGTGTTTGCTAGCATCCTCCACTGTTAGGAGTTTTCCCTTTGTAAATAAGTAACTTGTGGGAGTTGCTTTTGACACTACGTAAATATTCTGCTCCTACTCAAACTTACTCACTAGTTTTGGCACCCATCAGTTTTCTGACTCCATCATTCATTCCATAGTTTTTGATTGGCATTTGACTATAAGAAAGCGCTTTTCCTTCTCCCTATTTGCTTATTTATATCAGTATGCACTCATGGATCCTTAATTTATCTAATGGGTTATGATCTATTACTCTTCTTATTTATTTTGATATGTTCACATTTTCCCAGTTTTGGCTACTAGGAGCGCTTTTAAGCTGGTTCCTGTTCAAATAGCTCCATCATCCTACAAGCCCTTGCTTACTTTCTAGCAGATGTTTAAAGCTCATGTTGTTATTTATTCACTGTCCTTGCCCTAGAATCAATCAGCCTTTTCTCTAAGGAGCTCTAGTTGCTTTTAATGGAGAATGGTGTTTAGCAGCCTAAATTTGGACACAGAAGTGCTCATTGCTGCCGGTGTGTCATTGCTTCTAGACCTTCATAAACAGAGCAAAGAAATGTTTGTGTATATGTGTAGGTGTTCACATATCTACCTACCAAAAGCAATGAGTTCAAATAGATACTCCCATTCCAATTCAGTGCTACAGTGTACCTTCTGTTCTCTTTCCATGTTTTAACTCTCTTGTCCAAAAAGGCTCTTATTATCCTCAATATATTTACTCATTTGTGTAAGCCTAGAATACACTGTAAATAGTTTCCGCACTGCTAACTCATACTACTGTGAAAGCAAACCTACTAGCTAGAGTTAATATTTGTTTTCAGTTATTTAAGGTAAATTTACTTAGAGTACTGTACACTGTTTAATTCTGATAAATGTATTGACCTACATAACCCCTACCTCTATCAAAAGACAGAATATTTCCATTCTTCAAAAGTTCCTTCATGCCTCTTCCCAATTTCATGTTCGTAGAGGCAAGCATTTTTCTGTTTTTTTTTGTTGTTTTTTTTTTGAGACAGAGTCTCACTCTGTCGCCGAGGCTGGAGTGCAGTGGCGTCATCTCCACTCACTGCAAGCTCCGCCTCCCGGGTTCATGCCATTCTCCTGCCTCAGCCTCCCATGTAGCTGGGACTACAGGTGCCTGCCACCGCACCTGGCTGATTTTTTTGTATTTTTAGTAGAGACGGGGTTTCACCGTGTTCGCCAGGATGGTCTCGATCTCCTGACCTCATGATCCGCCCGTCTTGGCCTCCCAAAGTGCTGGGATGGGATTACAGGCGTGAGTGGTTTTTTTTGTTTTTAGTTTTTTTTTAAAAAAACATAGATCAATTTTGCCTGTTCTAGAATTTATGTATGTGGAATTATACAGCATATACTTCTTTGTATCTGGCAACCTTTGACCAACGTAATGTCTGACATTTACTGACGGTGATGGTAAAGTTTAGTAGTCAACTTGATTAGGTTAAATGTGATGCCCAGATAGCTGGTAAAACATTATTGTTAGGTGTGTCTGTGAGGATGTTTCTGGAAGAGACTAGCATTTGAATCCGTGTAAAAAGATCCACCATCAGGGATATGGGTGGCTATTGCCCAATCCATTGAGGGCCTGCAGGAATAGAACAAAAAGGTAGAGAAAGGGCCCATCCTTTCTCTCTTTTTGAGCTTGGGCATCCATCTTCTCCTGCCCTTGGACATTGGAGCTCCAGTTTCTCAGGCCTTGGAATTCCAGGATTGATACTAGCAGCCTTTTCTTGGTTCTCAGACCTTTGCCCTTGGCTTGGGAGAATGGTTCTCCTGGTTCTCAGGTCTTTAAGCTTGTACTGAGTTACACCATCTGTTTCTCCAGCTTGCAGACATCATAGCATGGGACTTCTCGGTCTCTATAATCATGTGAACCAATTCTATAATAAGTCTCCTCTTACTTGCTTATATATATCTTACTGATTCTGTTTCTCTGGAGAACCGTGACTAATACAGGTACAATGCTGGATGTATCAGTAGTTTGTTTTGTTTTATTGCTGAATAGTATTCCATTGTGTGAAAATATCACAATCTGCCTATCTTCCTGTTGGTAGTCTTTGAATTGTTTCCGATGAGTTATGAATAAAGCTGCTATGAAGATTCCCTATACAAGTGTTTTTGGAGATACAGGTTTTCACTGGATAAGTATCTAACAGGGGAATCACTGCATTGTATAAGTGTGTGCTTAATTTTATAAGAAACTTTCAAACTATTTTCCTAAGGGACTGAACGTTCTTTACCATGCTCAAAATCTATTTAACGCAACATTCTCCAGTGATACAGAAGTAATAAGATGCGTGTATACAGACAGAAAGAGACTTATTGTAAGGAACTGGCTTATGTGATTATGGAGACGGGCAAATCTGCAGTGTGAGCTGGCAGGCTCGAGACCCAGGATAGCTGGTAGTGCAGATGAAGTCTGGAGGCAGTCTGCTGGGAAATTCTCCCTTCCCTGGGGCATCTGATCTTTGTGTTCTATTCAGGCTTTCAACTGATTGGATGCAGCCCGCCCACATTATGGGGAGCAATCTGCTTACTCGCAGTTTACTGATCTAAATGTTAATCTCATTCCAGGACATTCTCTAAGATGAAATTAACCATCACACATCCACCTCTTGTCATCTTGGTGCTCATACACATCTCCTTACACCACGATTAATCTCCAATAAAGACGATAACAAGTTCATACTTCCATCTAACATGATACAACTAGTCTGCGTACAATGGAAAAATGCATGGATTCTTTTCCCAGAAGAGGATGCAAAGTCCTTGGATAATGTTTGCTCTTTTCTTCGATGTCCTGCAACTTAAATACTATCATGTAAAGTTAACAATATTTAAATGCTACACTAGGAAGTCAGTATATCTTCTGTTCCATGATAAAGGGATAAGAAGGGGGAAAGAAAGCCAAGATATTTGCTTAACATACACACAATAAGGGGGAACCACTCATGACAGTTGCAGTCCTCATTCTTCTAACTGGTCACATGGTTGTAGCTGGTATTCCTTACTGCCATGCATTATGTGATCCCTTTACCATCAGTAAGCACCTCAGTGGGTCATGGTTCTGTATCTGGTGGGATGACCGAAATCATTACTCCCGAAAGGTCTGGGACATTCATAGCCCCACCTGAATTGGGTTATAGTTTTCCCTTGACTTTAATCACAGGCCATAGTAATAGTGGGGGGGATACCCTAGGACATCTCCTGTATTCCAGACACGCTCTTCCTTATCTCTCTAGTGTGGATCCCCTTGGCAGTCAGGCTCCGTCACTCCAGCCCACACAAAATCTCCCTTCCCTGCCTGTTGATTCAGAGGCATGGGGGACCCAAGGCATTGTCTGTCCTCCTGAGCAACTTACTGGAGTTCTGGCTGCCTTGTATCCCTGCTGACATTTGGGGCTGTCAATATTTAACTTAGCCATTCTAGTAGTTGAGAAGGGGTATCTTAGAGTGGCTTAGTTTACATTTACATGATGACCAGTGATGCTGAGTCCCTTTCATGGGCTTACTGGGTGTTTATATTCCTTTCTTGTGAAGTGTTCATGTGTTGTGATGTGTTCAAATCTTCCTTGAGTTCTTTTATTGAGTTGTTCTTCTTTTAACATCGATTTGTAAGAATTTTGTTTGTTTCTTTGAATGCAAATTTACAAGGCATTTTTTCTAACTTAGGTTTTATAATATTTTACCCCAGTCCATGACTGGTCTATTTTTCTAACAGTGTCTTTTGAAGAACAGAAGTTCTACATTTTGATAAAGTATAATTTATCATTTCTTTCTTTACCCTGCCTAAGAAATCTTTTGCATAAAGATTTTCTGTGAAGATATTCTATATATACTCTAGAAGCATTATAATTTTAGCCTTCACATTTAGTTCTATGATAATCCTTAATTTAATTCTTTATAAGGTGTGAGGTAACAATTCCTTTCATCCTTTTCCCCATATGGATATCAGCTTTCCCAGTATCATTTGTTGAAAAGACTTAAATTGACTGTATAAATGTGGATATATTCTGGGACCCTATATTTCTGTTCCAGTGATTTAATCTAATGCCACTAAATTATATAACCATATTAATCAATCAAATGCATTGATTAAGATTAGTATGGCTGTGTAATGAGTCTTGAAATTGGATAGCATTAAGGCCTTGAACTTTGTCCCTCTTCCTTAAGATGTTTTGGGTATTCTAGGTTTTTTGCATTTCCATGTATATTTTAGAATCAGCTTGTCAGTTTCTTTAAAAAGGCCTGTTGGACTTACGATTGTAATTGCACTGAATCTACAAATTAATTTGAGGAGAATTAACATCTAAGCAATACTAAATCTTCCAATCCATGAACTGAGTATATATTTCCATTTATTTAGATCTTCTTTAATTTCTCTCAGTAACATTTTATAGTTTTTAGCATATTGGTCTTGTATGTCATTTAGTTATTTATTCCTATGTATTGATAGTTCTTTGTTATTACAAACTGACTTGCTTTTAAAATTCCATTTTAAAATTGTGTGCTATGAGTTTATAAGAATTTCATTGGTTCTTATCTAATGACCTAATATCCTGTGGCCTTGCTAAATTTACTTACGATTTGACAAAGATAGGATTTGCCAGGTAGGTAACCAGATTGAATAGAATCAGTTTTAATTCTTCCTTTTCAATTTGGAAAACCTTTATTTGCTTTTCTTACTTTATTGCATTGGCTAGGACCTCTAATACAGTGTTGAAGAGGAGTGAGATTACATATTCCAGCTTTTTTCTTATCTGACATGCATTGTATTTTGTTTATCTCACAGCTCAGAAAGGCCTTACTGACCGTTCTATCTGAAATACATCTTCCTCTTTTTGTCATTATCTCAGCATCATATTTAATTACTTTATATTCCTTGTTATAAATTGTATGTGTTTACTTCTTTGTTGTCTGTCTCTTACACTAATCCATAAGCCCCGTATTGGAAAAACACTGTTTTCACAATTACATCCTCAGTGAGTAACACAGTGGCTCTTAGTAGATACTCAGTAAATGTTTTTTAGAATTAGTCAATATTGGGAGGAAGTTTTAATAGTTATGCAGTCTACTCTCCTTCCTAGTGTCTTAATCTCTTTGGTAAAACTGAGGACAAATATTTTTTCTTGCAAGAACATTTTCATATTTCTCTTTTCACCTTTCTAATTTTTAGGAGATTTCAAATTTTCTCATAGAAACCACTTGTATTTAATACTTTCAAAAGCTCTTAACTTTCATTTTATAAAAAGCAATACAATTCTTTCTACTAATTTTTGAAAAATTATCATGATGGCAAATTGGGATAGTTTGCCTTTCCTGGGTGTTACATACACTAAAAAGTTAATCAATATTCAGCATTTTGCAGTGGTTCAAATATAGAAACAAAGTAAACATGTTTCATAGATGTCTACTAAGCAGGTGTTAGGCCACTATTTTTTACTCTTTAAGATCTGGAGAAATTGCAATCATGAAGTGAGCTTGTTAGGCAAAGTATTTCCTTATTTTTGCCTCTTATATTTTGCCCTAATCTAGGCCATGCTTCATTTGCTTTTTATATACTTTAAGGCTGATGAAGGTAAGTTGTGTTCAGCCTAGGACATTTAGGAGGTCCTAGTGATTTAGGATTTAGCCAAAAAGCAAATATCTTTCTTCCTTCTGCTCCATTTTAACAGCTCCATTTAAACAGCTGATAGAAGGTAAAGCTTCAGTTTATGTGCACACAGGAGGAAAATAATATTTTGTGTTTCCTATACTGTGTTAAACTAAGTCCTTGGCTTATTCTACCAATCGACAATGGAAATTTCCTTAAAGAAGTACGTAAACACATTCTAAGCTGGGTGCTCATTCATTCAACTCCCTCTTTCCCTCATCTCTCCTCTTTCTGTCCTCTTCCTTCCTTCTTTCCCCCCACTTCTCTCCCTCTCCTTGTACCTATTCTCTCTCTTCTACCTTTTTTCCTTTGTTCTCTCTCCTGAGCTCTGTCTTTGTCACAGTCAATCCTCTTGTGCAAATGTAGTAGAGAATAAAACACCTGTACCCTATGCATTGCAGCTTACATTGTAGTGGGAGAGGTAGACAGTAAAGAAGCAAATATAAACATGTGACAATTTTTGCTCATCGTAAGTGCTACAAAGTGTTTTGTGGTGTGTGTGTGTGTGAATGGATGCGAGATAGACAGCAAGACAGTGAGAATGAATGAGAATCATGAAAGGCCTCCTCAAGGAAAGGGGTATTTTAAGTGAGCTAGTGAGCTGTTTGTCTAGAAGATCCAGGACAAGTGTGTGAGACAGTGGGAATAGCCGGTAAGAAACCCTGAGAAGGGAATGAGCTTGGTGTTAAAGAAACTACAGTACAGAAGCTTGGCCTAAGTGAAGTGAGCTTAGGGAGAGCACTGTGAGATGAGGCCAGAGAAGGAAATGGTGACTCCAGAGGGTGTGGGTAGGCTGTGGTGAAGAGTTTCAGTTTGATTCCAAGTGTAGCCAAAAGACAGTGGTCCATGTGTGGTATTATTTCATTTTGTCATTTAGACATTTTGAAAACATCTCTAATTTGATCAAAATACTTAAGTTCAAATTCTCATGTTAGTTTTCTCTTCCAGAAATAGAAAAAGAAATACATGTGGCAAAAACTGACAACATTGAAAAAAGATGAACAAATCTACAATTACAAATGGAGAGTTCAACACTTCACTGTTGATGATGGATAGAAAAAATAGACAGATGGCCAGGCGTGGTGGCTCACGCCTGTAATCCCAGCACTTTGGGAGGCGGAGGCGAGCAGATCACCTGAGGTCAGGAGTTCGAGACCAGTCTGACCGACATGGTGAAACCCCATCTCTACTAAAAGTTCAAAAATTAGCCAGGCATGGTGGTAGGTGCCTGTAATCCCAGCTGCTCGAGAGGCTGAGGCAGGAGAATTACTTGAACCTGGGACGCGGAGGTTGCAGTGAGACAAAATCTTGCCATTGCACTCCAGCCTGGGAGTGCAGCCTGGGAGTGAGACTCTGTCTCAAAACAAACAACAAACAAACAAACAAAAGAGAATAAATAGACATTCAGTAAAGATTCAGAGGATGATCTTTTATTTTGACGTATTTAGGGAGTACGAGTGCAATTTTGTTACATAGATACATTGCATAGTGGTGAACTCTGAGCTTTTAGTGCACATTGTACCCAGTGTGTGATTTTTTCATGGCTTACTCCTCTCCTATCCTCCTGCCTTTTGGAGCTTCCAGTGCCTATTATTTTACTCCCTATGTCCACGTGTACCCATTGTTTAGCTCCCAATTGTAAATGAGAACCTGCAGTATTTGACTCTCTGTTTCTGACTTACTTCACTTAGGATAATGGCGTTCAGTTCCATTTGTGTTGCTGCAGGGGACCATCTTGAACAACTCTATCAAGCCCACTTGGTTTAATTGCCTTTGTATTCTTTTAAATGAAATACTCCACCCTACAAGAACAGAATGCACATTTGTTTCAAGTGCCATACAGCATTCACCTAGATAGACTAAAAGTTTCAATGCATTTAAAAGCATTGAAATCATACCAAGCATGTTCTCTGACCACAAACAGAGCTAAACAGAAATCAGTGTCTGAAAAATCCCCAAATATTTTGAAATTAAACCACACCCTTCTGAAGGACTCACAGATCAAAGAAGAAATAACAAGGGAAATTAGGAAATCCTTTGAAATGAATGAAAATCAAGAAACAATTAAAATCAAAATACTAACATACAAACAGATAGAAATGTGTCCTTCCCATTTGCCTGCTTCTTGAATTTCCTACTTCCTGCCTATGTTGGGGTCATCGCAGTTTCTCCGTGGGAGGAGCGTGGCTGTGCTCCCCCTGCAGGTGTGCGCCTGACCCTGGTAAAGTCTGGCTGTGCCTATTTAACTAGTACTCTTCGTCATTCTACTCTAGTTTGAGTGAACGAACGCTTACCATTTTCAAAGGCCATATTCCAGGAACTATGGAGGGGAATTTATGGATCAGTCACAGACCAGTTCAGGTTACAAGATCCTTATGCTAATGTTAATTAAAATCTCATCACAGCCACTTCCTTTTTCAGTCCCACCTGGGGAATTCTGGTCCACTTCATCTCTATGTGGTAGACTTTGTGAGTCTTTCTTCAGTTCCTTTCTGCGGCTTCTGTTTCTGCGAACTCTCCATGTAATTGTTTTGACTTTTTGGAATTTTATAATCTTCAAGTATCTCTACCTTCAGTCTGGTATCAGCTTGTACTATTCAACTTTGTTTATCTAGGCGTGACCATTAGGCATTAAGCTAGGCACTAGGATTTCAAATGGAATGGAAGCCTTATAAATCAGGTAATTAATTAGTGTGTGGTAAATATTTAGGCAGAATGTTGGAAAGGCTAAGTAAACAAACATTCATTCAATGCACATTTTTTGACCACCTACTGTGTACCAGGCATTGTGCAATAGGGGCTGTCTCATCAGAGAAGACTTCAGAGCACAGGTGGCCTTTGAGTTCAATTCTGGTTATTTTAGGAATTTTCAAGATACAGAGAGGGGCGTGGTATTCTAGGCAAAGATATTTAAAGATGAGGCATGTAGTTGTGAAGGAGTAAAGAATGACCTGGGAATGGGTAATCTGCTCTGGCACTAGGTATTTGGTAGGGACTTAGAAATAGTGAGTAAGTGGCAAGAGAAGGGACTAGAAAGGTGTGGGAAGTTCTTTTTGGAAGTTTTTGTTTTTGTTTTTGTTTTTAGGGAGTTTAGTCCTATTTTAGTGGGCATAGTGTTTATTAGTGTCTTGGTGATTCTCACCAACACTTTCATACTGTCTGTATGTCTTATTCCTTTGGTTGTTATTTTGGTCACTACAATGGTCAGCGGCTCCAAGTGGCAGTCGTGAAAGTCAGCTCTGTTGTATCATACTTTTGTAGAAAGTATGTAGAAAGTGGGGAGTGGGGAGGGGGGAACATGAATAGGGAAGGAATCCTGAAGCAATGAGCCAAGTATGTGGTATTTTTCTGCCCAGAGTATTTCCTTCTAGGAATTAATTAATTCACTAGTTTCTTGAATTTAAAAAAAAAAAAAGTAGAGGAGGAAGAGGTCGAGGTATAAACACATTGCTTTGAAAACATCCTTGTGGGATAAAATTTCAATTAATTGCCCACCCTGAAATTTTTTATTTTTTTCCTTTAGGTTTCTTGCTATTTAAAGATTTTTGTTTGAATGAAATTAATGAAGCTGTACCTCAGGTGAAGTTTTATGAAGAGGTAAGAAGTAACTGTTTTACTGATGCTTTTCTTTCAAAAGCATATTTAAACTGTACTTTGGAACATATTAAGACTACTCAATATCTTATAAATATTTAGAAATTCATTGAAAGTAATTAGTAGTGCAAAATATAGTATCAAGTTGGAGATGCTAACAGGTATAAAAAGCTGAGCATGCCATAAAAGTCGCATTCTTAAAGGCTTCAGGGTGCTATGGAAGCAGTGAGGGACAGTTGGACTAAAGTTCCAGAGACAGGAGGCTCATCCAGAGCTGCACTAAGGAGCACCAGGTATTTTCTTTTCTGTGGAAGCGTGCTAGTTCTGGAGATGTGAGCAGAGGCAGAGGACTGCTGTTAGCTTTGAAAGAGATACTAGCCAAGGTTTTCTGGTCATACTGGATTGACAAATTGGATATTTGGTTGGGAGTGTGATGGGGCACTCAAATGCATGACCGATTTTCCCCATACAACATTTGGTGAAATCTGAGGTTGGAGGGGAGCTGAAGAGAGAGGCCAGAAACTTCTGGAAGGCACATTGAAATCTCCTACAGCCTTACAGTGCCTAGGAAACAGACCTGCTGGAGGCTGGAGGCTGGAAACAGAGTGGGCGAGAGGTGAAAACCCTAGAGGAAGTGGTCTGGTGACATTGAGTATCTACAGCTACTTTTCACCCAGGGTGTCTGTTGATTTCAGGTGTAGCAGGCAGATGAGCATCCAGGCTTGGCTGCTTCTGGGAGACAAAAAATACAGAAAAGGTTTCTGGAGCTAGAATTTCAAAATAAGACTAGAGGAGAGCCCCACATATGAGATTAGTCACCCTCTCAAAACACATGCCAAGTTTTCAAGCTGAGTGGGGTGGGAGGCCAGAGAGCTAAGCTGAAAACTTGTTATGGGCAGAACTGAATCCAGTGCTAAGAAAATAAAAGTCGCTCCTTGAACTCCATGGAGGGCCATGCCTTAGAAACAGGGTCAAGGCAGAAGCAGACGGGGTCCTACAAAAATGACAACCCAACCTAGCGCCATCCCTTATTGGATGATGAGCTCCCTCCTTACCTGCTTACCAGAGTACAAAGGGAACCCTTTTCTGTCTTTTTTACAGGTAGGCAATAACATTATATAAGGACTGTGTAGTGTTTAGCATACAGTAAAGAATTATGAGACATGCTAAGAAGCAAGATCATGTGAATCATAAACAAGGCGATAAAAGCAGACCAGCAGGTGAGTCAGATACTGGAGTTAGCAGACAATAACTTTAAAATAACTATGAATCATATGTTCAAGGAAAAAGAGAAAAAGATGGACAAAATAGATGAAGGGATACATAATTTCAGGATAATTTGAATTTATTATGAAGACTTAAACACTTTAGAACAGAAAGTACTATATTTGAAATTAGAACTAATGGTTCAGTTCAATAGCAGATTGGTTAGAGTTCAAGACAAAATAAATAGGAAGGCAGGTCAGTGGATAATCTCAAACTGAAGCACAGAGAAAAGGAATCAAAAAAAGAAACAGGACCATTAGAGACACATGAGACATTCTTAAAAGGTCTAACACATGTAGGTTTGGAGTTTCAGCAAGAGAAGGGAGAGAATAGGGCAAAAGCAATATTTGAAAAGATAATACTAAGAATTTTACAGGCCAGGTGCAGTGGCTCACGCCTGTAATCCTAGCACTTTGGGAGTCCGAGGCGGGTGGATCGCGAGGTCAGGAGATCGAGACCATCCTGGCTAACACGGTGAAACCCCATCTCTACTAAAAATACAAAAAATTAGCCAGGTGTGGTGGCAGGTGCCTGTAGTCCCAGCTACTCGGGAGGCTGAGGGAGGAGAATGGCGTGAACTTGGGAGGCGGAGCTTGCAGTGAGCTGAGATCGCACCACTGCACTCCAGCCTGGGCAACACAGCGAGACTCTGTCTTAAAAAAAAAAAAAAGCCATGGTGAACGGTGGGGAAGACACAATACTTTTAAAGAGCAACAATTTGCTGACTGACATCTTAAGAAAAATGGTTTTTAAAAAAGACAGTGAGGCTGGGCACAGTGGCTCATGCCTGTAATCCCAGCACTTTGGGAGGCCAAGGTGGGCGGATAACGAGGTCAGGAGTTCAAGACCAGCCTGACCAACGTGGTGAAACCCCGTATCTACGAAAAATACAAAAATTAGCCAGGCGTGGTGCACGCCTGTAATTGCAGCTACTCAAGAGACTGAGGCAGGAGAATCGCTTGAACCCGGGAGGCAGGAGTTGCAGTGAGCTGAGATGGTGCCATTGCACTCTAGCCTGGGTGACAGAGGGAGACTTTGTCTTAAAAAAAAAAAAAAAAGAAGACAATGAAATGACCATCGTTAAAGGAGAGAGAGATAATTGCCAGCCTAGAATTCTATTCCCAGCAAAAATTTCCTTCAAAAATGGGGGATGAGGAGGTGGAGGAGGGAGAGGGCCCCGGGGCCTCCCCTCCACCCACCGCCCCCTCCCACCACCCTGAGCTGCAGCAGCTGGAGGACAGATTTGATAATGGGCTGCATTAAAAGCAAAGAAAACGAAATTCCAGCCATTAAATACCTGAAAATACTCCAGAGCCTGTCAGTACAAGGGTGAGCCGTAGGAGCAGAACCCGCTGCAGGGTCACCATGTCCGTCATCTTCAGCAAAGGGAACAGCAGTTAATTTCAGCAGTCTTTCCATGACAGCATTTGGAGGATCCTCAGGGGTAACACCTTTTGGAGGTGCATCTTCCTCGTTCTCGGTGGTGCCAAGTTCATATCCTGCTGGTTTAACAGGTGGTGTTACTATATTTGTGGCCTTCTATGATTATGAAGCTAGAACTACAGAAGACCTTTCATTTAAGGGTGAAAGATTTCAAATAATTAACAATACGGAAGAGACGGGTGGAAAGCAAGATCAATCGCTACAGGAAAGAATGGTTATATCCTGAGCAGTTATGTAGCACCTGCAGATTCCATTCAGGCAGAAGAATGGTATTTTCGCAAAATGGGGAGAAAAGATACTGAAAGATTACTTCTGAATCCTGGAAATCGGTGAGGTATTTTCTTAGGAAGAGAGAGTGAAATGGCTGGTCGTGGTGGCTCACGCCTGTAATCCTGGCACTTTGGGAGTCCAAGGCAGTCGAATCACCTGAGGTCAGGAGTTCTAGACTAGCCTGGCCAACATGGTGAAACCCCCGTCTCTACTAAAAGAAAAAAAAATGCAAAATTAGCTGGACGTGGTGGTGAATGTCTGTAATCCCAGCTACTCAGGAGGCTGAGGCAGCAGAATCACTTAAACCTGGGAGGCGGAGGTTGCAGTGAGCCAAGATCATGCCACTGCACTCCAGCCTAGGCAACAAGAGCAAAAACTCCATCTAAAAAACAAACAAACAGGGCCAGGTGCGGTGTCTCAAGCCTGTAATCGCAGCACTTTTGGAGGCCGAGACGGGTGGATCACGAGGTCAGGAGATCGAGACCATCCTGGCTAACACAGTGAAACCCCATCTCTACTAAAAAATACAAAAAAAAAAAAAAAAAAAAAAAAAAAAAACTAGCTGGGCGAGGTGGCGGGCACCTATAGTCCCAGCCACTTGGGAGGCTGAGGCAGGAGAATGGCGTAAACCCGGGAGGCGGAGCTTGCAGTGAGCTGAGATCCGGCTACTGCACTCCAGCCTGGGCGACAGAGCGAGACTCCATCTCAAAAAAAAACAAAAAACAAAAAAACAAGCAAACAAAACAAAACAAAACAAAAATGAGAGAGTGAAACTACTAAAGGTGCTTATTCCCTCTCTATTCATGATTGGGATGAGGTAAGGGGTGACAATGTGAAACACTACAAAATTAGGAAACTTGTCAATGGTGGATACTATATCACAACCAGAGAACAATTGGATACTCTGCAGAAATTGACAAAACACTACACAGAACATGCTGATAGAGTATGCCACAAGTTAACAACTGTGTGTCCAACTGTGAAACCTCAGACTCAAGGTCTAGCAAAAGATGCTTGGGAAATCCCTTGAGAATTTTGCGACTAGACGTTAAACTAGGACAAGGATGTTTTGGCAAAATGTGGATGGGAACATGGAATAGAACTACAAAAGTAGCAATCAAACACTAAAACCAGGCACAATGATGCCAGAAACTTTCCTTCAAGAAGCTCAGATAATGAAAAAAAAAAAAAAAGAAAAGAAAAAAAGACATGGTAAACTTGTTCCACTATATGCTGTTGTTTCTGAAGAGCCAGTTTACATTGTCACTGTATTTATGTCAAAAGGAAGCTTATTATATTTCCTTAAGGATTGAAGGAAGGAGATGGAAAGTATTTGAAGCTTCTACACATGGTTGATATGGCTGCTCAGATTGCTGATGGTATGGCATATATTGAAAGAATGAACTATATTCACCGAGATCTCCGGGCTGCTAATATTCTTGTAGCAGAAAATCTTGTGGGCAAAATAGCAGATTTTGGTTTAGCAAGGTTAATTGAAGACAATGAATACACAGCAAGACAAGGTGTAGAATTTCCAATCAAATGGACAGCTCCTGAAGCTGCACTGTATGTTGGGTTTACAATAAAGTCTGATGTCTGGTCATTGGGAATTCTACAGACAAAACTGGTAACAAAGGGCAGAGTGCCATATCCAGGTATGGTGAACCGTGAAGTACTGAAACAGGTGGAGCAAGGATACAGGATGCCCTGCCCTCAGGGCTGTCCAGAATCCCTCCATGAATTGATGAATCTGTGTTGGAAGAAGGACACTGATGAAAGACCAACATTTGAATATATTCAGTCCTTCTTGGAAGACAACTTCACTGCTACAGAGCCATAGTACCAGCTGGGAGAAAACTTATAATTCAAGTAGCCTATTTCATATGTGCATATCTACCAAAATATAAAGAACCTGTGTAGAGTTTCTACAGGGATCAAAAGAAGAATATCTTCTTTACTCTGCACATTTTTAATGGTAAACTGGAATCCCAGATATGGCTCCACAAAACCACTTTTTTTTTCTTCAAGTATTAAACTCTAAAGTACCAATGATGAATTTTCCAACCGATTTCAGGGTCCAAAGAAAATAGAGCTAAGATACTGATGACAATGTGGATGATAGCATGGTAATGAAGGACACTGAGACTACTGCTTATAAATCATTTCCTTTCTTTTCTTCCCCAAAGTCAGAATTGCTCAAAGAAAATTGTTGTTATAGATAAAACTTGAGAGAGAAAAAGCTATACCATAATAAAATCTAAAATTAGATTTTAGACCAAATAATTCCATTCCAGTTTTTTAAAGTTTCTTGCATTTATTATTCTCAAAAGTTTTTTCTAAGTTAAACAGTCAGTAGGCAATCTTAATATATGCCTCCTTTTGCATGGATATGGGCCAGGTTTTTCAAAAGGAATATAAACAGGATCTCAAACTTGATTAAATGTTAGACCACAGAAGTGGAATTTGAAAGTATAATGCAGTACATTAATATTCATATTAATAGAACTGAAAAGTAGAATAATAAATTTTTCACTTCACTCCTTTTCTGAAGAGTTTGGCTTAGAATAATGAAGGTAACTAGAAAGTGACTTAATCTTGTGTGAGGTTGCAGTTTTCTTGTTTTGTTTTGTTTTGTTTTTTGAGATGGAGTCTTGCCCTGTTGCCCAGGCTGGAGTGCATTGGTGCCATACCGGCTCACTGCAACCTCTGCCTCCCTGGTTCAAGCGATTCTCCTGCCTCAGCCTCCTGAGTAGCTGGGATTACAGGTAGCACCCTGTAATCCCAGCTCCCTGAGTAGCACCTGCCACCACACCTGGCTAATGTTTTTGTATCTTTAGTAGAGACAGGGTTTCACCATGTTTTCCAGGCTGGTGTCGAACTCCTGACCTCATGATCTGCCCGCCTTGGCCTCCCAAGTGCTGGGATTACAGGCATGAGCCACCATGCCCAGTGACTTTTTAAGGCAATATATAATTGAAACTGTACTATCCAATCCAAGGGGAAATCTTTTAATCTTTAGATAACATGCAGAGTAAGACCCAGCATTTAAAAAGCCCTTTTGGAAAAGTAGACTTGGTACTGTGAGATATTGCTAATATGTCCTTATGGTGATGGGTGCCACAAATAGAAAATATGACCAGATCGGGGACTTGAACGCACTTTTGCTCAGGTTGAAATAGATGAACAGAGGCCGGGCGCGGTGGCTCATGCCTGTAATCCAGCACTTTGGGAGGCCGAGGCAGGCAGATCACAAGGTCAGGAGATCGAGACCATGGTGAAACCCCGTCTCTACTAAAAATGCGAAAAATTAGCCGGGCGTGGTGGCGGGCGCCTGTAGTCCCAGCTACTCAGGAGGCTGAGGGAAGCGAATGGCGTGAACCCAGGAGGCAGAGCTTGCAGTGAGCCAAGATCCGGCCACTGCACTCCAGCCTGGACGACAGAGCGAGACTCTGTCTCAAAAAAAAAAAAAAAAAAAAAAAAGAAATAGATGAACAGAGAGAGAAAACTGTATTTAAAAGAAATATGAGAAAAGAAAATGTGAAACTTTTACAAGAAGAGGGATGGAATGTAATGCTTAGTGTTGATATCATGGAGTGACAAAATGGCATTGCTGGCATCCAAAGCTCCTCACTTAGCTATCTTCTGAGGCTTTTAAGAGTTATAAGGTATAACTAACTATAAAAGTAATTTTTCTTACACACTAAATGGGTATTATTTGTTCAAAATAGTGAAGTTACGCCTTCACATTCATTCCAGTGGGATACGGCTTTTATGCAAAACATTTTTAAAACTCCAGTTTTCAAATCATGCTTGAATCTGCGTTCACTTTTAAAGTCTGCTTAATGGTGGTCATTTTTCCCCCTTTAGAATATATTAAATAGTTGATTTGGGGAGGAAACCTTGTTCTGAATATTAACAGTGGTGAAAAGAGGACAGTTTTTGCCCTGAAGTGCAAAAGTTAAACATACAAAATAAGACTATTTTTAAGAGTCACTCTGAAATTTCAAAATACAGATTTGAATAGCAGCATTAGTGGTATAAGTGTCTAGCAAAGGAAAAATTGAATCTAATAAATAAAATGAAGGTCTGGTGTGTATGTTATAAAATACTCTCATACAGTCACACCTTAAATTAAGCCTTATACTAGGTTTCTCTGTTTTCAGGATGTAATTCTTAACTATCATTATTTACCTGATTTAATCATTAGATTTAAAATTCTGTGCCATGGCATATATGTTCAAATTCAAACCATTTAAAAATGTGACAGATGGACTTCATGTAAGTTGGCAATGGTTCTGGTACTAAAAATTGTAGTTGTTTTTTCTGTTTACGTAACCTGCTTAGTATTGACTCTCTCTACCAAGAGGGTCTTCCTAAGAAGAGTGACATAATTATTTCCTCTTGTCAACAACTTGTGACATGAGATTTTTAAAGGGCTTTCTGTGAACTATAATATTGTAATTTTTCTAAGTATATTCAAAAGGGTAACAAAATTATGTTTATATACTAAATCTGATCAGGAAAGTAAGCCAGGAAAAGTTGATGGTATTCATTAGGTTTTAACTGAATGGAGCAGTTCCTTATATAATAACAATTGTATGGTAGGGATAAAACACTAACTTAATGTGTATTCATTTTAAATTTTTCTGTATTTTTAAATTGCCAAGAAAAATAAACAACTTTGTACATTTGAAGAGTTTTTCCAACAGCTTTTCGTCTTCAATGTCTTAATGTGGAAGTTAACCTTTACCAAAAAAGGAACTTGGCAAAAACAGCCTTCTAGCACACTTTTTAAAATGAATAATAGTAGCCTAAACTTAATATTTTTATAAAGTATTGTAATATTGTTTTGTGGATAATTGAAATTAAAAATTCTCATTAAAAAAATGAAGTGATATAAAGATATAGTTAGACAAACAAAAGCTGAGGGATTTGTCAATAGTGGACCTGCATGACAGGAAATACTAAAGGGAAGTACTTTAGTCAGAAGAATAATGATCCAGATGGAGATGCAGGAAGAAATGGAGAGCATGAAGGGTAAATATGTACGTAAAATGTAAATGAATATTGACTGTATAAAACAATAATGTTGTGTTTCTCGAGCTTAAAATAATCTAGAACTATATTTCATGACAGTAGCAGAAAAGGCAGGGGAGGTTTATGAAGTTAATATTTTAAGGTTCTAGGATTATTGGGGATTAGTGTAAGTAATAATTTTAGTATAAGTAATAATTTCCATTGGATTGTAATCAGTCAGGGATGTTTATTTTAATTTCTAAGGTAATTTATAAAAAATAGTATATATAGCCACGCGCTGCATAATGATATTAGGCCAGCAAAAGACCCAGTCTTTTGACAGTGATCCCAGAAAACTGTAATACTGTATTTTTACTGTACCTTTTCTTTGTTTGGATATACTTACCATTGTGTTACAGTTGCCTACAGTATTCAGTACGGTCACATGCTGCGCAGGTTTGAATCCTAGGAGCAATAGGCTACATCATATGGCCTAGGGGTGTAGTAGGTATACCATGTAGGTTCTTGTAAGCATGCTCTATGATGTTCACACAGTTATGAAATTTCCTATTAACACATTTCTTAGAATGTATCCCTGTCATTAAGCTCCACATGACTGTATATCTAACAAGTTAAAAGAGGGAAAAATTAAATAAAGTAACATTTGCTAATCAACAGAAGGGCAAAAAAAGAAATATAAGTAGGGCATAAAATAGGTGGGTCAAATTGCAAACAAAGAGTAAGTAGCTACAAATCTATTTAAGTAATTACATTTCATGTAAAGGACTAAATACTCTAAGTAAAAGATAAGGTTTTTCAGCCTGGATAAAGAGCCGACCCTCCCCCAATATACTGCTTACAAGAGATATAGTTTAAACAGAGGGATGGAAAAGGTGATATAATACAAACACTAACCAAAGCAAAGCCAGCATAAGTACACTAACATCAGGCAAACTATGCAATAATGCTGCTTTGAAATAAAGATGTATTTCTTAATGATAACAGGGTCAATCCAACAAAAAGATATCACAAACTGAAATCTGTATGTTACAAATAACATCACTTCAAATAATAAAAAGCAAAAATTGGCAGATACAAAATGACAGATCTATAATCCCATTGGGAGATATTAACACATACCCTTCTACAGCTTGTAGAACAGACAGACAAAAAAATTAGTAAGGATATAGAAGATCCTAATAGATCATGACTAAATTTGACCTAATTGACATATGTAAAATGCTGCACCTAGCAAAAATAGAATTCACTTTCTTTTTTCTTTTTTTTGAGATGGAATCTTGCTCTGTTGTCCGGGCTGGAGTGCAGTGACATGATCTCGACTCATTGCAACCTGTCTCGCGGGTTCAAGCAATTCTCCTGCCTCAGCCTCCCAAGTAGCTGGGATTGCAGGTGCCCGCTACCACGGTCAGCTAATTTTTGTATTTTTGGTAGAGACGGGGTTTCACCATGTTGACCCAGGCTGGTCTCAAACTCCTGACCTTGTAATCTGCCCGCCTCAGCCTCCCAAAGTGCTGGGATTACAGGCGTGAGCCACTGGCACCCAGCCCACATTCTTTAAAGTACACATGGAGCATCAGAATAGATCATGTGCTGAGTCCTAAAGAAAGCTTCTACAAATTTCATGATTGAAATTGCTTCGAGTATGTTCTCCGACAACAGTAGAATTAAGCTCAAATTTAATAACAAGAGTTAAACTAACGAATCCTTAGCTACCTGAAAATGAATATACTTCTAAACAATTTGTAAGTCAAAGAGGAAAGTAAAGTAGAAATTAGAAATTATTTTTAATGAAAATATATTTAAGAAATGATATATACCATTATTATTAGTGTGGTGTATCTTTATCCTAAAACATTTTAAATGGTCAAAAGAAAGCATACCATGACTGGGCCTGCCTGATATAAGTCATCCTTGTAAAAATTTGAAAATTGGAGGAATATTCTTTTCTTTCTCATTTATATATGAAAAGATACATAAAAATATACATACACATGAAAACTTACACAATTATATTAATGTATTTTTAGGAAGAAGGGTCAAGTTATGATGTACATTTACCATAATGTAAAAAAAGTAAGCTAAATCCAGAAGGATTTTACTCAGTATAAAGTGACCTGATTATTTCAGTCTGAATCATAATCAGGCCTTTTATCTGGATACGTATCACAGCTTGATCTGTCATAAAAAATTTCTTTCTTGTGTTTCTAAAAGCTTCAACTCTCCCATTTCAGCATTTACTAAGTCACCTTGTCAAACACAGGGAAATCTCCTTTAGCAGATAATTTTTGCTGGGTTGAAACAGATGGGCAATCTACTTGTGGTTATTTCCTAAGTACTTATTGCAGATACGGTGGTGATTGCTGCTGATGCGTTTCCATTTGAACTTGAAGCATTGGTGTTTCTCTTAGCTGGCGTCCTCCCCAGCTCTTCTCACCTCTCTTCTGGCTTGGCACATGGTGGGTCTGGCTCATCAGATGATCCCCTTGGAGGATGCTGCAAAACTCCTCAGCAACCTGCTCTGTGTTCTTTCACTGAAGATATCCTCCACTCTTGGGGCTCAAGTGCATTTCTCTAATTAAATTAGTGCAGCCTTTACACATTGAAGTTACCAGTAATTCTTCTCTGACCCCTCATTTTTGTCAGTTTAGTAATTTTTCTTTAATTTCTGCTTGTTGATTTGTGACCCCAATATCTAGAAAGCTCTCGTCAGGTATCTTGAAATGTACATTTTGTACATTGTTTTTCCACTTCCCTGTGTCCCCAAACAGTTACCCATTTCTCATGTGAAAGTTCTAACTGCGTATCCTGGCATTCAGAGTAGCTTTACGTTACTTATTACCTACCTCTCCCTGTTTATTTTTCACTATCTTCTTACACAGAATGTCTACATTGGCCAAACCTGACTAACCGGCATTCCCCAAATCCAAGCCTGTTCTTTTTGTTACTTTACTGTGTCCTTTCCCCAGCTTAGAATGCTGCTTCTTCGCTTGTTGGAAGCCTAGCTTTCTGTAAGGTCTAGTTCAATATGGAAAATTTCTACATTTTCTAGCAAGTCTGTGCAGCTGTTTCCGTCTTCTGTGATGGCTGACTCCTCTGATTCTTACACTGTTGTCTAAGGCTCATGTCATGCCTACCACGTGCCTGCTGCTTGTGTGTGTGGTCAGCATTTGCATCTCGACCATTATTTGACTCATCAGCAGAAGACCTAGCTAGGATCTAGGTGCAACGGTGCCTCTCATCTGCTGTGGCATATGGGGCAAATGATTCCCTGAAGTATCTACCTTATATCAGACCCTGAGCTTACAAATGCAGACTCTGTCCCTGTACTTGAGGCTGTCATAGTATGAGGGCTTCATATCTGAGCTTCAGTTACCTCATCTATAAAGTGAGGCTAGTCATTGTCTCCTGCTCACTTCACAGGCTGTGAGGTTCAAATAGGACACCAGGTGAACAATTGCTTTCAAAACCATAGTATCTATAATATGCTGTTCCGTTCTGTGCAGCATAGTGGTTCAGAGTTCTAGGTGCTGAACTCTGACTGCCTGGATTTGAACTCTACTACTTACTAATTGTGTAAACTTGGGAAAGCTTTCTCTACCTGGGATTCCTCAGCTAAGAATTGGAATGATTGTAGTACCTGTCTTGTAGAGTGGTTGCGTGTATACGCAACACACATAGGACAGTGATGCCCCACAGTTACTGCTCCGTGTGTTGATTTATATACTTCTTGTTCCAGTTAGATTTTGAGGCAGCTTATAAAAACATGTACATTATACCTAGATTTAAAAATAAATAATGGAAAAGAGAAAATAAATATTATTCCAAGGTAAAGTTACTATATAGATTTTTTTCACTGGTTCAACCAATATTTATTTATTATTTTTAAAATTTCGAGACAGGGTCTCACTCTGTCACCCAGGCTGGAGTGCAGTGGTGCAATCATGGCTCCCTCTAGTCTTGAACTCCTGGGCTCAAGTGATCCTCCTGCCACAGCCTCCTGAGTAGCTTAGATAACAGGTGTGTACCACCACACCCAGATACTTTTTTTTATTTTAAAAATTTTTGTAGAGATGACGTCTCACTGTGTTGCCCAGGCTGGTCTTGAATTTCTGGCCTTAAGTGATCCTCCCACCATAGCCTCCCAAAGTGCTGGGATTACAGGCATGAGCTACTATGTCTAGCATAACCAATATTTATTAAACACCAACATCATGCCAGACATTGTTCAGATGAACAGATACAAAGAACGTATCTCTTTGAGCTTGTATTCTGGTTGAGAGAAACAGACAATAAACAAATAATAAATAAACAGGAAATGTACCCAGAAGTAAAAACTGCTATGTAATGACTCAAAACCTACTCAAAACTCGGCATATTGTATTGTGACTTTGGTGACTACTTTAGATTGATGGGTCAAAGACTGTCTAAGGAGATGACATCTCAACCCAGGTTTGATTGTTAAAGAGGTTGGTCTTTTGAAGATAGAAGCTGGGTGAGCGGGAGAGCATTTTAGGCTCAAGTCATGGCCAAAACAGAGCCCCTAACATGGTAGGAAAGAGCTGGGCATGTCTACGGAACCGAAAGAAAACTAGTGTGGTCTGGTTGTACTGCATGAAGAGAGGGGCAGGTAGTGTGAGATAAGATCAAATTGAAGAGAAAGGCGGAGTTCTGGGGTCCAGAATAACACATTTACATTTTATTCTAATGCCCGTGGAAAAATTAAAACAGAGGACTATTAGGTGTCATGTTTTATAAGTATCAGTTAGGTCACGGTAATTGATATGATAGCTTCTACATCTCTTTTGATTTTATATCTAGTTGTTCTATCAATTGCTGAGAAAAGGGTGTTAAAATCTTCAACTCTGATTTTAGAATGTCTGTTTCTTCTTTTATTTTGACCATTTTCTCCACATTTTTTGAAGCTCTGCTATTGAGTCCATAAACATTTTTGATTGTTGTATCTTTCCATATGAAATGTCTCTATCTTTGGTAATATTCTTTGTCTTGAAATTGACTTCACTGGATATTAATATAGATGTAGACACTTCAGTCTTCTTATGCTTACTATTTTCATGATATGTCTTTTCTTATCGTTCCACTATCAATTTGTTTTTATATATAAAGTGTGTTTCTTTTAGACGGATATAAAAGTGTCTTGATTATTTTTTCCCTCATTCCGACAGCTTCTGCTTTTTAACGAAGTAATTTTAGATATTGTATTTATCCTTTGTGGAGTTTGCTGAGTTTCTTGAATCTGTAAATTTATATATATTTTTCTTTACCAAATCTGGGAAAATTAGGGGCCATTACTTCTTAAACGATTATTTTTCTACCTCAATCTTTCTTTCCTCTTCTTTTAAGACTGATTATATATATGTTTGATCTTTGGATATTATCTATCCTATGTATCCTGGATGCCCTGTCTGAGTTTTCCCCCAATATTTTTTCTTTCTTTTCTTTAGGTTGGATACTTCCTATGAATTTGCCTTCAAATTTATTGGCATTTTCTTTTGGCATCTCTAATCTGCTGTTACGTCTATCCATTGAATGTTTTATTTCAGATACTCTATTTTTTACTTCTGACATTTTTATCTGGTTCTTTTCATAGTCATTTTCTGCTGCTATTTCCTATCTTTTTATTCATTACATGAATATTTTCTGTTAACATCCTTTCTGTTATGTCCAGTTATAATAGCTGCTTTAAAATCCTTGTCTGATAATTCTAACATCTGGGCTATCTTAGATTGGTTTTCATTGATGGTTTGTCCTCTTGCATATGGGTCACATTTTCTGTTTCTTCATCTGTAGAATAATTTTAGCCTGTGTCTTGAACATGTGATTGATATATTGTGGATACTATAAACTCTGTTATGCTCCTGCAAGGGATATGGATTTTTTCATTTGTTTGTTGAAGAATACAGTTAGCTTGGCTTACTCAGACTCTGAGCCCTGTCCTCTCTGCAGTGGGGGAAGATGAATCTTGTTCAGTTCTTTAAGGCTTAGCTAGGCTGCTTAGGGTCTGCCATGCTCATGTGTCATTATGGGGCCCACCAGGGATTTTGATGGGATTTATATGTAGAATTTTGGAGCTTTCCTTCTGTGGCTCTTTATTTTCCTCCAGGTTCTGTTGGATGCCCTTTTCCATTCTCTGCGTACCTTTGGTGACTCTTCAGTGCTTATTGTTTGTGTGTGTCCAGAATTGTAGTTGTTATCTCAGGAGGATTGTTCTGTTAGGAGTTAATTGGTTCTTACCAGAAGCAGAGCCTGAGTTTGTGTTATATTTTGAATGTAAAGCAAACATGATTTGCTGACGAATTGGATGTAGGGGGTGGTGGTGGCAGGGGCGTGGCGAAAGAGTGGAATCATGATTATTCGTTTTTTGGCTTAATCAACTGGGAGGATGATTTTACTCATTTTTGCGATAAAGAAGACGGGGAGAGGAGCCTGTTTGGCTGGAGTACAGAGGATGTGGAAGTTAAGGGTTTCGTTTAGACGTGTTAAATTTGAGATGCTTTCTAGATATTCAACTGGAAATGTCAAATAGCTAGTTAGATATTTAGTATTGGGAGCTCAGGAGTCCTAGAGATCCAGACTTACTCATCAGAATATAATTGATATTTGAAACCATGGGACTAAATGGCTTTACCTAGGGAGAACTTAGCTGGTAAAGAAGGGGTGCCCCCAGCACCGTGCTCTGAGGCAGTTCAGTATTTGGAAGTCAAGCAGAGGAGAGGAACTACCAAAGGAGACCAAGAAAGAGAAGCCTGGAGAGGATAGGTCACAGAAGTCAGAGAAGAATGTTTCAAAGAAGGCGTCAGTGGACAGCTGAGTTGAATGCTGCTGAGAAGTCAATAAGGTGAAGAACGAAAGAGAGAGCGTTGGATTGGGCCAGGCAGAGATGACTTCACTAGACCATGTCACTGCAATGGTGGTGGAACAAAGGATGGACGCAGAAGAGGAGACTATGACACCTGTGGACCAAAAGTGCTTGCTCTTAGGGCTCAGGTTATTTAGGCTTCCAGTTCAGCTGGAAGCTGTGTAACCACCAAAGCAGAAAGGGACCACCGGTCTGTGAATATTTATTATTGATGATAATGTTTCTATCCTGCACCAGGGAAGACTTTTCACCTTGAACTTAGACCTTTCCCCGCCCAGGTTACCTGGACAACCAAACTTCCGGGATCAGAGATGGCATTTGCTACATATATGCTGCAATAGGACATCTGTTTAGAGCTATTGGGAGTCGACTGCGTGGTCTTTAATCAGTGGTCTTACTGATTATAGAAAGTGAATACCAAATTACAGCCACAGATGCTTTAGGCTCTTACTTTGCCTTCTAAGAGCTACCTTTTCTGTTGCTCAAGTTGGAGCTTAGAAGGCACAAGGCTCTTAGTAAAGACAGTGTTGTGGTTCAGAGCATCATTTACCCAGAAATGATGGGATTTGACTGTTCATGGGAAGGAACTTCCACAGAATGAGCATTTGTTTAACCAGGTGTCAGTTTGCTTTGTAGGTTTCTTGGAACATAGACTTAAATTTCATTACACTTGTTTTCAAGGATCATCATTCCATGAAGTCTTATTATCTCTTGAGGTTGTTCTTATGTAGAGGCAGAAACTTTTGCCTTTGGTTTAGTTATAGTCTACCATTTTATCCTAGCGTTCTGGCATTAACCTTTGGATTTGCCTAAAGGAAAATACAACAAAAGGAATCAACCAAGCCAAAAATCTTTGATTTATTTTCCAACTCTCCTTTGCAGCTACCATATTCACATCTGGTATGGCGCTTGAACGTGTTAGACTTGTTCTCCTGAATTGACTGAGGATGATTAAGCCCTGGTCTTTTGGCTATGTTGACATTACTGGACTGATTCTTCGTTAAGATGGTCTTCTCCTGTGGGATAGAGTATCAGCCTTCCCCAGCCTGCCTGCCTTTATGTCAGGTTTTATTGTCTTTTTCAAGAAGACTCCATGTGAATTTCAGCCATCACAGTGTAACACTGATGATCTTTCAGGACAGTTAAGATGTTCCTGGTAATTTCTCAGCGTGTGAACCATATGGGACCTCAGTGCTTCATGTACCCTTTTTCCCTCACCTGCATGACTGTGCCCTTATCTTTATTAGGAATCTAATAAATAGGATATGCTGGTTTTGATTTCAAAACTGTGAAGGCCATACTATAAAGTAAAAGGTAACCTTTATTTCTGTCTAGTTGGTGCTCTCTCTCATGGGCGTAATTAGTGCCAACTTTAACATACCAAAATAAAGAGTGCTCAGGTCAATATAGTAAGTGGATAACTGTTAGAAACCTTCTTTTCCAAAAGTAAGTCATATGTACTAATCAGTCATTATAGTGAGGATCTTTGTGTCCGTCTCCCTCCGAGCTTCATAGATCATCTATGTTTTCATTCTCTTCTTGTCTTTTGGATTAAAAGTATTTCTGTAAATAAACTGGGAACAATTCTGAGGTCCAGGACCTTCTGTTACCAGGTTAGAGCATTGGGAGCCATTTCCACATAAGGCAAATATTTGTAAAGCACAGTCTCATTATTTAGTCATTTTTAACACCAGCCAGGTTACCTTTCCTGAATACAGCAAAGTACACGATTTGAAGTCACCTGCCTATTAATCCTTTTATAGTGCACCTGAGGTTCCAACCTGGAAAGCCAATGCTTTCATCTGTGGGTTAATTCCTTTCTATAATACTTATTTGCTTTAGTTGATTTTTGAAAAATCTCTTTGCAGGAATTCTGGCAATATATTTTTTTCCTCCTTGTAGTTTTGGAACACTGTAGTTGAGTGAGAACATTCCCTATCATAACTCCTAGAACTGAATTACAGCCAAATTGAAATGATTTGTGCTTTGGAGAGGAGAATTGGCAAGGATGCATGGTCTATGGCTCGTGTATTGTAAGATAATTGTAACCATGGCAGTGTGTGTTTCCTAATATTATGTTTCTACATTTAAGTGATGAGAGTCGTCATAGGGAAAAAATCCACTTGTATGTTTCTAGTTGAATTTAAATTATTCCAACTTCATTATTACAACATTAGAAGTAGCTGTTTCCTGTGGAATAGCTGGTTCAGTAATTTGCTTTATCTCATGTGCAAGTGGTTTCTGCCTGGGCCAGTAATATATTTTAATAAGGCAAGTTTCCAGGAAGACATAACCTAACTATGATAACTTTAAAAAACCTAGATAAAAGAGTATGAAAAACTTGATAATGAGGAAGACCGCCTTTGCAGAAGTCGACAAATTTATGATGCCTACATCATGAAGGAACTTCTTTCCTGTTCACATGTAAGTATTTCTTCTAACTCTGTTACTTTAGTACTGATGAATATGGGACCATGTTCAGTGTTTCCAGAATGAAAATAAAACAGTAGAAAGGTGTTTACAATTGAAAAATGCATGCCCGGGATGGAACCCATTTCTTCTGCTTTGTCATTTGTTTCCTGGTAATATTGGCACGACGTGTGTTGCTTCATGTAAGCTTAGTTCATTTCCAAAAGCTGATACTTTCACTGCAAAAATCAATGAAATAAAATCGCTAATTTACATCAACTGAAGAAAAAGTTAGTCTCAAATCAAGACATTCTGAAGGAAATTAAGCTTTGTTATTTTAAAATGAGCTATACTTTAACAATTAAGCTAATCAACTATTGATAAATATACATTTTAAATGGTCTCTTTGAATGAATAAGCTGGCTTATAATCATTATGTTAATTTTGTCCATTAGTAGTTAAATAGCAGTTGTAATATTTTTTTTTCTTTTAAATCTAACTTGGTCATTAGGATAAACTAGGTTATTAGGAAATTATTCTACCAGGAGTAACTGGAAGAAGATTTATCATGTACTATCTCTACAGTAGGAATGTTTTCCAAAGTGCGGCCTGACAGTCCTGGCCTGCTCTGTCAACGCAGTAGCCACTAGTTGCACGTGGCAATTTACATTTAACTTTAAATTGACTGAAGTCGGCTGGGCGCGGTGGCTCAAGCCTGTAATCCCAGCACTTTGGGAGGCCGAGACTGGCGGATCACAAGGTCAGGAGATCGAGACCATCCTGGCTAACAACAGTGAAACCCCATCTCAACTAAAAAATACAAAAAATTAGCCAGGCGAGGTGGCGGGCACCTGTAGTCCCAGCTACTTGGGAGGCTGAGGCAGGAGAATGGCGTAAACCCGGGAGGCAGAGCTTGCAGTGAGCTGAGCTCCAGCCACTGCACTCCAGCCTGGGCGACAGAGCGAGACTCCGTCTCAAAAAAAGAAATTAAAGTCAAATGGGAGTAAAAATTTAATACCTCAGTTCCTTATGAGCCACCTTTCCAGCACTCAGTGGTTACATGGGGCTAGTGGCTTTTGTACTGGATGGCACAGATACACAACCCTCCCATCGGCGCAGCAAGTCTTATTGGACGGCACAGGTCGTGGTCATGGTGTATTTTGGTGCTTCTGTATTCACTGTTTATTTACAGTTCCTACTGACATTTGCATAACTGTGGCTAAAGAGGACATCTCTTTCTTGTGGCATGCACTGCTCTGTTCCTTGGACCCACCTGGCTTGGTGAAGAAATTTCTGGGCCTAGGACTAATTGTTGCCACTCCCTGCCTTGCTGCCTCAGTAGGGAAGGACTGAACGCTTGAAGAATGCCAGATGTTCAATGGGAAAGCCTCCGAAAACTTAGTTTTTATGTAGTTCAACAATTTACAGGGTGTTTATTCGTATGATGGTACTTTTAAGCCTTTCTTCTTATTGTGCATTATTAAAGAAGACACAGTTTGAAGTTTGGAGTGGGGAGGATACCCTTTTAATTTTTATCAGTGGAAGCTCCATTGTTTTTGCCCTCGCTGGGGTTACAGTAAGACTTTCCTTAACTTAGAGCCTTTTACCATTATGGCTTGACTTTGTAATCCTGACATTAATTCTTAGGGGTATTTTTGTGTATTTTCTCTTATTTGGTAGAAATTTTACATTTTTACAACCCCATTATCAGTTTGTTGATGGATGTATTTAGGGCCCAAATAATCCTCCCGCCTCAGCTTCCAGAGTAGTTAGGACTACAGGCGCACACCACCATGCCCGGCTCATTTTTATTTTTATTTTCATGGAGATGAGGTTCCACTATGTTGCCCAGCCTGATCGCAAACTTCTGGGCTCAAGTGATCCTCCTGCCTTGACTTCCCAAAGTGCTGGGATTACAGGCATGAGCCAGTGCACTGGCCTGATAATAGGATTCTTTACACTTTATTATCAGAGTGATCTTGAACCCTTCTGGAATTGCATAATATCAGCCCCTACATGGTCATTCTTCTGGACATGTAGCTAAGAACTGGATGCCCAGAGGAACAAGCACTTGCTGGGATTGCCTGTAAATACTCAACAGATTTTTAAAGAGTGTTTGTTAATATAATTACCATAGGTTACTGTTTAGGAATTGCTGTGCTAAATTTATCTGTTGTGATATTATATAACATACACAGATTCGTTACATCTTATTGTTAAAAAATATTATTTATGACTTTTGATAGCCTTTCTCAAAGCAAGCTGTAGAACACGTACAAAGTCATTTATCCAAGAAACAAGTGACATCAACTCTTTTTCAGGTAAGTTAAAATGATTCCAAAATAAATAGATAATATGTGCTTAACATTTGGTCTTGGGGACATTCTTTTTGCATGTGCAATTACACTAGAGGACTTGCTTTGTACAGACTGTGTTCTAATCTGGAGCTTTGTCTGGGACAATGTGAGTTTATTATCGCTCGCCTTCCCATTGCAAAGTGTCCTCTTACCAATGTGCTTCATAAAGCCTTTTCTGAAAAAGGCCACCGGAGCTTTGCAGTAACATTATGTTCTAGAAATCAGTCAAGATAAGACATCAGAAAGTTTTTTTTCCCATTTGACATTCTAGCACCTGTGATGAGCAAAGACTCAACAAGATTTATTTTATAGTGCCAGGCTGTTGATACTTGCTGTGATTATCCTCTAGGGGAAATACGATTTATTTTCAAGATTCAGGAGCAAATGTTTGAGTGATCTTTGAGTCACGGGAAATTGTATTTTACCTTGGTTGTTCATATCTTGAACACAATACAGTCATATAGGTTTAAATGACAAGACTTGGAAAATCAAATTCCCCACTAATAGGCCTGTATATTTGGCATTCTTTAGATGAGGTGGTTTCACTTCCTCCCAAAAGCCTTTTCCATCCTGTGTTTTTTATAGAGGTGGCAGTGGTTTACAAGGACAGTCAGATTCTTCAGTGAATAAGTGCTTTTCATGTTTCTGTGAATTACAAGAAATAGAAAAGAATGTCATTGAGTAATATATTGGTTTTAATAAATGAAAATAATCAACTCATCTTTTTCCTGGATAACTTGATCATTTAAAGGGAGGCAAGTTGACTTGGCATTTTATGATAGTGCTTATGCAAAACGAACTTGATTATTCAGCAGAGCAAATGCCGATTTGGCTCTTAGAGCATTTAGATACTAATAAACTGGGTGTTACCTTTCTGTGACAATAATTAGATGGACTTTCGTAAAATGTAATACCTGTCTGGATAGTAGTGGGCTATAAGCTTGGGTTATGAAATTCATTGACCTGACGTGGCTTTGAGTCCCAGGACCGTAGCTGGAGGAACTTGGGTAAGCTTCTCCACCTTCCTAACTTCAGTTTTCTCATCTGTAAAGTGGAGATGACACTGTACTCTCCCTCAAAGGGAGGTCTTGAGGATTCAGTGAGAAGGGTATACACGGGATGCTTTGTACGAGGCCCGTCCGTCACTGTGCTCCACAAATGTTAGCTATTATCACACATCTTACAGTCAGAAAGTACAATGTCAATATCTGCTTTCTGTTGTCTCCATGATACTTGAGTGTCAGAATTTCAGTTTTCATCAGACTTTGCCATGGTACGTAGACAGCCTCATGGTCAATTACATTTAACATTGCTAAACTATACCTCATAATACATGGGTGTAATTTTAGCTTCTACTACAACATAAATAACATTGGAAAAAAAATTGTTCCAGTAGAGATACAAAGACCACTAGAATTCTTTTCATACCTTCAAAAAACACTCAATTTAGAAGCAATTTCTTTCATATATCTTTTAAAAAACAGTTTACTGAGTTGTTTTGTTCATTAAAAACATAGTCAAAATAATTTTCTGGCTAAATGGATATAGAATGTGTATTATTCTTATTTCAGAGGTGAAGAAAATATTATAATGTTTATGAAAATAGTGTCTTAATACAATTGTATGTATTCTGTACCATCAGAGCATAATGACTAAGTGTAAGTGAAAGGTATATGTCTGAATGTCCTGTTTACAGAGGTACATTAACCAATAAAGTCAGTTGAAGTTCATAGTAAAACAAAACTTTTTAAAGTAAATACAAATGCTTTTTATTCAGTTCTTTTTGTTGTAAGATTGCCTTTGGAGGTAATTGCGTGCGTAGGTCCATTGGTGGCGGGCTTGGGAGTGGCCCTGGCTTGTGCTTGGGCCCTGAGCTCGGCTCTCAGCATTCTTAATCTTAGCGAATTCTCACGACAGCCTTGCAACTTAGATACGACTGTTCTCTTTTACAGATTAAGGGAACTGAGGATCAGAGAGGGAAAGTAGTCTGCTCCTGATCTCACTGTTGAACTCTGGCTTTCATATGCCTTAGCAAGCCTGCTGCAGTTCCTTCTGTTGAAAAGTGGCAGCGTGGTAGATTCTGTGTAGTCTTAGAAATTCCCAGTGACACTCTTCTTTCACTTTATTAGCAGAATGTAGGGATGTTTGATGAAATATGAAAGAAAAATATTAATTGACATAATAGCTTTTATAAATAGAAAAATCTGTGATCTATAAATGTAGCCTTTTCTTAGATCTTTGAACATTTGAACCTATTTCATCTCTTGACTCTTTTGAACCTCTTGAGACTTGTCGAGGACTTGGCTAAGATAGATGTTGTGTGTTTCCTGGAATCGTAGGATTTCAGAGCTGGAAGGAACTTCAGAGAGAGATAATTTAGCTTCCTCTTTCACCACGAAGGGGACAAAGTCCATATGGTTTTCGCAACTAGCTCTAGTGCCTTCCCCAGGACAGGGATAGTTCTGCAAGTTGGCGTAGACTGGCTCACCCCCCACCACCACCCCCTACCCCGTGTTGCCCGCCAGGCTAGCGTCCTTTCTGCTTGCAGGAAGCAAGGCTCCCAGAAGGACTGCAGCTGCCTCCCAGCTCATGTTTGGTTCCTGTGGCTTCTGCAGACTTCCTATTCTCGTCGCTTGGTTTGTACTGTTCCATGATGTAGTTTTTCTTTTCCTTTTTTTTTTTTTTTTTTGTAAATTTTCAGAATGATCTATGAAGACATAAAAAAAAGTTTAAATTTGGATCATTCAATGAACTGAGGGTGCCAAAATGTTTCCTAAAACTATCTAATTGACTCTGGGCTGAACTGTGAAATATTGGCACTTTATATTTTTATAGTTCTTGATTTTAAAAGTTCATCACATGGGAAAGGAAAGCTGATGCTGTTTCTTCAGTAATGGGTAAAGTGGCCTGAAGTTGAAGTAGATGGTAGTTGTTCTCCAGGAGGGCAAGAGCGCTGTGTATGTGAACCAGGAATCCTCGCCTTGACCCCAGTTTAGTCATGGACCTTCTCAGAGACCTTGGGAGTGCACTGCCTGCAGTCCGGTAGCCTTACCTGCAAGATGAGGAGTGAGACTGGATCAACTCTCCCTTGTGGTTATCTCTATGACTCTAAGAGATGGAAAATCAATAAATAAAATAGCTAATTAAAAAAAATTTCACTTCATGGACCCATCAGCTTTGAGTTTTTAAAACTCAGTGCAAATTACAGATGCTTGTATTAGCTTACAAGTTGTGCCACATAACTTGTGGGGCCCAGTGCAACGTGAAAATGCAGGGCTCCTCATACAAAAATGATTAAGAATTTCAGAAATGGCAACAACAGATCCTTAAACCCAGCACCAGACTTTTCCGAGTCACACCTCCATGAAGCAAGCCCTGCTCATGGAATAAGTGTCTGTAACTTGCCAGGAGTCATATTAGGTTGTAGGAATATAGTGGCAAACAGGGCAGACCTGTCTGTGTTGTCTTCATGGAATCAAGTGGTATAGATAAATATTGACGAATCCATTAGTGAATATTAGACAAGCACAGAGAAGGGCAGGTACCAGGCACGATGCTATGGGGAGTACATAATTGGGAACTTCGCTTAACCTGAGTCTCATTGGTTTGTGTTTTTTTGATACGTTCCGATTCATTCAGTGTGGAATTTCTTTTCCATCTCTTCCAGCCATACATAGAAGAAATTTGTGAAAGTCTTCGAGGTGACATTTTTCAAAAATTTATGGAAAGGTATGAAACTTTATGCATGTATACACACAATTTTTTGTTGTGTATGTGTACCTCATCTTATGCCGTAAATGCTGACCTTAGAATGTGTGTTAATCATTCAGCAAGTATTCAGTGACCACATACAATGTGCCAGGCTTTGTGTTAAACTGTTTCCTCAGTACTTTACATTATAACTTTAGGGTTTGTCTATCTTAACATCTCTTTGACCTTCAATTTCTTAGCTTCAATATAGTCTAAAATATACACTGAGGAACCTCAATTTTAAAAAATATCTTATCGGGAGACCTTTGCTAATAATGCAAACTTGACTATAATTTATCTGATTCATTTGCTTGGATTTTGGAAACATATCTCCCAAAGTAGGACAAGCCTGAACTTGTTGAAAAGTGGCAGCGTGGTAGATTCTGTGTAGGAGATTTATGTAGGATTAGAATTTAAGGACATAGGTCAATGTCTGTTTATGATCGTGTACATCATTAAATACCTAATAAATATGTCCCTTGGTTACTCAAACTATATGACATGTTTATCATATAATATTCTGAAACTTTTTAGTGACACCTATAAAAATGTACAATTCATACGCTTTTCAGGCACCTACTGGTCAATTCTTCAGTTTTTGAGTATGTCTCTGTGACAATGCACCACTGAAATTGGACCTTCTAAAACAGAATCTGCATTGACACTGACTTTACGTTATCAGCTTGGCTAATTTCTAGACAATATACATGATGATTATATCTCATGCTAGAGCTTTCTGCAGCTGCTCAGTAATTGCACTTTAAGAACAATCGCTACTTTACTGTAGTTTTCTTCTCCACAAATTCACAGAATAAAGCAATGAAAAAGAAAGTTGTGCTGCAATTCTATTGGAGTTCAAGAGATAATTTTATCCTGGAGTAGAGTCAGTATGTTGGGAAAGTAATATTCATACAAATGACTGCACTCTTCTGAGTAGTAGCAGAAACTTTGCCAAAAAGCGCCACCATCAAGCGGAAAGGGTGGGCTGCTGGCTCAGGGCCGAGTTGCAGCCAACTCCTGAGCCATCTCCATGGCTGTTGGTCCTAAAATCTGACCTTTCCCAACTCTTGGGTAAACCTAACTTTTGTGTGATCCTTAGGGGAGAAGGGAGAGAGGGGAAGGTAATTAAAAGTGGGGATGAGGTTCTCCCATGGATATTTTATAACTTTGCCATGCATCCTTTCGCTTGAAACCAGGCTCACAGATAGTAGTGATTTTCGCTCCTTGAGCCAGTCATTTCATATGCTTGCAGTAAATGCAAATGACGCTGTTTGCATTTTAGGCAAGCAGGCACACGGGATTTTCTGCAGCCATTACAATTTTCTATAAATAAATTATTTTTAAAGTTGATGTGTTAATTTCTATCAAATTAGAAAAAAAAATTCATGTCAGGTGATAAATTTGGAGCTTTGATTTTGAAAAGCACAGGGACTCCATCAATATGGTCATGTAGCCTTTGACCTCATTGGGACTGGGCACATGAAGGGCCCCATGGAAAAGGCGATTTTTTCCGTGACCACCCTGAGTCTGATGGTAAAGAGGCAGCCATCAGCAATGCAGGGCCATGTGCAGTGTCTTCCCACCTTCCCTGAAGTCCAAGCAGGGCTATGAGGCTTAGTTACAGGTGAGGCAGAATTGGAGAGGGCAGTGGAGGCTTTCTGTCTTCTAGTTAAGAGCTATGTGCCTCATTCAGGCAGTGAACTTCAGTTGCTCAGCAGGACAACGACTGAGTCAGGAATCAGAGTTAAAAACACTTCTTCTACTCCACCCTTACTGCATCCTAGGCGTTTCCATGTCTTTAACCTCTGATCTTCTCTCCAAGATCCTTTTAAGTCATCTGCAAGGGTTCTAGCTACCTGAAGCCCTATAATTGTCTGGACTCTTTCCTTTGCCACAGTTCCCCTCCTGTCGAAGTGTTCCACTCAGTAACCAGGCATTAGTTGGGAATAGCACTCAAATAACCCCCGTGGAGACAGGACTGAGCCTAGATACTCAGGGCCATCTGTACTTCCTAAAGTGGAACTTGTTACAGCAAATCCATTCTTAGTGGGCAAAATATGTGGGCACTTCTCTCTTCCTTGTTTGTTAACCCTCCTCAGCTAGTTGTAAAATGTGTCAGATTTCCATCCCTGTCATCAGCTCTGGACTCCAGAATCTGTGAGAAAACAGGTATGAGCTAGCCCAACAAACCAAGTGAATTTCAAAGACCTGTCATAGATTTATAAATGCAGAGTGCACCCAAATGTGGTTTTGCCTTTTGCATGCACCATGCTTTTAAAAAATAGGTTGAAGTAACTCTTAGAAACTCTCAAAACATAATTTTAATTCACCAACTTCATCAGACATGTTAGGAGGCTCAGTGAAACACTCTTTGTGAGTCATTTTAGATTCATTGAAAAAAAGATGCTATTATAATTGCAGCTGTTCCTCTGCTTTTAATTTTTAATTTGATTATTAGCCTCAGAAATATTTGTTACAGATCCTTATTTTTTAAAAGGTCTATTGGTTGGGTGTGGTGGCTCACCCCTGTATTCCCAGCACTTTGGGAGGCTGAGGCAGCAAGGATTGCTTCAGGCTAGGACTTCGAGACCAGCCTGTACAACATAGCAACACCCAATATCTTCAAAAATAAAAATTAAAAACTAATAGCTGAGTGTGGTGGTGTGTGCCTGTAGTCCTAGCTACTTGGGAGGCTGAGGCGGGAGGATCACTTGAACCTAGGAATTGAGGGTTGTAGTGAGCTAGGATTGCACCACAGCACTCCAGCCTGAGATACAGAGTGAAACCCTGTCTTCAAAAGAAAAAAAAAAAAATTGTAAAGCTCATTAAATGAAGCCCCTAGGAAACTGTGATATTTGGATGTCTTTAAGGCATTCCAGTATGATGCTGATATTACCTGTAACTGCCTTCCTCCCTTCCTCCCTCTCTCCCTGAATCCTGTGTCTGTGTAATGAATCATGCCAGGGGCAAAATGAGATCGAACCATCACCACAATGTTCTCTACTTTTAAGAAGTATTCAATCGCCAGGCGCGGTGACTCACGCCTGTAATCCCAGCACTTTGGGAGGCCAAGGTGGGTGGATCACGAGGTCAGGAGATCGAGACCATCCTGGCTAACATGATGAAACCCCGTCTCTACTAAAAATACAAAAAAAAAAATAGCCGGGTGTGGTGGCAGGTGCCTGTAGTCCCAGCTACTCGGGAGGCTGAGGCAGGAGAATGGTGTGAACCTGGGAGATGGAGGTTGCAGTGAGCTGAGATCGCATTACTGCACTCCAGCCTGGGTGACTTTTTTTTTGAGACTCTGTCTCAAAAAACAAAAACAAAAACCAAAAAAAAAGAAAAAGAAAAAGAAAAAGTATTCAATCTAGAATGCATTTATTTTGAAAATAGTTTAAAAAACAAACACCTGGCCGGGAGGGTAGCTCATGCCTGTAATCTCAGCACTTTGGGAGGCCAAGGAGGGTGGATCGAGACCATCTTGGCTAACATGATGAAACCCTGTCTCTACTAAAAATACAAACAATACAAAAAAAATTAGCTGGGTGTGGTGGCGGGTGCCTGTAGTCCCAGCTACTCAGGAGGCTGAGGCAGGAGAATGGTGTGAACCTGGGAGGCGGAGCTTGCAGTGAGTGGAGGTTGCGCCACTGCACTCCAGTCTGGGGACATAGCAAGACTCCATCTCAAAAAAATAAAAAACAAAAAAACCCACCTTACAGATGTGTTGCTCATTCATAAAAAATGTGATCAAAATGTCTTTATTAAATAGATACAGGATATATCTTTTTCCTCATAGATAAAGAAAATACTCATCAAGCAGTTGAGTGAATTGTGGGAGCATGTCACTGTGATGAACTTATTGCTTCTTGGGATTCTAGACTGAGGGTTTCTCTTCTATGCCACCTGTGTCTTTGAGAGGCCATACTAAATGTTGATTAAGACGATACATGAGATTCTTTTGGTCTGGGTTCAAATTCCACTCTCCCACTCTGTCACTGTGTGACCCTGAGCAAGCCTCTGAACATTTTGATGCCTTGGTCTCCTCAGCTGTAAAATGGGGATCATGATAGTACCTGGCTGTAGAGTCGGTAGGAGGAATACATGAGCAGGCCTGGCACGTGGCTACTCTTAGAATTATTGTAAACATTAATTTTTTGTCTTAGAGCTGTGCTCTAAAAGCCATGGCTATCCAATAGGGTAGCCAGTAGCCAAATACAGCTATTGAACACTTCAAATGTGACAAGTCTAAATTGAAATGTGCTTTTAAGTGCAGAAAACACATCAGATTTCAAAGACTTAACATAGTAACAAGAATGTAGAATATCTCATTAATTCATATTGATTTCATGTTGAAAGAATTTTTTAATATATTGGGTTACATAAAGTACATTATTAAAATTACATTATATATGTGGTTCATATTATCTCCCTATTGGTCTCTGCTTAATCAGATAAAAGTGTTACCATAGCCTATGATAATTAAAGAAGAAACATGAACTGTTTCATCTGAATCATGAAATAAAGCCATGAATATTGGTAAATGCTCTGTGAAAAAGGGTTTAAGAAAACTTACTTTATTTGACAAGCTACCCAAGAATGCCGTTCTAGTCTGTCTTACAGTGTTGTTTTGTAAATCCAGTTAATTTAATATTTAACTTTTTAGTAATTATTTTATTCTCTTTTAGTGACAAGTTCACTAGATTTTGTCAGTGGAAAAACGTTGAATTAAATATCCATGTGAGTATCACTCTTTTCTTTTTTCTTTATTTAAATAAAACCTTCCTCTGGCTTAACCTCATGAGAAAATACTTGATTCTGGAACGTACTCCCAGAGGGTCCACTGCCCAAACAGATGTCTCTCTTCCAGCTTTAAGTACTAAGCATTCACCCTCCCATGCTTCCTTATAAACAATTGGAGCTTTAATTCTTTTTCATATTCAGATGAGAATGTGCTTATTTATGTAAGAAAGGATATTTTAAGCAGTAATTGACTCTTTAACAAAAATAGTAGTAAAAATACAAATCTTTTACTTAATATAACTCCTTCATGTCCTTGCCTTCTGCCGTTCTGGTAGAGTTCCTTTTCTTTTTCTTATTATTAGATGTAGTAATACAAATTGAGTGTCATAATAAAAATAATGACATCTTTTATCAGACCAAGGCTTCATCTTCTTTTTTATCATTTTGAGAGTGATAAAAGCAATCTTCCAATCCAGGCCACGTTCTAACACGTCATCTCCTTAGTGTTGCATCTACTTTAAGTTTTCAATTTCAGTCATTCTTATTGCATCATCCTTATTGCAGTTTGAAAATGCCCACATTTCTTTGCACGGTCTTTCTTACCTTCTGTTTTACAATCTCCCTTCTCATGGGCTTGCAATTGGGCAAAACAATCAACTGGAATTTTTTTTTTATTTTTATTTTTATTTTTACTTGAATGGTATTGTTGGAAGAGCAGTTTTGTTTTCTTAAAAATATTTTAAAAAATATTTGCTCTTTTTGATCTTCACTAAAAGGCCAATAAATGATCTTTTTTTTTTTTTTTTAATTTCTAACCTCCTTTCCCCATGATATTTCCTGGAAGGATTTAGAAGCAAGAGGCAATAACACATACCCTAAAAACCCCTTATATCTGCTCTGGTTCTTTCATACACTTCTGCCTCGGGAGACCCTGTGTCATTGTGGACTCTGAGAATCAAACGTGAATTCTGTGGCCCAAATGCAGGTTTCTATACAATGTTTAAGGTTGTTTGGGGGAACCCGTAAAGAATCCCACCTTTAATTTTCCAGGATATGTAAAGTAGTAGGTACTTGCTATTGTCTTATGACCTCTTATGTGAAATGTCAGATTCACTATCTGTCTTTGTGCCATTTCACATTATTAAATCTAATGATGAAGTGGGGCATTACTGAGATATTATTGACTGAAGGAAAGTGCTTATGAATACAGCCTCTGTATATACTTTACTCACATTTAGCCTTGTTTCACGCTCACATGGCCTGCATCTGTTGGGTTTCCTGATCATATGGCCTCGTATCATAAACACATAGACGCCCCTGACATGGACTCTCATTTTTCAACTCTGATAGTTCTGATAGTTCTTGGAAGCACTGGATGGTTCCCAAACATTAGGCTTTGGAGTAGCTAAGGCTGCTTTTCATTTTGATTAGACATTTCGCATTCACTTGTCTTCAAGGTATACATATTGTAATCTGGGATTTGTGAGAATGGAGAAACAGTTCGGCTTGGTTCCACTCCATCATCTTCCCTCGTGCCTCCATTTGATGCCTCGTTTATCCTGGAGGTGGAGCTGAGGGAGTCTGTCAAAAGTCTTGCTCCTGGGGCATCTCATCCTTCAGCTTAAAGACTCAGTCATGAAAAGGGTAGATCCCTAAGTCAGATTGCTATTTTAATTACTGTCTATGTTTTGCGTGAAAAAATATTTAAAACACCATAGCTTTATGTAATCTTATGTTTTCATTTTGTGTTTGGATTTCCCAGTTGACCATGAATGAGTTCAGTGTGCATAGGATTATTGGACGAGGAGGATTCGGGGAAGTTTATGGGTGCAGGAAAGCAGACACTGGAAAAATGTAAGCTTTCAGTGTTCATATATTTTACTGGCACTATTAAGATTTTAATATTTGCATGAAAAGAAAATTCCTATAGAGAAACGTGGAAACCTATGACATTGCTTTTGAAGTACTTTACCTCCAAAAGAAATTAAACTGTAGGCCGGGCGCGGTGGCTCATGCCTGTAATCCCAGCACTTTGGGAGGCCGAGGTGCGCAGATCACGAGGTCAGGAGATCGAGACCATCCTGGCTAGCCTGGTGAAACCCCATCTCTACTAAAAATACAAAAAATTAGCTGGTGTGGTGGCGGGCCAGCTACTCGGGAGGCTGAGGTGGGAGAATGACGTGAACCCAGGAGGCAGAGCTTGCGGTGAACCGAGATTGCGCCACTGCACTCCAGCCTGGGCAGCAGAGTGAGATTCTGTCTAAAAAAAACAAAACAAAACAAAACAAAAAAACAATTGACCATTGCTGAATTCACAATTCCTAGCTGCTAGATATATACATATGCCCCCATTATCAGTCATAGTAAAATTTATTTATATCCATCTGCTTTATCATTTATTTCACTGGGATTTGTATCCATTTAATGATACAAATATCTTAAGTATTGCTTGATTTCGTTTTCACAATACATGCAAAATAAAAATACTTCTTGCATGGCGTTTGGGTGCTACTCTGCTTCTTTTAAACATGGCCTAAATATTCAGAAACTTGCCCCAGTATGATGTATATTGTTTAAATTAGTCTAGATATATTTGCAGCATAGCTTTTTCAATAAATTTATGTTTCTAGGTATGCAATGAAATGCTTAGATAAGAAGAGGATCAAAATGAAGCAAGGAGAAACATTAGCCTTAAATGAAAGAATCATGTTGTCTCTTGTCAGCACAGGAGTAAGTATTCCATTTCCGGCATTTCTTTTAAAAATGTTTTGTTTGTTTTATAGCAGGATGATTTATTATTTTTCCTTCTAGCTGATTATAAGGCCAGTGAGTTCTTGGGTGGGTTAGAATCTGATAGTATCTCTTTATTTGATTTTGCAAGTTAGACGAACACTAGCCAACTCCATTATGCACACGCATGGCTTCTCCCTTTAGTGTCTATTTATTTGTCCTTGACTTCCTTCTTTGCAGAATATGGTAGTGGAGATGGCAGAAAATAATGATAACCAGAAAAATCACTGGAATATAGTCAAGCTTTGACTAAACGACTGGCAAGAAGGACTAACCTAGAGAGGAAAAGTAAGAGAAAAGTGGCTTCTGTCCTTCAGAAGCAAATCCAGAGAAGCAACTTGGATTAGTCACATCTGAATTGTCCTTTTGAGATTGTCCCTAGTCAGTGTTTCCCTGGAAGGTGACCGGTACCTGCCAGTACCTACCTGCTACTCTGATTATCAGCCTTTCTATTTCTAGCACCGTATTTCTACTTACTGGACACTTTCTTTGTATCATTTTTAGCTCTCATTTTTAGCTCAACATGTGTGACCCCACTTTTACCCTACATCTTCTTACTAAATAGCTGCCCATTTCAATTTCTTTTTCTGTTAATGGTATTACCCAAGATGAAAACCGCAGCATTTATATATCTGTACAGATGCCAGTGTATGTGAAGACACATCCAATAACCCATCCTCCCAGTTCCCTGTTCCTGCGTGTGTGCACTGGCATGGCTGGGACATGGTGTTCAGAGTGGGTTAGGGAGTCAGGACAGAGAGGGAGAGGCATGGGGTGAGCGTGGAGGGACCAGACACTAACTGTGTACCCCACATGTGAATGAAACTGTAGATACTCCAGCCAGGAAGATTTATATTCAGTGAGAAATGTGAGGGATTTCCAGATCCCATGGCTGGATTCTAAATAAGGTCTTCACCAAAAGGATCTGCAAAAACCAAGGTTTAGTGGCTAATGAAAGAATCCCTTTATTTTATTTTATGTATGTATGTATGTATTTATTTATTTATTTGAGATGGAGTCTTGCTCTGTCACCCAAGCTGGAGTGCAGTGGCGTGATCTCAGCTCACTGCAAGCTCCGCCTCCCGGGTTCAGGCCATTCTCCTGCCTCAGCCTCCCGAGTAGCTGGGACTGCAGGCACCCGCCACCACGCCTGGCTAATTTTTTTTGTATTTTTAATAGAGATGGGGTTTCTCTGTGTTAGCCAGAATGGTCTCGATCTCCTGACCTTGTGATTCTCCCACCTCAACCTCCCAAAGAGCTGGGATTACAGGTGTGAGCCACCGCGCCCAGCCAAAAGAATTCCTTTCAATTGCTGAGCAAGTAACGGGAGACCCAGAGAGGTTAATTTCCTTCCCCAAATCTCTAGACTTTTTGGCCAGTGCTCCTATTATCACCACTTAATAGGCTGTATGTTTTTTCATTTATCATCTGTATTTATTGTATTATAGTTTATATTATTCTGTTGTTAAAGTGTTTCTAGAAGAGGTATTTGCTCTTGAAGCAAAAGAATAGTGTAATGTCGCTAAGCTGTAATAAATGGAAACCCCATAGCCATAAATAGTTTCTAATTATGTGCCTTGACCTCCCACTGTATGGGCATTAAGCATTTCAAATAAGAGTTGCTTTGTGTGTATGACCAAGTTTTTAACTGATGAGAATGGAAACCAACATCCTGCATACTCTGTTGGAATCAGTGTGAATGGCATTGGCTTTTAATTTCTATTGGAAATGTCTGTATCCTAAATTTCAAACGTGGATGTGAGTACTGGATGAAGATTGTAAGTGGTTATTAAAATATTAATTTTCAGTGAGTTATCTCAAAGCCTTGGATATTTATTCTCAAGAAGGCCTATAGAAAAAAAAGTTTTAATATTGGAAAAACATAAGTATAGTTTTCATGTAGTATTTTTATATTGATTTGACTCTCAGGTGAGAGGAGATGTGGTTAAGTAGTTGTGTAGTTTCTCACTGGTGTAACCCTAAGAAATTAGGGTTATTTGGGGCTATCACTTTGAACTAATTTAAAAGAATTATTTGTATTTTATTTAGATATCAAAACTATATGGGCCGGGCGCGGTGGCTCAAGCCTGTAATCCCAGCACTTTGGGAGGCCGAGACGGGCGGATCACGAGGTCAGGAGATCCAGATCATCCTGGCTAACACAGTGAAACCCCGTCTCTACTAAAATACAAAAAAACTAGCTGGGTGAGGTGGCGGGCGCCTATAGTCCCAGCTACTCAGGAGGCTGAGGCAGGAGAATGGCGTAAACCCGGGAAGCGGAGCTTGCAATGAGCTGAGATCCGGCCACTGCACTCCAGCCTGGGCTATAGAGCGAGATTACCGTCTCAAAAAAAAAAAAAAAAAAAAAAAAAAAAATCAAAACTATATGGTACTTCTAAAATTTATAAGTGTATAATTTAGCCAAAATAATTACAGTAAAGTTATTTGGAATTGTTTTTGCTAATCAAGGGATACTTTCTATAGTTTTTAGTAAAACATAGTTGAAAATACCCTCATTAGACGAAGCTTTTGATCAGCCTATATCGGCAGACTTTCCTGTGTTTTGGGTATGTAACTGAAATGCATTCATTCACCACAGTTTTCTTTTTACTGGAAGTTTTTTTTGTTGCTGTTGTTTTAAATCTCAACTTAAGTATCCCACCCATCTCCCCAAAAGACAGTAGGAAGTACTGTTCCAGTTTTCTTCTGTAATTCTCAGATGGCAAAAAAGGAAATATGCATGTTCGAGAACCAGCATAAGCGTGTCCACAGCTGTGAAGAGCAGTCAGCAATTCATCCAGTCAGTCATTTAGGTTCCTCAGAAGTGTGACTCATTTATTCCTTGAACCACAGTTGAACGTCTAGGTTCAACCAGGCACTCTGCAGCAAGCTGGGGCTCTCAAAACCTGACTGTGTTCCCAGTTCTTAGTTTTTACAGAACTGCACAGAAAGCGAAAAGATATTATTCAAATGATGATGGGAATGTATGGACAACTGGGACCTGTGGCAAGAGCCATGGAAGACAGGCACACGGTGCTTGGAAGGCCTTTTGCCAGGTGGAGATGGGGTCAATGAATGCCCTTCTGAAGTTGGAGGTTACCTGAGGAGGAGCCAGTGCAAGTCTGAGCCCAGGCACATGAGGTTGGGGGAATCAAGGGGCCAGGGTCTGCGGTGGTGGGAGGAGTCGTGCAAGACAAAGCTGGAGAGAGACATGAAGGCCAGGCCAGACCATGAAGGGCATTGCAGGCCGATCTTGAGGAGCCTAAATGATATGACCACAGTTAGAAACCAAGTGTTTTAACTAGAGACCATAGTCAGCCTTGTAGTTCACAAAGATTGCTCCGACTGCAGTGTGGAGGATTTTCTTTTCTTTTTTTTTTTGAGAAGGAGTCTCGCTCTGTCGCCCAGGCTGGAGTGCAGTGGCGTGATGCGCGATCTCGGCTCACTGCAAGCTCCGCCTCCCAGGGTCACACTATTCTCCTGCCTCAGCCTTCCGAGTAGCTGGGACTACAGGCGCCCACCACCACGCCCAGCTAATTTTTTTTGTATTTTTAGTAGAGACAGGGTGTTACCATGTTAGCCAGGATGGTCTCGATCTCCTGACCTCGTGATCCACCCGCCTCAGTCTCCCAAAGTGCTGGGATTACAGGTGTGAGCTACCGCGCCCGGCCAAGGATTTTCTTAACGACTTCATGGTCCTATTTTATCACAGTTTTTTTATGGTGAGTTCCTGCAAAATGTAAGCTGTTTTGTTCACTTTTGGTAGAAAATCAAAGAAGACAGTTCCTTGCTCAAGAGTTTTACTTAATGGTCTACTTCTAAAAATCCACTTTTATTCTGACTTGTAATCAAGGCAGGCCCTCTTATCCATAATTCTCCTTGGAACTATATCCCACCATTCATTAAATTGCCACTTATTTTTTCATATTGGTCAGTATTCGGTTGTGTCCTGGACTCCACATGAAACCCATTATAGTGTCTGTTCAGCACCCCGAGAGGTGAGGGTTGCAGTCACTGATTTCTGTAGAGATAACCAAATCTGATTCCTTCACCTGGATGTTTATTTTACTTTGAGTCAAAGATAAATATAGTTGGATATTAGTTAAAGCATGTACTTGGTAATTAAAACAGCATTTATTTGGTAATGACTAGACAGTAAGAGAAATAGCTGAGCTCCATTCTGACTTGTGCGGAGGTGACTGAATGTTTTAAAGAGACAGTGGCTGGTGGAGTGCAATGGGGAGTGGAGCAGAGTCAAGGAAGTGAAGAATTTTACAATGCAGGAAGGGGCGTGGTCCATATGGGACCCATGCTGGTTTGCTAACTGGGACTTATCCAGGTTAGACTCCTACCCTCCAATGGAGGCTGGGAGACAGGGGCTCTATCTATGAGTGTTGGCTGGAACAAATAAAAATTCTTTGGGAAGCCTTGATTTCTCTGAGGCAGGCATTTTAAGGGGGGACTGAACCTCCTAGGGATGTGGTCTTGAGCTGTTAGCTTTAACAATGCAACTTCTGTTTACAGATTCTATTGAAATTTGAGCATTTTCTTTGGAATTTAATAATTTTGTGTATGTGTGTTTGTTAAGAAAGAGGATCTAGATAATCTACGCCATTTTAAAAACTGAATCAGTTTAGTGACAAGTATACACTGTACATAAAGAATCTAAGTGGATTTCATAGATAAAATAGATGTAAATAGAGCTAATAGATCTAACATAGCACTGATGAATTTTCATAGGGAAATACACACATCTCTGGCACCCAGATCGAGACGGAGAGTTACCAGTATTCTAGAAATCTCTTTGTGCCTCTCTCAGTCACTAACCCCGCGCCCAACTTAACACTATCCAGATTTCTAACAGCATAATTTAGCTTTGCAAATTGTGTTTGAACTTTATAAATGTGCTCTTTTGTGTCTGGCTTGTCTCACTCCATGTTGCTTATGAGATTCATCTGTGGTGTTGCCCATGGCAGTAGCTGTGTAGAGAGGTCAGAAAGCCAGGTGTGGCTCAGGCCAAGTCTAGCTTGTTGGCCTTATTTTGTACAGCCCATGACCTAAGAATGGTTTTTACATTTTTAAAAGATTGTAAAGAAAATAAGCAAAGAATAATAGATGACAGGGATTGTATGCAGCCTGCAAGGCCTAAAATACTTGCTTTTTAGCCCTTTGCAGAAAACATTTGCTGATCTGTGTTCTATATAGCATTCTAGTGAATAAATATACCATACTATCCATTCTACTATTGGTAGACATTGGGGTTATTTCCTGACTTGTGCTATTTTGAATGATACTGTTTTGAATATTCTTGTGCAGGTATCATCTTGGTGCACATTAGCACAGACTGCTATTAGATGTCTACCTGGGAGTGAAATCACTGAGTCAGAAAGTTTGCAAGTGACACTCAGCCTTGGTAGCTACCACCAAATGGGTTGCTAAAGTGGTTGCACCATTCATTGTACACTTCCAGCAGCCATATATGAAAGTTCCATTTGCTCTATAGCTTCCCAACACTCAGTATCATCAGTGTTTATCTTTTTAGCTGTTCTCGTGGGTTTAGTGACAGCATGTTGTAGTTTTAATTTGCATTACCTTGGAGACATTGAGGTTGAGCATCTGTTCATTAGTTTGGGGGCTATGTGGTATCCTCTTATGTGAAATGCCTATTTTTTGGCCATTTTTCTGGGGGTTGAATGACTTTTTTAAGTTGATTTTTTAAAGTTATTTATATCTTCTAGATATGAGTCCTTTGTGTATTTATGGGTTTCATATATCTTCTCCCATCCTGTGACTTGTCTTTTTACTGTCTTAATGGTATCCTCTGAATAGAAGTTCTTAATTTTATTTTAGTCTAATTAGCATTTTTATTGTTACTGCCTTTTGTGGCCTAAGAAATCTTTACTTACCCTAAGATCATGAAGATATTCTCATTTGTTTTCTTCTGGAAGCTTTATTGTTTTGTCTTTTACACTTACATCTACATCAGCTGGAAATGACTTTAGTGTATGGTGTGAGGCAGGGGTCAAGGTTCGTATTTTATTGTACAGATATTCAGTTGCTTCAGCATCACTGATTGAATAGGCCATCCTTTCCCCAGGCCCTGTTGTGTCACCTTAATAACAATGAAATGGAAAAAGTAATCCATAATAGACCTACACATAAATGGTCACTTGATTTGTCTGTCCTTGGGCTAATACCACACTGTCTGAATTGCTGTTGCTTTCTAATAAGTCTTGATATCTGGTCCTGTACGTTTTCCAGCTTTGTTTATATTCAAGAATATTGAAATTTTTCTTGTCTGTTTACATTTACATATATTTTAGAATCCACCTTGTCAATTTTCATTTCAAGTAAGATTACATGGCATCTATAGATTAATTATGGGAACACTGAAATCTTTACAATTGAGTTATTCAATTCTTGGTCATGATAATAGTTTTCCACTTTCAAAAGCTAATTTAATTCCATTTTTGTTTTCAGTGTTTCAAAACAACACCACAAATAACATTCCTCCCTCCCCGACCTGTGCTATGATTCCATCAACTTCAGAAGCAGAGATTGAAATGGATATTTGAATAGCCAGAACCAAAATGTTGACCAGCAAAAAGCCTGGCAAGATAGTGATATGTTTCTGTATCTAGCGTTTTGAAGAGGATATAATTAGGATAGAGACGTGATTGAATCCAAGCGAGAAAGGGCCTTCAAGGTCATCTGCTCCAATTATTAATGTATCTCTATGCATTTTATTATGTAACCAGCTCTATTTTACTGTGACTTTAAAAATTACCATGTAGGTGTCGGTGCTCAGTGCATGGGGTAGCAGCTTGGATAAAAACCCATGGCGTGTATTGTATATTACAAAATGGTGAGAAGAGAGGCTTTTGAAGGTTCTCACCACAAATAAATGATAAATGTGTGAAGTGATGGATACACTAACGACCCTGATTCAATCGTTATACAATATAGATATGTGTCAAAACATCAAACTGTACACCATAAATATGTACAATTGCAACATGTCAATTAAAAAATAAAGAAATTTTAAAAATATGTAGCATGGTGTTGGCACTTTCTGGGCAGCTTTTCTCTTCTTATAAACTTTTATGTTTTCACTCTAGGACTGTCCTTTCATTGTATGTATGACCTATGCCTTCCACACCCCAGATAAACTCTGTTTCATCCTGGATCTGATGAACGGTAAGCAAAACTTGGAAAGTCTGACTGCCTTGAAAGACTTTGCCATGATGTTAAATCTTAGCATGCATTAATCTAGGCAGACTAGCAATGTGGGTCTTTCAGGTAATTAGGTTCCCCCTGAAGTTTGAGGAAACGTTTTACCCTTTAATCTTCACTGAAAATTCGTTTTTAAATGTTGACTGCAACGTCCTTCTCGGCCTCCCAGTCTCTTCCCAAGAAGTTGGATATTCTAGAAAAGATTCTCATAAAATACTTACAGTGAAACTTGATTTTCTGGAATGCAGCTGGCCTAGATCTTTAATTAGCTTATTTCCTGGCCCTCAACTTTTAGGAATGAAATACCTCATAAGAATATAAGCCAAAGATAGAAATGTATTTAAAAACCAACTTTGAAGGACTGACTTTGGGCCAAATACAGATTTTAGCCCAATCTTCTGCATCTTCTAAATCTGCACTACTGTACATTGATCTTTTAAACTGTGGATGATGGTTTTGAAAATGCTGGAAAACGTTCGGCTAGAAAAGGAGCTTTCTGGTACTAGAAAGTGTCATGGTATATATCTAAAGTATTTTTAGTAACGAACTGAAATAAAGCATACAATTCACAACTCACATGCCTAGTTTTTTTTATTTTAAGTTCACTTGAAGTTTTATTATGTTCCAAGTGTTTGATTTAAAACCAGATCTACCACAAAGCATGAAGGAATTTCACAGTATAATAACGAGCAAAAGAAGCCAAACCCAGCAGCATCTACCCTAGGTGACCCTGCTTATGTGACTGCCAAAACAGGCAAAACTAATGGATGGGGAGAGAGGGCTGAAGAGTGACCTTTGTGTGAGTGGGACTGGGGGGTAAGGTCTTGACTGAAAGGGCATAGTGGTAGGGGAGCTTTTGGGATGCTGGGCATCTTTTCCATCTTGATGTGGTAGTGGTTTTACGGGAATATGTGTATGGAGAGAGAAATATGCTTGTGAAAGCAAGGGTAATAAAGTTGGACACACACACTCATTTTTATAAATCAATAGAAGCTTTTCCCTTGTGTTATATAAAATCATTCCCTTACCCTGTTGATGGCATTCTCTGTCTCTGTAATTTGAGGCCATCTGATTATTTCCTCTCTCCAGCATTTTGTTATAAAAAATTTCAAGCAGATAGCAACATTGAAAGAATTTTCCTGGGGATACCCACCACCTGGATTTTTTATCAGTTAAAATTTTACTGTATTTGCTTTGTCAAATATTTGTCTATATGATCAGTTTGTTGTTGTTGTTGTTGTTGTTGTTGTTTTGAGATGGAGTCTCTGTCACCCAGGCTGGAGTGCAGTGGCACGATCTCAGCTCACTGCAATCTCTGCCTTTCAGGTTCAAGTGATTCTCCTGCCTCAGCCTCCCGAGTAGCAGGGATTACAGGTGTGTGCCACCACGCCTGGCTAATTTTTGTATTTTTAGTAGAGACGATTTCACCATGTTGACCAGGCTGGTCTCGAACTCCTGACCTCAAGTGATCCACCCACCTCAGCCTCCCAAAGTGCTGGGATTACAGACATGAGCCACTGTGCCCAGCCTTTTTTTTTTTTTTTTTTTTTTTTTTTTTTTTTTGTCTATCCATAGAGCCATTTGTTAAGCTGTGTCTGTTGGATCACCCCATGGGTTGATTCATTTACTAGGATTTAAGTAATCAAAGCAGGTTAGCTGGTCCCATCTTGTGATGGCGGAACTAGGAGCTGAGCTGCCAGCCTGAGAATGGTGGCTTGGTTTTGCTGTCTTGTCCCTCCTGTCATTGCATTTAAATCTTCTCAATGTTTAAGTTTTCTCTATAACATTTAAATTGTTGCTAAACTACAGGAATGAAAGATAGGTATATAGACAAAGCAGAAGCGTAGTTTCCCTTTTTCTGCTGAGTCCTGATTATTTAGAATGAGCATGATTTTTGTGTCCTTTAAATTAACATGCTTTGAATTAAATTCTGAATCTGATTCCAGGAGGCGATTTGCACTATCACCTTTCACAACACGGTGTGTTCTCTGAGAAGGAGATGCGGTTTTATGCCACTGAAATCATTCTGGGTCTGGAACACATGCACAATCGGTTTGTTGTCTACAGAGATTTGAAGGTGAGGATGGTTAACAGACTCATTCTGCATAGTAGGTATTGTGTGAATGGTCCTCTAGAAGTCCCCTTCTATTTCACAGAGTCCTGTCATTTTCCTCATAGCCCTCGTCTCAGCCCTGATAAAGTCATTAGCTGTATGACATTTTATCTCCTCTAGACCAGACTCTGCAGGGACGGAGCACATGTCTGTGCCTGTCATTATTATAACCCTGATGCCTACTACAGTGCCTGCTGCAGCACATATACTAAGCCAAACATTTTAGTTGATCAGTTAATGAAAAGCAGTTTAGGCCAGGCATGGTGGCTCATGCCTGTAATCCCAGCACTTTGGGAGGCCGAGGAGGGTGGATCATAAGGTCAGGAGATCGAGACCATCCTGGCTAACACGGTGAAACCCCGTCTCTGCTCAGAATACAAAAAACTAGCCGGGCGTGGTGGCAGGCACCTGTAGTCCCAGCTACTCGGGAGGCTGAGGCAGGAGAATTGCATGAACCTGGGAGGTGGAGCTTGCAATGAGCCGAGATTGTGTCACTGCACTCCAGCCTGGGCGACAGAAGGAGACTCCATCTCAAAAAAAAAAAAAAAAAGAAAAGCAGTTTAGGAGCCCTTTTGGTGTCACACATTTCATAATTAATTATAATTCAGTTAATGTTCACTAAGCAACTGATTTGGTCGTGGCTCTGTAAAGGTGGACATGTACAATGATGAATAAGCAAAGAACATATATTTTAGGGGGCTTAGAAGCTGGTGAGCTAAGACATAGAATGGCTGAGTCATCACTCCTCCGAGGCAGGGTCTATCAGTGAATAGTGGATTGCCGACCAGCCTGCGGAATTTCTCCCAAAGGCCACCCTCGGAGCTTTACATTGTTTTGAGATTGTCTTAAAAATCACTGATAGAGTTTTAGATCATTGAACTGTGTAACCTCCAACTACTGTGCCCGGGTTTCTGTTCTTATCCTCTGTAAGAGCTCACTCGCCTTGAAAGCAATGATATAGGAGTATTCTGAGTTTTTCCATTCCAGAACGTGGTGCTTGGTCCTGGGTTTTACACGTGGGAGGGAGATAGAAGCTGGCTCAGGACGTCCGTGGTGACACTCACCTAGTTGTATGGCCAACAGCCTGCAGGCAGGCATGGAGAGAAAGGAACCTTGACAATTATGATGCGCAACATAAAATGATAGAAAAGATGCGGGGCTCAACACACATAGAAATGCGGTCAAACAGTACATGAAGAAAATGATGGGACCGACAATTTCCCAATAGGCGAGAGGATTCCAGGAGAATGTGTTTGCCTCTCATTTCAGATGCCTTCTTGAATGAACCCACAGTGGCCAACTGAAATGTACAGATTATGTTCCTTCCTCTAGGGAGCTGAGATGCCGTGACTGGCTTTTGAAGATTACTTTCTAAGATATTATAAAAATTGTATTTTATTTCCAAGAATGTTATTTTTTTTTTTTTACAAAATACTTTGTGAATTTTAAACCTTTCTGTAAGGTTACAGAATTATTATTACTCCCTTAGTTTTCCTATAAGCATAAAGAAGAAAAATGTATTTTTATTGAATTAGAAATAACTAGACAATAGTTGGCCCTTGACATTTTATTTCCTTATGCGAGCTTTGCAGAAGAACAAAACACATGCTGAAGGCCCATGAAGCGCTATTGTAATACATTCTAATTTAAATCAATAACTGGTTTCTAATCATCTTTATGCTTTATTTTTATTTTCTAAGCTATTTGGAAGGCAGTGGTATTATTTAATTTCTATTCAAACTTAATTCTAGTCACTCATGATTATTCATGCTTCAGTTTTATAATAGCATGCCATTTATTTTTATTTCAAGCAAAACAGTAGTTGATCGCCAGCAGAAAAACATTAAGATGCCTATAATTCAGTGTATATCAGAGAGACTAGATTTGTTGTTCATGATTATGATGACTAAATCTAATCTTCATGGATACATTTTATCAGAGTTGTGGTCACAATTATATGTGGTCATTTGGTAGGGCCCTACGTTAATGATGTACTAATAAGCAGAAATGACATTTATTGGGATTAGTGTGGCACTATGGAATATTTTGATTGCTTAGGTCAGTGTTGATACATTCTTGGAAGCTTCCTCTCTGTCCTGTGCTTCATGGCTTTACTCTTAGAAATCCTTGTGGTTCTCAGAAGCCCGGAAGCTGGTGGACTCACCTCCCGCCCTTGAGAGGCACGCTCTTCTTTCTGCGCAGCGGTCCTTGGTACGGGAAAAGGAAATGCTTTTAGTGCTGATGAACTGTGGTCCCGACATTCCTGTGTTACCTGCCCCATGTTTCATTTTCTAATGAGTAGAATCCTCCGCCTCTATCGTTACCACTTTTCTGCTGAAGTTAAAATGAAAAATATTATTCTCAGTATCATGCCGTACTTCGATGTGATGGGATCAAGCTGTAATTTGTGTTTAGGAACAAGCTATGATAAAATAGTAAGATATCAAGTGTCTGCACTCAAAGTTCTCAAAGCCTCCATGGCATTTGGGCCACTCTTAAAGATCATTCTCTTTCTGTTTAGCCAGCAAATATCCTCTTGGATGAACACGGACACGCAAGGATCTCAGATCTTGGTCTTGCCTGCGATTTTTCCAAAAAGAAGCCTCATGCGAGCGTGTAAGTAATGCGTCAACTTCGGTTCACCATCATTTCTCTCATGCCCCTTCAAAGGCATGGCCATTTGTCACCCAAGAGAAATATAATTTCTCTTGCCAGTGGTGATTTTCAGTATGTCAGGAAGATCCAACATCACAGGTTGTGGGAAAGGAGATAAGAACGGGGTGCCTTCCTCACTGTCTGCGGAGAGCAGGAATTAACCAACAGTGGAGTTGAACCTGCTCAGGGACCAGGGTGGCCTCTTGACCTCTAAGAAACAATCAGGACCTCAGCAAGAAACCAGAATCCATGCTGCCTGTGTGACCCTAAAAGTCAGTCAGTTACTTAGTCTGTTAGTAATGGTAGTAATAAACCCCTCAAAGTTGTCCTAAGGATAAGTGAAAGAGACTGTGCCTAGAAAGGCACCGAGGCAGCTGCGTAGATGTGGTCAAGGGAGGTCCTCGGAGCCAAGTTTCTGTCTTCATCTACTTTTCCTTCTTTTTCAAAAAGGCTTTTCTTCCTTTTTTTCCCTAAAGAGAAATTAGAAATATTTCTCTCTCTTTTAATTAAAGAAACAAATCATCTGCTTGCAGTTTAGGCTTTCACTGCAGGTCATATTGTTAGACTTGGGTCTTGCACCAGGTCCTCTACGTGATCACCCAGAGGGAACTCTTGAGGCCACAGCCCTCAGCCAGCACCTGACACCTCGGGGACACCAGACTGCTTCTGGGTGTGGCCCTGCTTGATCAGTGCAAATTGGCCCTGAACCGAGGACTTCTCTCTGTACTCAGAGTTGTTAAAAAGACAGCAGGACTAGTACAGTTTCAGCTCTGCAGAAACACCATGGAACATGCACTGGTTTTCATTTCTATTTCTTTGGTAGGCGATGATCTGGGTGGAAAGTATGAACACATGTACAGTTTGTGGAAAAGCAGACAACTTTTGCTTTATTTTGTCTTTTTAAGTGTCTCCTCCTTAGCACTGAATCTTTTAAAATTACATCTTAAGCTAACATTCATCTCTGTGTTGAATGGTCTTGAAAAAAACTCCCAGTGGTCTCATTTCATGCATCTGTGCAGACAATAAACCACAGATCCTTCTCTTTGTGTAACTACAAGTGGTTCTGAACTGCAATACTTTATGAAGGACTGCATTAAATCAGAATTGCCTTTTAAAGCTCTGATCAAATGTTAATAGTGAATAGCACTGTTTCTGTAAACATATTTCTCTTTTTCTACGGAATCTGGGATATGGTGATAAAAGCATTAGCATTTTGCTAGCACTTTACAATTATTAGGCCAGAACCTGTGGTCGTATAAGCTTCTCTCAGGGAGTTCATCAGATTCTTTTAAGAGAGTCATTTGAATTTTTAATGCCACAGCTATTTGGTATGCTAATTTTTTTAGTTAGTATAGTCATAACTAAATATGAATCCAAGAATTCATAAGAAATACTCTTCCAGAGGAATTAACTTTCAGATATGGGGTTATTTCCTAGCAGGACCTAGTGCACTTTTTGCTATAATTCACATGTCAGCTGTGAATGGTGGGCTCTTCTTTTGCCTGCTCTGGAAAGCACAGTGTTTGAAAAGCATCTGTAAAGAGGTAGGACTGAGAAGGTTGGTTTCCATGTTTAAATAATGATCAGGAGGCCACTACTTTAAAAAGGTAAACATACAATACAATTTTATATTTTTTATTTTTTTGAGACAGGGTCTTGCTCTGTTTCCAAGACTGGAGTACAGTGGCGTGATCAGGGCTCACTGCAGCCTCCCCATCCCAGGCCCAAGTGATCCTCCCACCTCAGCCTCCCAGGTAGCTGGGACCACAGTCATGTGCCCCTACATTCAGCTAATGTAAAAAAATATATATTTTATAAAGACGGGGTCTCCCTGTATTACCCAATCTGGTCTCCAGCTCCCAGACTCAAGCAACCCTCCCACTTTGGCCTCCCAAAGTGCTGGAATTACAGGTGTGAGCCACCACGCCCTGTCAAAATCCTGTACTTTTAAGTACAGGAGGCATTTTGTGGCTAGGAAAAAAGACTCTGGAGCCAACAGATCTGGGTTTGGGTTCCTCTTCCTGGTTGTGTAAGCCTCATTTTTCCCTTCTGTGAGGAGGAGAGGACAATGATATTTATCTCCTGTGATAGTTGTGAGGATTAAGTTAACTAAATAATTCAGCGAGTCTTTAACATTTGCTGCGTGCCAGCTGCTGGCGACGCCACTGTAAGACAGAGCTGACCCCTGACCTCCTGGAAGGAGCAGCCCTGAGAACTGCCCCCTAAGTGACCAGCATATGGAGTGGTGGCGGTACCAGCAGCATTCACTCTGTCTGAATATCCAGCTGTCCCAGTCGTGCATGTGTCATCCTCGTGGAAACCCCATAAATTATAGGTGTCACTATCCAATTTTTGTGGTATGGAACTTGAGGTTCAGAGAAATTAAGTAACTTGAACCAGGTCACCTGGCTGGTATGCCATGGGGCTGGAATTATAATCCAGTTCTGTCTGATTCCAAAGCCTGTACACTGTGTGGATGAACTCCCTGAGGCTTTGGCATGATCTATTTAGTACAAGACTGAAGATTTTAAGCCACAATTTCACCCTGAACTTGGTTTATCAGATCTTTTCAAAGCTGTAGATGTGATTCTTAGACTTCATCTCGCGGCCGGCCCATCTCCAAAGTAGTATTGTAGTTGAGGTTTTTGATTTGAGCTTAGACTTAGTCCATTTAACGAAAGAATCGCAAATTATTGTAAACTAGAAGTTAACTGTGAAGTAGCCATGAAAAATCACAGGAGAACTTCTGGAGCTGAGCAGATTGTCAGTGACTAATTTGAGTACTAGCTTATTTTATCTAAGAACACAAAGCTGTGTCTCATGTCACAGTGTCTTAAAACGTCCAAGTGTTCGTTCAGTATTAATAGTAGTACAGATCTTTAGTGGAATGCGTCAGGAAGCATTAGCAGCTGGCCTATAGGCAGAATCAGAAAACCTCAGCGGCAGGCAGTCCAAGGTTGAGTTTTCGTTGTATCTGGTATAAGCATGGGGGACTGGTCTGCATTCATTTCTTATTTATCCTGTAGATATCTTTTGTAGATATCTTTCCATTCCAGAACTGTGACTTGATCCTAATAAAGTACAAATTACAAGGTCACCGGAAAGGACTTTCCAGGCAACCCTGAAATTAAACCTTCCCGGAAAATGGCTTGGGTGCCCCTCATAGAAATCTCCTGCTCTCACGGTGTGGTCTGATGGCCTTACACCGTCAGACTTTAGGTTCGGGCTGATTGAGCTTTCCAGAATGCTGGATTTGCCCTGATGGACCAACGCCCGTCTTCACTATTTGATAAAACTCTCAAATACACCTCTTAGACAGAGAGTACTGGACCCAGTGATGAGCCAGGCTCATTAGTGATCCAGGATCATTTATTCTGAGTAGATTCTCACTGTTGCTGAGCATAAGCAAATTAAATTTTTTTTTTTTTTTTTTGTTTGTTTGTTTGTTTTTTTTTTTTTTTGAGATTGAGTTTCACTCTTGTCACCCGGGCTAGATTGCAATGGCACGATCTCGGCTCACCACAACCTCTGCCTCCCAAGTTCAAGTGATTCTCCTGCCTCAACCTCCCGAGTAACTGGGATTACAGGCATGCACCACCATGCCTGGCTAATTTTGTATTTTAGTAGAGACAGGGTTTCTCCATGTTGGTCAGGCTGGTCTCAAACTCCCGACCTCAGGTGATCCATCTGCCTTGGCCTCCCAAAGTACTGGGATTAGAGGCATGAGCCACCACACAGGGCCTAAAAATTCTCACACTACGATAAGCACGGAGATGCAAATCCCCAACATGAATCCAGTTGCTGCTGTATGTGAGCCCATGATGTATGTGCAGTGCTCACAGCAACCTGCAAGGTAGAGATGTCATCTGATTACCCATTTTACTGATGAAGAAAATTAATCGTGGATGAAGAGGTTGTAGGGCATACAACCTTTTGCCAGAGCCCTTTCAGGCTGCATCTTGGAAAGCTCCCCACCAGCTGCCTCGCGTGCTTCCTGCAGCAGCCGGGCAAGCTCAGCCCTTCAAGGAGGGGTGGAGAGGGCTAGAGCGGGAAGGGCTTTCGAGTTGCAGATGGTGCAGATTATATATAAAATGGTTGTCCTCTCAAGTGATTTTTCTCAACTTCCTGAAAATCATCTTCACATTTGCTTAGTGCTGAGTCCTTTGACCTTCTGCAGTTTTGAAACCTGACACGTGATTTCGCCATCTTATGTACAACTGGGCTCATGTTCCTCCTTCTTCCCCATCCCCCTAAGGTCTGTTACTGACCATGACCAAGCCGATGCCCCTGCGAGCTCAGGTCCTCAGCACAACTGGCAGCACCACACAGAGGTGGAGTCTCCATGCCGTCAAGGTCCACAGCACCTCTGTGTGGTCGCCTGTTCATTGTCCGTTCTCTCTGCCCTTTCCCTGCCTCCCCCGACCCCACGCACCTCCACACAAGAGCTCCTGAAACGGCAGGAGAACCTTTGCTCTTCATAGCTGGAGTAGAGAAGGACTGATGAGAGCCCGAACTTGCATTTTACATATTTATTTCATATGCTTGTTTATGTTAATTCATATATGAGTGAAGGCAGAAAAGGTTGTTTTCCCATTGGATGTTCAGTGCATCGCGTTTGCAGTGAAGCACAACTGTCCCCTCTCCTTTGTTTACAGTCGCTGCCGTCTAACGAATGACACCCGGACCTTGGGGTGCTGTGAGTGTTTTCTGAAGTGTGCATGCTCTGATAACTGTGTATCCTTCCTTCTCCCTAGTGGCACCCATGGGTACATGGCTCCCGAGGTGCTGCAGAAGGGGACGGCCTATGACAGCAGTGCCGACTGGTTCTCCCTGGGCTGCATGCTTTTCAAACTTCTGAGAGGGTGAGTGGAAACGCATCCTTCTACTGCTGTCCTCATGGCAGCAGGAGCTTGGATGAAAACTGAGGGTATGTAGAAATGACTAGATGCTAATGTTATTTTAAATCACACAGTGATCTTTAAGCCACGTGCTAATCTGGAAGACTGTGTCTTAGAAGAGTGAAAGCTGCTTCCCGATAAGCTGCTAGATAAAAGCTTATGGCTTCGTATTTTTATTCTATACCATGTAGGAATCAGAATTCTTTTAAACCTAAAATTAGACTGCTTTGAATTTTTTTCTGTGATAAGCCACATTGTAGGAATAAGTATTGTTTTGAAATGTAGATAACTTAAAAAGGTAGAATAATTTTTTCCCTAGAAATTAAGTACTCATCATCTTGAGCATTTACAGAATTTTGAGAGTTACCAAAAAGGATGAAAACCCAAAGTAAACCTATTTTATTTTATTTGTTTTTGTTTTGTTTTGTTTTTAGACAAGGTCTTTCTCTATTGCCCGGCTGCAGTGCAGTGACACAAACATGGCTTACTGTAGCCTCGACCTCATAGGCTCAAGCAATCCTTCCACCTCAACCTCAGTCTCCTGAGTAGCTGGGACTACAGACACGCACCGCCACACCTGGCTAATTTTTTAATTTTTTTAGAGATAAGGTCTTGTTGGCATGTTGCCCAGGCTGGTCTCGAACTCCTGGCCTCAAGCCATCCTCCCACCTCAGCCTCCCAACGTGCTGGGATTAAAGGCATAAGCCATCACACCTAGCGGGTAAACCCATTTTAAAAAGCTTGCATTTATTCGGGAAAATGCTGAAATTAATTTGTCTTTTAAAGCTAGTAGTATACTTGGCCCTTGTTCTGAACTACCAAAGATGATGAAATAAAGTAGAAAAGATTATGAGAGGAAATTACTCTTCAAAATATGTTCTCATATGAAACACTTAACAATTATGTTAATGTTTCCATTAATTCTAAGACTTTTAGCCACTTTTAATGGAAAGCTTCAATTAAATTTTTTATTCAGACTCATAAAGCATTTTACATTAAAATTTCCTAGTTAATGGTTTTCCTTTTAATATTTTCATATGAACACAGTCCTGATAGTTTGCTAAACGTTGCACCTTTCCATCGGAGAGCCTCAATGAGCACCACTGTATTTTATTACATTTAGCACGTTCTGGAGAGAGGCTGAATTCCACATTCCCCCAAAACTAGGTTCTGAGCACCCTCTGTTTTGTCAAGACTCTGATAATCCAGTTGTTCTCTGCTTTGCGTTCACTTGTGATCTAAAATTGTATTATTGCTTAGAAAGTCGGGTTCTGTTATTCCTTAATTGAATTATTGTATTTGTGGAGCCTGGATGGCTTTAATTCATGTCATCAGACTAGCTGACCCTAATTAGAGAGTTTATCTAAGCAAACCAGAGAAAGCCATTTCCCCTATGAGATGCTGTTCTCCCCAGTGGAGTTGCTTCTATGCATATGGAGTGCATGAAGACACCCAGGAGGTCTTTATTTTGGATCTCTGCTGGAGATGTGGTTGGAGACAGACAGCCCCTACCTACAGAATTTGGAGATGATAAAAAAAAAAAAAAAGAAAACTCTGTGTAACAGCTAAACTGTTGAATGCAAAAATCAGCAGTAAAATCTGACAATCCCAGAAGCCTTGTATCTAGGACTTTGTGTACTTCTTTGTTTTGTGACTCTAGCTGTTAAAATGTCTGTGCATATAGGCGGAGAGGATTTGGTGTAACACTACTTCACTTTTTACAAGACTGGAGGGTTTTGTTCAATAACTCTGTCTGCTCCAACAGTGTGGTTTGTGGCTAATAAGATGAATTCAGTCTTATTTCGCTATAATTCAGCTTTGGTGTACTGAACTGGAAGATATCAATTCCTTTGTGAAATCCTCCACCGGCCTTGATGGAAGCATTATGTTCAGTGGGGCTCCTGCTGAAAAGAGTCTTGACAGACAGGAAGACATCCTGAGGATGGCTGTGAGGATGGGATGGATGGATGAGATGAATGGAGAGTGGTAAAATAGCTAGAAATGATGGCTTCTGTGGAAAGACGGAAAGAACTGAGTGCAGAACTTAGGGGAGCGTATGGTTGACTCCAGCTGCCGGAAGGCCATCTTGTTGAAGGGATCATATGCATACTGTGTGACTCCAGAGGGATGCATTTTGAGGAGAAAAAAGATTGCAGTGTGATACAAGAATGTCCAGTCGTTTGAGCTACCCAATGTAGGAGGGAGGGTTCTGCCTCATGGATAGCAGGCTCCTTGTCACTGTCTGGTGACCATCGATTGATCCTGAAGTGGAAGGAATCTTTCCAGTGTGTGATAGATAGGATTAGATGAATCTCCCCCACTAGGATTTATTATCTCATGCCATTCCTCCTATTGTTTATTCAGAAGTCACTCACAGATAGGATATAGCACTGAAGCCAAAAAGCAGGAAACATTTTTGACTTAAGTGATTGAAATTAAATGTGATAAGCATTTATTGAGTACCTGTAATATACAAGAGACTGTGCTTGATGCTGTGGGGGAAGGAAAGGGGTAAGAAAGGAAAAAAGGAGGAGAGAGGGAGGAAGGGAGGAAGGAAGGAGAGGGAGGGAGGAGGGAAGGTGAAAGGGAAGGAGGAAGGAAGGTGAAAGGGAGGAAGGAGAGGGAGGAAGGAAGGAAGAAGGGAGAGAAGAAGAGAGGGAGGGAGAAAGGGAGGGAAGGAAAGAGGAAGGAAGAAGAGGGAAGAGAGGGAGAAAAGGGAAGGAAGGAGGAAAGGGAGGGAGGGAGGGAAAGAAGGAAAGAAGGAGGGAAAGAAGGAAGGAAGAAAGCCGACCAGCCAGGAAGGGAGACGCACAAAATCCTTGAGGGATAGGCAGTCCGGGAGAGTAGCTATTGATACACACACCGTATCAGGAGCTGGCCGAGCTGTGCTGACTTCGACAGTAGCGATGTGCTGGGAGCACAGACATGGGAGAAGCAATTCTAACCTGGAAGTGTTGGGTTGACCTCATGTGGGAGATGGTCTGTGGAGTAGATTTTGAAGATAGGTAGGATGACAATACAAAGCCTGGAAGCAGGGGAAATATCAGCTTTCTATGCTTCTCAAGAGGGAGGAAGTGCTGCGGGAGAAGGCTCAGATGGTTGGGTCAGCACTGGGAGGACCTCGGATGCAGTGCTGGGAAGTTTGACCTTTATCCTCCAGGCCCCGAGGCTGAAAGCTTTTCAGTGGAGCAGTGGCAGAGTTGGATGGCTTTTCAGTAAGATTATTCTGGAAGCAGCCCGGAGCAGTGGAGGGACTGAGACAGGGTGCAGGCAGAATGTGAGCAAAAGGCAATGAGCTTGCACAGCAGGCCTGGAACCTGACAGGAGCAAATGACACGGCGGTATAGCAGAGCTAGCATCCGTAATGCTTCAGTGTTTTCATGGGGCGTGTTTTGTTTTGTTTTGTTTTGTTTTGTTTTTTTGTAGATGGTTGGATATGGAAGGATAGGAGTTAAACATGGTGCAATTTAGATTCCAGATGACTGGGAGAATAACAATGTCATTACTAAAATCAGTGTCTGTAAATTTTCGGTGGTTCACGTGAAACTGAAGTGTCTGGAGGGCCTTTCAGGAGCAAAGCCCTGTGGCGAGGCGGGCAGGAGGTGGGACTGTGTGCAGGAGCCTTCAGTGCCTCAGCTGTGAACAAGGGGATAATGCCACCTGTTCTACTTCCTCACTAAGTTGCATGTGGGAGAACCTCAGAAATCTGCCTCTCAGCCTCCTGTGCATTTTTCCTATGCTGTGTACAAGGGAGCCCCTGGTAGCTGTCTTTTCTCGGGTGCATGGAGCCTAAGAAATCATCTGAGTGGAGGAGGAGATTGACTAGGCAGGGTCTCCAAGGCACAGGCTTGGGCACAGTCCCCTCTGCATCCTGACACTCTCCTGGAGCGCCGTCCTCAACCCTGGGGGACACTGGGCAATGGCTGGAGGCATTCTTGGTCATCATAACTTGGGGAGGGGCTGTTACTGGCATCCCCTAAGTAGAGGCCAAGGCTGCTGCTCAACATCCTATGAGGCACAGGACAGCCCCTGCAACACCCCGACAAAGAATCATTTAGCCCTAAATGTCAACAGTGCCGAGGGTGAGGACCACTGCCCCAGAGCAAGTGTCCCTCCCTCCTCCCACAGCTGTGCAGTGAGGTTCAATCAGTGGCCACCAAGGAAGGGTCTTTCTATTTTCTCTATTTTATTTTATTTTATTTTATTTTATTTGAGACAGAGTTTCGCTCTGTCGCCCAGGCTGGAGTGCAGTGGCGCGATCTCGGCTCACTGCAAGCTCTGCCTCCCGGGTTCACGCCATTCTCCTGCCTCAGCCTCCCAAGTAGCTGGGACTACAGGCGCCCGCCACCTCGCCTGGCTAATTTTTTGTATTTTTAGTAGAGATGGGGTTTCACTGTGTTAGCCAGGATGGTCTCAATCTCCTGACCTCGTGATCCGCCCGCCTTGGCCTCACAAAGTGCTGGAATTACAGGCGTGAGCCACCGCGCCTGGCTGGTCTTTCTATTTTCTGTGATTTAATCCTCGTTGCTCTGACCAACATGTCCCCTTGCTTCAACCAATGTGCCCCCTTGCTTCTGCGGAAACACTTTTCTGCACACTTTATTTTGTCTTCATCCCCTACAAGAATACTGCAAGGCACTTGGAGAAGGAGTCTGGATGGGAGAAAGTTGTCAAGGCTTGAGAAGGCATTTTGCATCCCTGGACTCACAGTGATTGACTAAGCCACTCATATGCCCCATCTTTGGGTGCTGGTCACTACTGCTATTTCAGATGACTTTGTCAGATACTTAAGAGTGTCTGCATATGAAGATGCGTCCTTGTTGCAAATCTGTGTAGCTGCTATCATGATCTTCACCTAGATTTAAGATGTCTGTTAAGAAAATCAATTATGTGACAGTGGCCTTGATCTTACACTTGTCACTGTTGATTGTCTCCCTGTGGAGTTGTCAGACATGAGGAGAGAGCCTGGACAGTGGCCTAGGGCGAACTGAGTGCTGCTGGCGCTATTGAGTTTGTTCCAGGCGGGGGAAAAAGGAAAGTTTATAAATATTTTGACAGCTACTGGCTTAGGTTTGAAATGTACATTTAATATAACACGCCATCTTTTGAGTATTTTAAAATTAACTTTTGATGTGAGAGTTTTTAATCACATAATTTTTTGAACCGATTGTTTCCCCATGAAAATGATGTAGAGCTAACTTTGTGGGGGGTGTGTTTCCCCATCATTTATAACGTCCTGAACAATTTTCCAGCTCATTTAGGGGAAACGTGCAGCTGTTCCATTCTGTCTGTAGTTCCGAAAGCTACGCTTGACCACAGGACATGTGAATTCTTTTCCCACAGCATTCCCTGATGCAGCCTGCATGTTGCATGGGAAGAGCTTGGCCGTGCCTTGTAAGCTGTTGACAGGCCTGTTACTGTCTCCTATTTAAAGCGGCTGCATCAGGGAGCAGCTGCGATCACACAGGATCTGTGTGCACCACGTGCCTCACTCAGAATGGAGATTATTACTATCATAGGTTTTCTTTAACGTTTTTCAAAATAGAAACCAAGTCTTTGGCTTTGTTCACAAAGAATAATCAAGAATACATTGGAAACAGATGTGCATCAAGATTTCAACTTGAAAGACCAAACTGTCTGAACATGGCAGCATAGAATTGAATAGCTGAAGAGCATTTCTGATAATTTCTCCTTGAGCCGGACATGGAATTGCTATATTTATAAATGGAATTTGTAGCAATGGGGCCCATGTGCTGGAAATGGTTTTGGCACCACTAACTTTAACTCCAAGTCCCCTCACAAGCCTCCCTGTGGTCTCATGAAAGACTTTTTAAATTTAGCACAGAGTGCTTGTGTCAGAACACAGCAGGCCGCAAGGACATGGGGACCAGATGCAGGCGTGGGGTCCTCTGGCTTTGCACGCAGGAGCCAGGTCTGAGGGATTTGTCAAAACACCAGGGGATCTTCCCTTAATCCCTTTTTATACGTTAAGGAACTTCGTGGGGTGGAAACAGCTAAGTGTCAAGCAGGGAGACTAAGGTTTTCGTAGATTTGATAAACTTTCATTCCTTTTCTCTGCAACTGTAAACACCTTAATATTTCCATGGATTTTCTATAAAAGAATGATACAAGTATGTTTTTAAAAATTATAAAGAACAGATATTGTTTGCTTTTATAGCTGCGTTTTAAATGTGGTGATTATACATTTTTTCCTTGGAAATAAGGCAAAAAAGATTATTTCCAATCAAAATCTGTTTTAAAAGTTAAATGCTTGCTGGGTGCTAATTTACCTTGTTTTGATCTTTTTTTTTCCCCCCCCAAATAATGCTTTTAAGAGATGGCAATTAGTTTGTATTTCACTGCATGATATGGAAGGAAATAAAGGCCTAGAGTGCCCTCTCTTGTACAAAAATAAAATTAAAGTGTTTCAGACAATAAATGGTCTGAAATGTAATAATCTCAAAAGATAGTTCAATGTATAACCTAATTAATTCAGTAGGATGACCAGCTCAGTAGCAGTAAGTAGCAGTGCAAGATAAGTGGCATTTTCATTCTTTTTTAGAATCTCACTGATTTATGTGTTCAACATTCTAATCCATTTTATGGAGTTAATATTAAAATATTTTACATAATACCCTGCCTGCCTCAGATTATGTCATATATGCCTTATAAATAAATTTATAAGATTACTACTTACCAGGCACATCTTGCTATAAGAAAACTCAATCATATCTGTCCCTTTAATCTTCAAAATGAAAAATCAACCACGGTATTCTAGTTTGCATATTTAATAGTGTCTTTTAATGATAAGATTTCCTTTGAAAACCAACTTCTCCAAAATTTTAAAAACATGAGAAAGAGTAAAAGTAATCTGTTTTACACAGTTCACCAAGTAGACATTCATTTCGTAAAGTAAGAGTTATCTTTATTAATTTCAGTGATTACTGTATTAGGTACCTACTGTGTACTGCCATTGTCTTGGCTACTTGCATAGATGTCACTTTACTTTTTCCCTTCACCACTTCTGTGAAGTATGCGGCTTGATCCCCGCTTTACAGATGAAGAATTGATACTGAAGGTTTCTATGTGGCTGACAGTCAGTAGACAGTCAGGTGACAACTTGAACCCAGCTTTTGTGACTCGGGAGTCTGGGGTTCTGCACAGGGAAAGCAGGAAGTATGCAGAGCTGTGGAGAATCTGCTGGTGCATGGTTAGTTTCTGTTTTCATCAAAAGGATATATTACTTAAAATGACTGGTTTCTAGGGGTGAATCGTTTCATCTCCTTCATGTTTTGGTTCAACTGCTATTCCTTGGGCTGTTTGAGGGAACAATATCCATTTTCCTGAAAAATGTACATGAAAGTTATTGTTTAGCTCGAACTCTCCTATGACAAATGTTATATAAATGACTTTTATTCTCATGATTACCTGTTGGCTGGTTGTATATTCTTTTCTAATGATATTTCCATTGGGACAGCGCGTTTTAGGGCCACAAGTGCACTGAAGTGAGATTCAGGCAGTTCAAGTAAGATATAAGTCTTTCTATTTCGGGACCTAACGTTTGTTCGCCAATTCTTCCATGGAAATGATAAATGTTTATGACTTTTGCATTTCTCCAGTTTTGAATGGTGATAGGACATCATATTTTACCCAAATATTAGTCAGTGATATGTGCTGTTTCACCTGATGCCATATTTTAATAGAACAATTCTTTATTTCTACAGTCACAGCCCTTTCAGACAACATAAAACCAAAGACAAGCATGAAATTGACCGAATGACACTCACCGTGGTAAGGGATTCAAAACTGTATTCTTGTCTGCATGGTGATTGTCATGCTTCGCTCCGTCAATAATAAAAAATGCTATTACATAAAATATTATAGGAAATATAAAATTATGTATAAACATAATACAAATTTGCTTTCTTGAAACAAATAAATGCAGATACAATTTCTAAAAGAATTTCTAGGAGAAAAATTAATGGAAATAGATGCCAAGGCAAAAATCAGGATTTACTAACAAACAATATGAGGAAGCTAAAGAAAATCAAGAACCAGAAGTAAAGAAATCAAAGAAAAGGAGAAATTACTGAGATGCCAACGAATTTTGAAGCTCTTGCTTTATTGTGTTATATATTTATCTGGTTCTTCTGATCTGCCCCCAGACTCACTGATTTTGCAACTGATTAGTTACCTTTTTATGTGTCTATAGAGTAAATATTAATTCATAATGAGGCTGCAATTTTTAATATTATCGTTAGCCCAGTCATAGCCTTTAAGTCTGGTTGAGTGTTAGGATACTGTTTCCATGAACGAATTTCTGAAGTGTTACTCGTCTTTTCCCCAGAATGTGGAACTTCCAGACACCTTCTCTCCTGAACTGAAGTCCCTTTTGGAGGGCTTGCTTCAGCGAGACGTTAGCAAGCGGCTGGGCTGTCATGGAGGCGGGTAGGCCATTGTTCCTGCCTTTCGGTATCTTTACCAGAAGAGCAAAAGAGTGATTTTAAATACTGCCTATCAAAAGTCATCCCTAGTCATTAAAATCTTCCATTTTGATGTGAAAGGGGGAAGAAAAATCACATGGGAAATATACGTATATTGTCCTACGTGTTTTATAATTAAGAAGTTGAAGAAGTCACTCACTTTTTTACTTTATTTATTTTTGAGGTGGAGTCTTGCCCTGTCACCCAGGCTGGAGTGCAGTGGCGTGATCTCGGCTCACTGCAACCTCCACCTCCTGGGGTTCAAGCAACTCTCCTGCCTCAGCCTCCTGAGTAGCTAGGACCACTGGTGTGTGCTATCATGCCTGGCTAATTTTTGTATTGTTAGTAGAGACAGGGTTTTGCCATGTTGGCCACGCTGGTCTCACACTCCTGACCTCAGGTGATCCACCTGCCTTGGCCTCTAAAAGTGCTGGGATTATAGGCGTGAGCCACTGGGGCCAGCCCAGTTTTTAACTTTTAAAGATTGACCTTGTAGATGACGGAAATGAATTCTGATATTTTGTAGTCCATTTGTTTTTTAGTGATGGTTGTATTTGTGATTGTGACAGTTTAACATTCTGATCAGATTCTCACATATTTCTCTCATGCAGAACTGAGTAACTGTGATCTAACACATGCTCACTATTCTCCTGCCCCAAAACACTCTGAACAGTAATATCTGGAAATCTTATAGAGAGGGACTTAAGACAGACCTTTCTCCTATATCCCTTTACCCCCAGGCTTGCTTGGCATGAGAAATAACTTTTAACTGTATATTACCTATATGTATATCATACGTATGTGTATGTGTTTTTAGTGTGCATATTATACATATAAGCATTTTACATAGCTAAATAATGTACTTATATATGAGTATGTCCTTATTTATCAATTTGCAAAATTACCTATTCCTGCTATAATAGATGAAGATTTAGCTCACTCATTACCGTCTCTGTAGCCTTCCCTTCCTCCACCTCTCAAAAGTTGAAACGCTATTTTGGGCTCCTCTTTTGCTTGCCTCTGTAGCTTTAAATTCTGTGCTTAACTCAGTCGTGCCTTTTTCCAACTATAAACAGTATCTAAGTTGAGGATTTTGACATTCCTGTCTTTCATTGACTTCTTCTGTCTCATGTTCTTTCATGTTAATTTTTATTTTTACGTTATCAAGATGATACTGCTTTCTATTCTGCGATCATAATCAATCTTTGTGCTTTGCATATAGGTTGATTTCAAAAGTTGCAAATGAAGAAAGAGTATTTATACTCTTATGGAATCAAAAATGTTGTTCATTACATGGTTTCTACTTAGCCTGGTAATAAACCTTAAGTTAGTTTTATATATATATATATATATATATATATATATATATATATAATATATATATAAAATATGATATCACACACACTCTCTCTCTCTCTCTCTCTCTCTCTCAGAACAGAATATGATAGTTGTGGACTTTGTTTTTCCCTGATGTTTCTTTCGGGAAGGACTCAGCCTGCAGCTGCAGTGAGACAGAGGTGCTCTATTTCTGCTGATTGGCATCATCTCACCCAACACTTCCCTTTCCAGTCTCCTGGTCTGAATCTGCCATTCACTCGATTCCCTGCCTCCTGCTATATTTAGGCTAGATATAGAATTCTAAGTAAATAATAATTTTCCCCCAGAATTTTGAAGCTCTTGCTTTATTGTGTACAAGCGAACAGTCAGTGCAGGTCATGGAGCTAGGTTACCACTCACGATGGCAGGCACATAGCATCCCTCATGCTTGAAGACTTGTGCTCTTCAGCTTGGAGACCACCCTTACTTTACTTATTTGACATTTATCCTCCTCTGTTTCTCATAGAACTCTTATTAGCCAGATGCTGGGATTCCTTTCTAGATTTGGGCCTCTGTGCTCCTGATCTTGTATATTATCTGTATCTTTGCTTTAATTCTTTGTTTTACTTGCTGGTAGCATACATTTTCAACCCTTTTGTTCGTTTCTTTCTAAAAATCTTTAGCAGGTTTAATTTCTTAAAAGTAGAACCTTTCAGGGGTTTTACCCCATGTTAGAGTAAACACCTTGCTGCAGGTTTCTGGAGTTGGGTGTGGGAGAAGGAAGTACAGCAGGTATGGGTGTGCATGTGTGTGCGTGTGCAGCTCAGTGCCCAGAGCTCCAGTCCTGTGTCTCATCCCCCAGCCACACACACTGTGGTGAGCTGGAGCTCAGCATGCTGGCTCCGCCCCCAGGGCAGTAGCTCTGCCCTGCTTTGCTGTCAGTCACTACCCCTGTGTCAGCACCCCCTCTTGTCTGCTGATGGCCCTCTCTCTCTCTCTCTCTCTCTCTCTCTCTCTCTCTCGTGGTGGATTTATTTTTCTAATATTTATTTTTACTTTTATTTTTATTTTTTATTTTTTTGAGATTGAGTCTCGCTCTGTTACCCAGGTTGGAGTGCAGTGGCATAGTCTTGGCTCACTGCAACCCCTGCCTCCCAGGATCAAGTAATTCTCCTGCCTCAGCTTCCCAAGTAGCTGGGAATACAGGTGTGCACCACCACACCCAGCTAACTTTTGTATTTTTGGTAGAGACGGGGTTTCGCCATGTTGGCAAGGCTGGTCTTGAACTCCTGACCTCGAGTGATCTACCCGCCTTGGCCTCCCAAAGTGCTGGGATTACAGGCATGAGTCACTGCATCCGGCCTATTTTTGTTTTTTAAAAGAGATAGTATCTCACTCTGTCCCCCAGGCTGGAGTTCTATGGCATGATCATAGCTCACTCCAGCCCCAAACTTCTGGACTCAAGTAATCCTTTGGCCTCAGC